>NC_133666.1:611700995-612029606 GCF_037893015.1 Macrotis lagotis | reverse complement strand
CATTCTAAGTAGTTTGAATGATGGCTGATAGCCAAGATTCATAATCTGCATAGCAGAACAGGAAGGAGGCAGTAATATAATGTTGAACTTCAAATAGCCACTGTAATAGTAAGAATCTGGTAAGTAACTTGCTATATTATTTACGAATGTTTCTCCAATTAAAACAACATAGAGATTTTTTTAAATCCATCATTGAAAATACTATTGTATATATATTTATTCTTTTGTTAAGAGCATTACTATATTGAAAATGTAGCTGGAAAACTGTAGTTAGGTATTTGGTAAGTTTCGATAACCAATTAAACTGAAACTTAATTGTGGGTCGCAATAGGGGTACTAATACTTTTGTTTTCACCTTTCTGAGTTTGGTAAAAGAGACTTTTTCCATATGAAGAATCAGTGGTTCTAGACATGTATCTGCTTGATAAATTGCTTCTTGGGATTTCTCTGGGTAATTATACTTTGCCACAAGCACAGAATGAATTTTTAAATGCAGAGATTTTGTTATTCTTTGTACCCCCTCCCCCCAGTCCTACTTATCACCATCTGCTTTGTTAGCTCATGCTTACCCCCATGCCTGTGCTTTAAGTAAAATCTCCTATTTAGAACCAGGGTAGTCCACAATCTCCATGTGATTGGTGTGAGATCCTCTTCTACTGGCCCACTGTTAAAGAATCCCTTCCTAATTTTTCCCTTCAGCTACTCTGAGCATACTGGCTTTGAGAAAACTGTCTTAAGGAGGTTTTCAGGGTGGGGTTTAGAGTTCGCTAACATACAAATGTCAGTTCTCCTTAACTCAGTTTATTGTCTCCTTAGTACAATACTGGAGGAGGAGAAGCTTCAGCAAGAAGAACGAATGAGAATGGAATCCAGAAGGCAGGTCACAGTGTCCTGGGATTCAGGAGGCTCAGACGAAGCTCCTCCCAAGGTAGTCATTCTTATTGATTATTAAAAACTGTCATATTTCATGTCTTTGAAGATGTCAGTGATGCTGTTGTGTTGTCTTTGCAGAAAAAGGCAGAAGGATCCCTTTTTCAACCACAGAGATTGTATTAGATGGTCTGGTTTTGTTCTCACAAAACAAATTACTGTGCCCACTAATTATTTTTTTCATTTTAACCTCTCCTTATTTTTCTCAAAACCCTTAAATATGTTAATTAATAGTGTTCAGATATACACTATTTCTCATCTAAATTCAAGACAGTTATGCTTAAAAAAACTTCTCTTTTGTTTCTTTCTGACTTTTAGCTTGCTTTCCCTCCTCTACAAATGTGAAATTTGGAGCTGAGGAACCTGGCTCAGAGCAAAACATTTTTATCCTTAGCAAATTAGAGTTGTTCTGGGATTCCATAATCAGTACAATCAAGTTTACAATAGATGATGGGGTCAGACTGGAAATGCATTCTTTGCATTGTTGAATGTATTTTGAAATAATTTTGCATTCCTGTCTGATCAGATCCTTTTTTCTTGAGAACTTGGCTAATAAAATCACTGTGCATGTATTCTTTTTGTTGTTGATAGGCTGTTTTCTCAGAAGTGGGAACAGATTGAAATGAAATTAGGTGCTATCTACTGCTTTCTTTTACAGACTCTGGTGTCTTAAGCAGGTCTCAAGTTTTTGGTCTCTGGTTACAGCTTATGATACTTACTATATTGAAACTTTAAAAAATTAAAATGTCTTAGTATAAAACAATTTTGACCTGGTGAATCCCTTGAATAGTAGGGGGAAGGTGCAGGAAGACTACTTAGAAAACTGCTGCCTTATTTTAAAGAATGCATCCCCAAGATGTGTCCCAAACTAATTTCATGATCAAATTAATCTGGTGTTTGACCATGCTAAGTAATAGGCACCCAATAAAAGAGTTTTGCTGTGTCTGTGCTAAAACAGTTTTTGCCTGCTGCTACATCCTTTGCCTCATCTTTTGATGATGTACCACTCTCATTAAACTAGAATCTTCCATGGTAGAATTGCTAGTGCAAATATTTGACTTCGTAAAGTTTTAAATTAAACCTTTGTTTAGTTAATAGTTGACTAAGGAGGTTGGTTTGAGTAAACTGTAGTAAATTCCATAGATTGGGAATACACAGTCTTTTGCTCACTTTTTTTTAAGTGCTTATAAATTCCTGGTTTAATGCAATATAACCAACAAAACCAACTAGAATGATGTTTTGAGAGCCAAAAGTCCTGATTTATAGCTCAGGGATCTTGAGCAACAACTGTCCCTCCCTAGGGGCTCTCTTTACTTATCTATGGCTTTATGATATAGGAAAAATCAATAGAAAATGTTCACATTTTAAAAAGCAGTCCCAGCCCAAGAAAAGAAGCATTTAGCACTGGACCCTAGAACAAAGTAAGCATGATATAAACATTACCTATTGTTAGTGTTTGTATTATGAAGAACAGTGCTTAGCACAAACAACCTCTGTATATAGACATATTCAGCAGGACATATTCTTTTTTTTTATTTTTTTGTTTTTTGCGAGGCAGTGGGGTTAAGTGATTTGCCCAAGATCACATAGCTAGGTAATTATTAAGTGTCTCAGGCTGGATTTGAACTCAGGTCCTTCTGACTCCAGGGCCGGTGTTCTAGCCATTGTGCCACCCAGCTGCCCCCAGGACATATCCTTGATGGTGAACAAGCTAGTTTTCTAATATGTCACTGGATTCAGAAACTTTATATGGAATGAGCTCTTTTATTGTTTATTAGTTTTGGCATTGTTTTTTGGCTAGTTTTGTTTTCCAAGGTTGCTACAAAATGTGACCAATTAGATTTTTGGATCTTATTATTTCAATTCTTGAAGGATCAGTAATTTTATTGGTGTGAGTAATTTCTTCACCAACGCAGATTACAGCCTATCTTTTACTTTTGGTCTTTGACTGAAAAATCATTGAAAAATTCATGACTGACCCTATAGCCGACAGTGATGAACTCCTTGGAATTCGGCTAAGCCTGTCCCTGGAAAACAGATATGTGGTCTGTCTATCACTGTATATACCCTGTTGTAGGATATATAACCTTTGTACCTAGAATCTTGAGTACTTATAAGACTAACCTAGAGACTTCCTCTCTTGAATGCTTGGGTTCTAACCCTGCCTCTAACATATATTTGTGTGACTTTGGACAATCTATTTTACCATCCTCAGCATCAGTCTTTTCATGAGGATGAAAATATTACCTATCTCACAGATTAAATGAGATAATATATAAAGCACTTTGTAAGAAGGTATGCCTGCATAAAAGTCAGGCCTTCCAGCTCCCATAACTACTCCAGCAAAACCCTACATTGGGGGGTGGCTAGGTGGCACAGTGGATAGAGCACCGGCCCTGGAGTCAGGAGTACTTGAGTTCAAATCCGGCCTCAGACACCTAATAATTACCTAGCTATGTGGCCTTGGGCAAGCCACTTAACCCCATTTGCCTTGCAAAAACCTAAAAAAAACAAAAAACAAAAAAACCCTACATTGGCTCCAGAACAAATTGCAAAGGAAGAATTGAGTGAGAAACTGTAATAAATTACTTCTTCTACCCCAGAACTATAGAAGAGGTCAGCTAGGAGACTAAGGACAATAGGCAAGGAAGCTATGGGGTAGGGTATGTTCCTGGATAGATTAGATTGTCACAAGTTATGTTCCACACACATTGAAAAAGTGCTAAGTATGGAAATACAAAGAAACTTCTACCACACAATCATGTATGACCTCAAAGTCTTTGTGATCAGAGGCAGTAGCAGTAGAAAGACCCCCCCACCCACCCAGAGTAGAAACCCTGGCAATGTTGGAGTTAGGTGCAGTGCTGTAGACCCAACCCAAGGGCTCCAAGGTTCCTAATACAATGTCATTAGATCTCAGTCAAGGTAGAGGTCAGCACAGGGACCCAGGTAACCCATGGAGAGACTAAAAACACAGCAATCAGTAGGCAGAGCCTGTTCCTCTCACAAAGTTTCAGTTCAGAAAGTCTAAGAAAAACACTGACTATTATGAAAAATTATTGCAAAACTGAAGATGTCCAAAAAGGAGAGAATAACGATAACAAGTGATAACTTTTGAAAACAGAAGAAATGAAGCAGAGCATTTTAAGAGATTTTAAATAAAAGCTCTAGAGGAAAGACTTGGAAGAACAAGAAGAGAAAGTAGTGAACTTTACCCAGCCCATGGTATCCCTCCCTAATAGAAGAAATCAGACAGAAACAGGTAATTTCATGAGACAGCAAGAAATAGTAGAACAAAATCAACAGATTGGAAAAATAAAAGAAAATGTTATGATACCTAAAATAACTGACCTATAAAACAATTTGAGGAGAAATAATTTAAGAATGATTGGATTCCCTTAAATTCATGATTTAAGAAAACAAAAAAAGCCCACCCATTCTATTTCAGGAAATCATAAATACTATTCAAATGTATTAGAAACAGAGGGCAAAGTAAAAATAGAAAGAACCCACCAATCATCTTCTGAAAGAAACATCAAAAGAAAAGCTCCCATAAATATCAAAGCTAAAATCTACAATTCTGAAATAAAAAAAAATTTACAGCAGACATGTACAAAGAAGTAGTTTTAAGTACCGAGGAACTCCAGGAAAATTCACCTGAACATTGGAAATTTATAAAATCCGGAGAACATCATAGTATACAATTTTCCAAATACAAAAGATATAAAAGATACCCTGAAAAATTAAATAAAATTTTATTTTCAGTGAATCTTTAATGGAACAGAGAACTTTTAAGATATATTTGATGAAAAGGACAGGGCTAAATAGGAACTTTGAAAGATAAACAAAATGGTCCAGAAAAACCTAAAGCAAGTGTCTTCATAAAACGTTAATGTCCTATGCTTGTCACATAGTTAGTGCTTATTGAATATTTACTGATTGTTACCTTCAAAAAGGATTAATGGAGTTATATAAGAAAAATAGACCCTGAAGATGAATTTTCAGGAGAATAAAATGGGGAATATCCCTATGAAGAAAGGAGAAAGAGGGATGTAGGTCTTGCTATTTCTCTCAATTAAGGTACAGGAAAAGAACATGCAAAGGTAGAAGAAGTCAGAGAAGGACCATTAGATAAAGTCAGAGAAGGACCATTAGATAAACTTCACTCCTTTTTTTCTTTTTATTGATTTAAGGCAATGGGATTAAGAGTGACTTGCCCAAGGCCACACAGCTAGTCAATTATTAAGTGTCTCAGACTGGATTTGAACTCAGGTTCTTCTGACTCCAAGGCTGCTGCTCTATCCACTGCATTCACCCAGCTGCCCCCTGAACTTCACTTTTAATCTTAAATGAATATATCTTCACACATAGAAAACATAATCAGGAGTGGGAAAAGTAAGTGCTGGGAAATAATAAGAACAAAAGTAGGAAGTTAAGACAGAGAATAAATTCTAAAGTTGGAGAAAATGACCATAAGCAAACAAATTTCTGTTTCTGAATGTGGACTTACAAAGGGAGAAAAAACAAGAACTAGAATTTAAGAGGTTGTATCAAATCTCCTCCTAGTGAGCTGAAAATTGACTTGAGTAAATTGTGACCTATGCTATGTGCCCTAAATAATGGAATTGGGCTGTCTGAAATTACAAAAGAGATTATTTCTGAGAATCCTGTGTAAACTGATGCAAGAGAACAATTATAGGGGGCAGCTAGGTGGCGCAGTGGATAAAGCACCTGCCCTGGAGTCGGGAGGACCTGAGTTCAATTCTGGCCTCAGACACTTAATAATTACCTAGCTGTGTGGTCTTGGGCAAGTCACTTAACCCCATTGCCTTGCAAAAAAAAAAAACCTCTAAAAATAAAAGAGAGAGAGAACAATTATAGAAGAGCAAGAGTATAAAGAAAAACCTTGTAAGACTTAAGATCTCTGATCAGTACAGTAACCAATCATGTCTTCAAACAACTTATGATAAAGCATGTCACTCACTTCCTGAGAAAAAGGTCATAGACACATATTTTGGGACATGGTCACTGGGTGAATTCTTTTTACTTGGCTACACTTATTTATTGCAAAAGGTTTTAGGTTCTTTTTTTCTCTCGGTTCAAGTTTGGGGGAGGACTTCTGAAAGGGGATAGCAATGATGATGCTATGAGAGCCATTGTGAGAAATTTTTAAAATGTCCTGAAGAGAACAGAAAAAAGTTCAGAAGGGAGCACAGATAAGCAGAACAGTTTAAAAAGTAATATATTGAATTTATTACATACTTTTTTTAAAGTGAGTGTCTTAAAGGTTCAGGGTTTCATAGAGAATAATTTTGTTTTCTTTTGTTTTTCATTTCTTGTGTGTGTGTGTGTGTGTGTGTGTGTGTGTGTGTGTGTGTGTTAAGATATGAAATGGTGTGGTTGATGCAGTACCAACACCTAGGCCTTACATACATTTCTTGATGGTCTTCTTTCCCATAGTTAGTACACAGGTAAAGGAACTGTGCTAAGTGCTAAGGATTCAAAGTACAAAAAGGAGTTCACAATCTAATGAGGGTGGTAATAACAAAACACAAACAGTATATACATTGAAGATAATAGAACACTAGCTTTAGGGGGATTAGGAAAGGCTTCCTGTATTTGCAGGAACTGATGCTGAGTGAGATTATCAGAACCAGAAAAACATTGTACACCCTAACAGCAACATGGGGGTGATGATCATCCTTGATGAACTTGCTCATTCCTTCAGTGCAACAACCGGGGACAATTTTCAGCTATCTGCAATGGAGATTGCCATCTCTATCCAGAGAAAGAATTGTGGAGTTTGAACAAAGACCAAAGATTATTACCTTCAATTTAAGAAAAAAAAATTATCTTATTATGTAATTTTGGGATCTCTTATACTTTATTTTTCTTCCTTAAGGATATGATTTCTCTCTTATCACATTCAACTGAGATCAATGTATACCATGGAAACAATGTAAAGACTAACAGACTGCCTTCTGTGGGGGGTGTGGAGAGGAAAGCAAGAATGGGGGAAAAATTGTAAAACTCAAAATTAATAAAATCTTTCTAAAGAAAAAAAAAAGAAAGGCTTCCTGTAGAGGTTGAAATTTCATCTAGGACATGAAGAAAGCCAGAAGGCAAGATGAAAAAGAGAATTTGGGGCATGGAGCCTTGGTGGTGATAAAGCCTGAAATAGGGAGATGGAGTGCTTTGTGCAAGAAACAAAACCAAAGGCAGGATCACTGGCTGCTCACAGTGGCTGGGGAGGGAGAGTGAGGTAAAAGAAGTCAAGTTATAACACCAAACAGAAGATTTTATATTTGATGTTAGGTGTTATGATCATGCCTGCACTTCAGGAAGATTAGTTTGATAACTTAGTGCAAGATGTACTGCAGCAGGGAGAAACTTGCAGTAGGGAACCTCTCATTCTGCTATTGCAATCGTCCAGAGGTGATGAGGGCCTGTATCAGAGTGGGGGTAGTGTTAGAGAGAAGGAGGCATGTATGAGAGATGTTGTAGAGAAGGGAAAGAAGGAAATGATTAGTTTCCTACAATTTGCTGGGCAGTGTACACATTACAAATACTCATTTGATGTCATGTTGTCTTGGCTAACAGATTGGATATGGGAGAGTGAGAGAGAGTGAAGAATTGAGGATGACAAATGAAGAATGGAGGATTATGCCTAAGGTGCAAAGCTGGGTTACTAGGAACATAGTGATATTACTAAACCATTCCCAACCCAACCCTGACTTCCAAACAGATGATTCACACAGTTGATTTTCTATGTCCCTTGATTAATGGGGGGGGGGGGGGGATTCTTAGCAAATGCTTTCCCTCTGGTCTAGCTTGCCCTGGTCCAAGAATTTCATCTCTAGCAGCACAGTATCCTTCTTTAAAGAGTCTAATGTTTTCAGAGTAAGTACTTCAGGCTCTGAAGGAATCCTCAGCATAAAAGCATAAAGGGGGCACCAAGTGGTAGGGGCTGGGACAGGTAGTGACTTGCATCTCATGGACCTCCAGCTCCAACTTTTTAACTGCAACAACTTTAATGTATACTATTAGAGCTGGAATTATTGAGGCTGCTGGTACTAGACTTCTGCTCTCTAATGGATCTTCATTAAAGGATTTAAAGAGTACTCATTTCTCATTAAAGGACCTCAAGAGTCCTGTATTCTTTTTGGTCACGACTCCCCTGGTCAGGAATTGGTAATTTGCACACTTGCTACCAGCTTTGCATGTGGAAGCAGTTTCTCAGACTCCCCCTCTGCCACTGTCTTCCATGGAGTGCAAGAGACTGATGGCCTGACACACTCACCCTCCTCATATCGGGTCAGACACGGAAAAGTGGCTCTTCAGAAAGTTCCTCTGTCATGCCCTAAAGATACAGAAGTGAAAAATTACATAGTCCTTATGCTCAAGGATCTTATAATCTAACAATAGAGATATGACATGCATGCAGATTAATATGACATGAAATAAAAGGTAGTATGATTACTTTCATCTATGGGGAGTGGGATCAGGAAAGTCTTAATGGAAGAAGTGATATCTGATCTGGGTCTGCTTAAAGCTATATTTCAACAAGTAGAAATAAGAGGTGTTTCAGGCAAAGGGAGATGGTATATACAAGTAGTTAGTGTTGAGAGAGACAGGATAAGGTTTAGTTTGACTGAAATACAGAGGATGTAGGCTTTCGTTCAAGAAACATTTGTTATGTACCAACTGAGCTAGGGACTGCTAAGTACTACTAGAACATATTCAGTGAGGAGCGATTTGAAATAAGACTCGAAAAATAGTTTATAGTTAAATTGGGGAGTTTCTTAAATAAGGAATTTGTATGTAAGCTGCTGAAGGTTTTTTAATCAAGAAATGACATGGAGTCTTTGCATGAGTCATTTTTCTAGTCTTTTCCCACATGCCCTCTATTCCTTCACATACAACAACACAATTTAATTGAAATAACACTTGAATTTAGGAAAACTCCATGACAAGTTTCCATCCATTTCTCCACTCAAACAAATCCTGTTACAAAGAAATCCTCAACTACCCAGAAGACAGTCCATCCCATTAAAAAAAAAAATTATTAGAACATTCTTCTTTGTATTGAGCTGAAACTGCCCTTCCTCTAACTGTTATACACTGGTATCCCAGTGCTACCAGAATGCCTCAGCACACAGAGATGGGAAAGACTTAATCGGGCCTTTTGATAACCCTTTCCAATGTGTAACAGTACTCCTTATTAAGAATTTCTTGGGGGCGGAGCCAAGGTGGTGACAAGAGCAGAACTTGTCTCAGGCGCTCTCTCATAAATCTTTGAAACTAAGGACTCTAACTAAATTTTCGAGAGACAGAACCCAGAGAGGGACCCAATGAGGCAGTTCTCCTACTCAAGGTAACCTGGAAAAGAGCAGAAAGCCTCTGCTCCCCAAGGTTAGAGGGGCGGCCCACCAGAGGGGTGGCCTGCCAGAATAAAAGAACTTCAGCCTCCTGGAGACAGCCCCAGGGTGCTGGGATCCCCGGCTCACAGCAGCGGGGGAGTCTCCTGAGCTGCACCCCGGGGAGCACTGGGCACAAAGTGGGGGAACAGTGGGGGACCTCTGCCAGAGCGAGCACATGAAGCCCAACTCTCAGGGCACACAGCAAGCAGCATGGCCAGTGCAGCCCAGTTCCAGGAAACAGAAGCAGGCAGGTGGGGGCCAGTAAGCAGGAGCCCCCAGGGCATGAGCCCATTGAGCTGAGGGAGGGGAGTGAAGAGAGACTGCAGAGCTCTGTCCTCTGCCCCTGGAACAGGACTCTGGGTCTCTGACCACATTCAAATCCTGATTGCAGTCTAGGCCCCCTCCACCTCAGCCCCGTGGCAGAGGGGGGGCGCATATGGTCATTCACAGACCAGGAGGGAGGACAGAGCCTCACACACTGAGACCCTTGTGGGAGTGTCCCAAAAGCTCAGAAAGTACCCCCAAAACAGGCTTAGGCTGGGAAAATGAGCAAGCAGAGGAAAAAAGAGGAACACCATTGAGAAATGCTTTGCCTGTGATCCCAAGAAGGATCAAAACACTCAATCTGAAGATGAGGAAGTCCAAGCTCCTGCATCTAAAGACTCCAAGAAAAACAGAAATTGGACTCAGGCTATGACAGAGCTCAAAAAAGACTTTGAAAATGAAATGAGGGAGTTAGAAGAAAAACTGAGGAAAGAAATGAGAGAGATGCAGGAAAAACATGAAAATGAAGTCAGCAGCCTAGTCAAGGAAATGCAAAAGAATGCTGAAGAAAATAGCATGCTAAAAACCAGCTTAGGTCAAATGGATAAAACAGTTCAAAAAGTTATTGAGGAGAAGAATGCTTTAAAAAGCCAAATTGGCCAGATGGAAAAAGAGATAAGAAAGCTCTCTGAGGAAAACAAATCCTTCAGACAAAGAATAGAACTCAGGGAGATTGATGAACTTATGAGAAATCAGGACTCATTACTTCAAAATCAAAAAAATGAAAAATTAGAAGAAAATGTGAAACATCTCTTTGAAAAAAACAACTGATGTGGAAAACAAATTTAGGAAAGATAATTTAAAAATTTTGGAATACCTGAAAGTCATGATCAGGAAAAGAGCCTTGACACTATTTTCAAAGAATTACTACAGAAAAATTTTCCTGATAACCTAGAAGCAGAGGGAAATGGAGAGAATCCACTGATCCCCCTGAGAAAGAGATCCCAAAAAACCAACCCCTAGGAATATTTTAGCCAAGTTCCAGGATTCCCAAGTAAAAGAGAAAATATTACAAGCAGCCACAAGGACACAATTCAAATATCGTGGAGCTGCAGTCAGGATCACACAGGACTTGGCAGCAACTACATTGGAAGCTCCTAGGGCTTGGAATATAATATACCAGAAGGCAAAAGAGCTTAGAATGCAACCAACAATCAACTACCCAGCAAAACTGAATGTCCTCTTCCAGGGGAAAAAGATGGACTTTCAGTGAACCAGGGGAATTTCAAATGTTCCTGTTGGAATGGCCAGAGCTGAACAGAAGCTTTGATCTTCAGATACAGGACTCAGGTGAAGCATGGAGATTGGAGGAGAAGGGTAAAATATGAGGGACTTAATGATGATGAACTGCATGTATTCCTGCATAGAAAAATGACACTGATAACACTCATATGAACCTTCTCAGTTAATAGAGCAGGTAGAGGGAGCTATTATAGTTGAAGCACAGGAGAAAGCTGAATTTGAAGATAAAATATGGTATAAAAATGGAGTCAATAGAAAAAAATGAAATGTAATGGGAGAAAGAAAAAGGAGAGGGGGGAATAGGCCAAGATATTTCATATAATAAGATTTTTCTTTATTACAATGAGCTATTGCAATGATATGGAAGGGAGGAAGGCAAGGGGGAATGAGGGAATCTTCGCTCTCATCAGAGGTGGCTAGGAGAGGAAACAGCATATATACTCAATGGGGTATAGACATCTGGAGTAAGAAGGAGGGAAGGGCGACAGGGGGTGGGGGGGTGTTATGTGAATGATGGAGGAGAGGATGGACCATGGGGGGAGAGTGGTCAGATATAACACATTTCCTTTTTTACTTCTTCCAAGGGGCTGGGATTATAGGGCCTGTCCAAGACTATAGGGCCAGGGGAATGCTGGGCCTAAGGAATGGTATGGGGGCTCAGGTCCTCTTGGCCCCAGAGCCGGGGATCTGTCTGCTGCACCACTCAGCTACCCTACAGCAGAGTCAGAGTGAAAGGAGAGAGAAAATATAGTACATGGTAGTGGAGAAATACGAAAGGAGGCAGTTGCAATCAGCAATGGCAATGGTGGAAAAATATGGAAGTAACTTTTGTGATGGACTTATCATAAAGAATGTGATCCACCTGCAACAGGGTTGTTGGTGTTGGAACAAAAACTGAAGTACATTTATTATTATTATTATTGTTTGGGGGGGGGGTTGCAGGGCAGATGAGGCTGCGTGGCTTGCCTGGGGCTGCATAGCAGGGTGATCGTTGGGTGTCTGAGGCCAGATTTGGACCCGGGTGCTCCTGGCTCAAGGGCCAATGCTCTGTCTGCAACCCAGCCACCCCTACTATTATTATTATTTTATTTTATTTTGGGTCTTTTTTTTTCTTTTTTTGGTTTTTGCAGGGCAGTGGGGTTGGGGTGGCTTGCATGTCACATGTCTGGGTGATTGTTGGGTATATGGGGCCAGATATGGGCTCAGGTGCTCCTGGCTCCGGGGTGGATGCTCTGTCTACTGTGCCACCTGGCCATACCTACAATTATTGCTACTATTTTTTTTAAATTTTAATTTTTTTCTCTCCCCTTTACTTTATTGCTCAAGCGAGTCTATTTTGGGGGGGGGGGTATTTTGTTTACTTTTAAACAAGAATATTTTATTAATGTATAAAAAACATTTGTACAAAATGAGAATAAATAAATATTAAATATTAAAAAAAAGCCATTCCCCAAATTGACAAATGGTCAAAAGATATGCAAAGGCAATTAACAGATAGGGAGATCAAAGCAATACATAGTCATATGAAAAATTGCTCTAAATCATTACTTATTAGAGAAATGTAAATTAAAGCTTCTCTGAGGTACCACCTCACACCCCTCAGATTGGCCAATATGACCAGAAAGGATAATGATCATTGTTGGAAGGGATGTGGGAAATCTGGGACACTATTACATTGTTGGTGGAGCTGTGAATTTATCCAACCTTTCTAGAGAACAATTTGGAACTATGTCCAAAGGGCAACAAAAATGTGCATACCCTGTGATCCAGCAATACCACTACTGGGTCTATACCCTAAAGAGATAATGAAAAAGGGTAAAAATATCACTTGTACAAAAACATTCATAGCAGCCCTGTTTGTGATGGCAAAGAATTGGAAATCAAGTAAATGTCCTTCAGTTGGGGAATGGCTTAGGAAACTGGTATATGTATGGCATGGAACACTACTGTTCTATTAGAAACCAGGTGGGATGGGAATTCAGGGAATCTTGGAGGGATTTGAATGAACTGATGCTGAGTGAGATGAGCAGAACCAGAAAAACACTGTACACCCTAATAGCAGCATCGGGGCGATGATCAACCTTGATAGACTTGTTCATTCCATCAGTGCAACAATCAGGGACAATTTGGGGCTCTCTGCAATGGAGAATACCAACTATATCCAGAGAAAGAACTATTGCATTTGAACAAAGACCAAGGACCTTTAATTCAGAAAAAAAAAACTGATATCTTATTGTCTGATCTTGCTATCTCTTATACTTTATGTTTCTTCCTTAAGGATATGATTTCTCTCTCATCACATTCAATTTGGATTAATGTATACCATGGAAACAGTGTAAAGAGTGGCAAATTGCCATCTGTGGGGGCTGGCAAGAGGGAAGTAAGATTAGGGGAAAAATTGTAAAACTCTAAATAAAATCTTTAAAAAAAAAATTTCTTCCCCATAAAAACTATCTGCTTTTTCTTCTGCTGTGCATAAAACTCTTTACTTTTTCTTTTTTTCTTCAGTGTCAGTGGAACCTATTAACACTTTTCATCTTTTTGTGCTCCAAATTTAAGAATTCTACTTAGTTCTTTAATTGGATTTCAATATAAGTTCTCTTAACTAGATTATAAATGTTTAAAAGGAAAAGGATATTTGAGAATATTTATTCTAACTCCCTTACTTTTCAGAAGAAGAAACTGAGGTGCAGAAAGGTACTAAACTGAAGGTTACACCATGATTAAGTCAGAATGAAAACATTGATTTATTGATTCTCAGTCTGATGACTTTCTATTAAGCCATTCACCATGTTAAATTATCTGATAGTTTTTCATTCGATCATATTACCTCATTTGTTCAACATGCATTTATTAAGTGCCCAACATTTTTCTAAACCCTAAGGAGAGAAAATACCTCACTTTTACAAAATATCATTCATTCATGTTCTCCCCTCTGTTAGTATGAACAAAGTTTTTCCCCATTTTACAAATTTGAAAAAAAAATAAACTGAGATTCAGAAGGGCTGCATCTTTCACAAGGTCAAAATAATAGAGCCATCACTTAACCTAACTCTTCTGCCATTAGCCTAGTGTTCCTTCCCCTATGCTGCATTGACTCCCTTGATTAGAGAGGGGTATTTTTACAGTCTTTTCAATAAATGTTATTTGATTAGAAATTTATTATTAAAGAAAGCGATATATTCACTCTTTGCATTCATTTGTTCACAGCCCAGCCGACCTGGCTATCCTAGCCCAAGGTCCAGTGAAGGTTTCTATCCTAGTCCACAACACATGGTACAAGCCAATCATTATCAGGTAAAAGAATGAAGTTTATTCTTTTATTTCTCCATACCTTTGAAGAAAATCCTATTTAGGAGTGTGTGCACATGTGTCTTTACAATCATGTCTTTGTTTATTTTTTTCCTAGGTTCTGGATTTCTGAGCTATCTGGGTCCTAGTCAATAAATTTAAAATACACATTTCACCTTACCTATGTTTTTCTTAGTAACAAGACCCATAAAATATGTTCATGTTAAGTCACATGAGGGTAGATAGCCAAACAAAATAAGACAAAATTGAAGCTTAATAAATTCTAATCATATTAATTCAGTCAAGACCTGATCCATGGAAACTTTAGGATTATTAATTAATTGGCAGGCCCTTCATTTTTACAATTCACAAACAGGAAAAATCTCTAGGGATTAGAAAAAGATAATGTAGTGTCCATCTTGGGGAGCAAAAGAGAATGATGATTACAGTAAGACCTATCTCAATAAATTTAAAGAGTGATATTTAATGGAGAAAGATAAAGGGAAGTCTGCAGAATGAACAGAGTGAAGATTTAGCAATCAGTCCAGAGAATTAATGAAGCATGTGGCACACTTCCTGGGATAGAGATAATGGCCTTAAGGTGGAAAAACTTTACAATTTTTGAAGTTGCTCAACCTGGGAATTGGATTTTTTAAATAATTAGACATATTTGTCAGAATTGTTTTTTTTCCCTTTTTTGTAGGTGAGGAGAGAAAATAAATGTTTGTTAATTGAATTAAGTTTAATAATTTTAAAAAGGTTTTATTTGACTGATCACTCAGAAAAGTGATACTACATGAATGTCTACATGGCTTTCTAAAGAGTCATTCACACCTAAAGAATTTCATTTCCTTCTCTGTTTCTTCCACATAAACAAGGAAGAAATGTTGGTTGAATGTTAAGTGTTTTTGTATCGTCACATTTTGAGAACTTTACCAAATAGAGTGAAAGGATCACAAGATTTAGAGCTGAAAGAAATCTTAATCACATTTCAGGAAATTGGTCTCCACAGTCATGGGTCACACAACTAGTAAGTAGAATGTAAACTCCCTAAGGACAGTAATTGCTTCATTTTTGCTGTTGTTATTATTATGTTCCCAGAACATACCTTAAACATAAAATACATTTAATAAATCTTGTTTGGAGTTCTCCAAATCTCGATTTGAACCCAGGTTTTCTAAATTTTGTCAGTTGTACACCAGGAAAGTAACAAAACATCACAGTTACCATTTCTTGAGGCTATTCTAATCACTGTTTCTTTTGATATCTTGGATAATGCAGTTCATTTCCACAAAAAATTTATAAAGTTCTTCCTGCCATTATGAAATTTACTTTACCATGGGTGAAGAGACCATGTAAGCACAGGGAGGTAAACAACAACCTGGGAGACTAGGAAAGAAAGGTCAAAATTGAAGGAAGACAAACAAGTAAGTGGGAACATTAGGCTTGAAGATGCACCTAAGTAGAGAATCTTTACAATTTGAAGAGTAGAAGTAAAATTTTAAATGATCTCAACTATTTAGAAGCAGTTCCTTATAAAAAACATAATGATTAAGGGGCAGCTAGGTGGCTCAGTGGATAGAGCACCAGCCCTGGAGTCAGGGGTACCTGAGTTTTAATCCAACCTCAGACACTTAATAATTACCTAGCTGTGTGGACTTGGACAAGCCACTTAACCCCATTGTCTTGCAAAATCCTAAAAAAAAAATGATAATGATAATTAAAAAAACAATAATAGTCACAATTCTCTTGCACTTTAGGGTTTACAAAGCAATAAAACACAAACATGAAAAATTAAATAACATTATAGCATTTAAATAACACCTCAACATTAGAACTTTCCCAAGACAGAATGTTAATAAACAAAAAAGTATTGTTAAGAGTTTAAAGGGGGTTTAATTTAGGGGGGGAAACTGATATCTTAATGTCTGATCTTGTTATCTCTTAATACTTCTTGTTTCTTCCTTAAGGATATGATTTCTCTCTCTTCACACTCAATTTGGATCAATGTACAACATGGAAACAATGTAAAGACTGACAGATTGCTTTCCGGGGGGGGGGGGGAGAGGGAAGTAAGATGGGGGGGGATTGTAAAACTCAAAATAAAATCTTTAAAGAGTTATATTTATTAAACTTTTGAACAAAATTTTTCAAAATGAGTTTAAAGGGGGGGGAGCACTTAAGACTAAGGCAATGTATGGTATTTGGATTTCCTGAGAACATTTTTATTTTTATAAGTAGGAGATTTCTTTGGGACATTTCATATTCTTTTTTAGACTGAGGAGTAATCATTTGAGTCCTTTCCCATAGTTATTTCTGTTACTTGGAATGTTGCCATAAAACATTGGAAACTTCCTTATTGGAAAAATATCTAAAAGTTCTCTGGCAGCAAGAGGTTCCTTCAAAAAAAAAGTGGTGGTGGTGGTGGTGGTGGTGGTGGTGGTGGTGGTGGTGGTGGTGGTGGTGAAGAAGAAGAAGTAGTACCATTCTGGAAGAATTGTTTTTATCATTAAGATATTTTCACTTAAATTTTGATTTAATAAAAACAAACTGTCGATACATCTTAGGAAAAACTATAATTGTATTCAACTCCTATAGGATTTTTGGTAGAAACCAATGAAAAGAGACTGAAAGGAATATAAAAAATTCCCATAAAACCCTAAAGACAGTTTGGTTTGATTTGGGAACTATAGCCTGAGGTGCACATTATTTCACTTAATCCTAGCTTTTGTTCTTTATTTCTGTGGTTACTTTTAATTACTTGAAAACATCAGTCTTGACGAACAATTATTATGATCATGTTATTTTAATAACTTTATTAGTAGGTGGCATTTTACTTAAATTATTTCATTTGATCCTCATAAATCCATGAGTCAGGTAGTATAAGTATAGAAATTATGATTTGCCCAGGTCCCTACAGCTAGTCAGATAAAGAGCTGAGACTTTAACCAATGTATAAAATATCTATTTCTGATGCCCTTTGTGGAGAAGAAACTGTACAGTCTTTTTTCTCCTTTGCTTTAGTTTCACTTCCTCCAAATCTATAATTTCATTGTCCTGTTTCATGAATGGTCTGTTGATCTTGGTCTCTTGGTCTCTGTTCAAGCTTTGAGATTAATCTAGACTCTTGTCTACCTTAAAACTGTATTGATCTTGGAGTCAAGAAGATCTGAGTTCAAATCCTACCTCAGATGCTTAGTAGCTGTGTGACCCCTGGACAAGTCAGTCTTGTCTATACATCTACTATAGTCTAACTCTTTAATCTTATGATCCTATTTTAAAGTCTTTGACCTAGAATTGTGAGGAACGTGCTGGCAGCCAGATGTTGCTTGACCATATTTACGTTGACCTATGGCATTTTCATCTGGAGAATGTATTTTTCTCACCTTTTGGATGAATTTTTTACAGTTTCATTAAAAAAAAAGTACTACTACTTACCTGGTTGTTTATAAACCATATGTTTTCTTCCACTTTCTTCCCTACCTGAACCAAAGCTATTCAAAACAATATCTTTAATAATATTATAATTTCTCCTATAATTCATTCATAGGTCTCTGGCTATCCTGGTTCTCATGGAATAACAGCCATGGCTGGCAGCATTTATCCTGGTCAGGCATCTCTTTTGGACCAAACAGAGTCTTGGAATCATCGACCTCAGGAAGTATCAATGTGGCAGCCCAACATGGAGGTAAATCAAGTTTTCTTAGGAAATCAATTCTTTATTATAAAACATCTTTATTTTGCTTTTTACTTTTATACAACATTCATTTTAGAATAAATCACTATCTTCCCTAATGAACAGTCCTTTGTAACAAAGATTGAAAAATAAAGAGAAACATAGATCAGCAAAATTAACCAAAACAACTAACAGCCATGTGTGACTATATATATATTTCATATTCATTGTTCTCCATTTCTACAATGAAAAAGGGAGATGCATTTTCCTATTTTTTTCATTTTGTTTTTGTAGTTAACATAGTGATTAGTTTAATTTTGTTTATTTCCATTGTTGTAGCCCTTTGCTTCACTGTGCTTCATATATCTTCCTGTGCATCTCTGAATTCTTATTTCTTCAGATATTTTTTTAAAGTACAATAATAAAAAGTAGCATGAAGTAATTTGAGATACCTCTGAGCTTTAAAATTCTGCAATTTTCTGTATTTGGAATATCTATCCTAGATATATGAAAAATCTTTTTTCTTTTATGCTTATCTATTCAGTGTTCTATTCAAATCATAGATTGATCCAAAGTGTTATGAAAATTATTCATAGAAATGTCAAAGGAAGGGCAGCTAGGTGGTGCAGTGGATAGAGCAACAGCCCTGGAGTCAGGGGGATCTGAGTTCAAATGTGGTCTCAGATACTTAATAATTATCTAACTGTGTGACCTTGGGCAAGTCACTTAAACCCATTTCCTGCTCAAAAAAAAAAAGAAATGCCAAAGGGGATAATCTGTAATCTCTCATTCACTTTTCTGGAGAGGACAGCAAGTTAATAATAGGTAGGATATAAATAAAATCATAGGCTACTAGAGCCTCAGAAGACTGGCATATTAGAAAAAGAGTTTAACTCTTAAACTTATTATTCCTGTATTATATCTGAAGTAGACAGTACCACTTAATTTTTATTGCTTGACAGGAAATACTATTTTTTTATTCCTGAGCTTTCATAAACTCTCTAGCCTAGTCCTTTTTATTCATTCAACAAGCATTTATTAACTATCCCTTTTGTTCAAAGCACTAGAGAAGATATAGTGAATACCCTCAGAGATTTTATTTCTAGTAAAGGGACAAGGCCAAAAACTCAGATAGCTAGAATATATTACATTTAAAATAAATGTCACAGAATCAGGTACTTTGAGGGTTGTAACAACAAAAGTTGTAACTTCTCAAGATGATATGTTCTCCCTATTATGGTTTTCCTTTTCAGTTCTTCTTTGGCTTCTAGAACTAAAGAATATTTTAAATCAGCCTTTGATATGATAATTTATCTATAATCCTCGACATATACAAAGTGCTTTATGTCCATTATGTCATTTGATCTTCACAGTTGTGAAGAAGATGTAACATAGATAATCAATCCCATTTTGCAGAAGAAAAAACTGAGGGTTAGATAGATTAAATGGATTGTTCAAAATCAAGTATTTTGGAGGGGCAGGATTTTTATGCTTAATTCCTCTAACTCAATAAAGAAGCCAAGAATTATTGTCACGTCAAAGTTGATTTTAAAGTATTTCTTAAAATTATAGAACACCATCATTGCCTTGCTACTGAATATTTGTTCACAATTTATTATCTTCTCTTTGGAGATAGATTCTGGTACAAATGTGTCATTATCTAAGGTTTTTAAAGAGTTTGTTTTGTTCACTGAAAGTCATTGAGAAAAATGAACCAGTGGTACAGAGAACAGATGGAAAACTGTATTTATTCTTATCATTTAGGACTCTGCCACATTGGACATGAGGGGATTAGGCCAAGTCCTTCCAGCACATCTTATGGAAGAGAGGTTGATACGACAGCAACAGGAAATGGAGGAAGATCAACGATGGCTTGAGAAGGAGGAGAGATTTTTGGTAATTTGCATTCAGAGAATCATACCTTTCACCCTTGTGAAAACCCTGCTAAACAGTGATAGTTTCCTGCATTTTGTAAGGATTGTGCTTGGCCCCAGAAAGCAGAACTGAGAGTAATAGGTAGACATTGCAGATTCCCTTTTTGAAGAAGGAAATGCATCCTATAGCTTCATATTACCAATAAGTGCCTTGAAAAATAGTGGTTTAGTCATCATGTCATGTCAGGCATAGACTGGATGATCATTTTTCATGGGGGTTATAGTGGGGCTGCCTTTTTGAGATCCTGTCCACCTTGAGATTCTTTGAAGTTTATTAATAGAACAGAACAATTCAGAATAAATCCAATCCCTATTCTGCCTTACAATGCTGCATATATTTGAAGAGGACTCTCTTATATTGCTTTGGTGCTCTCTTCTCCCACTTCTTCCATTGATCCTCATGTGGCATTGTCTCAAGACTTTACTCCCTTCTGATTGCCTTCCTCTGGGCTCTTCTTGAAATATGACACATACACAACACAATATTCTGTTGGCCATTTAGTACAGTGAGAGAATCGCCTCCTATAGTCTTTTCACAGTAGCAGCATAAACATCATATTAGTTTTGGGGGTGGGGGGAGGGAAGGTTGTCATGTCACTGTTGACTCATAATGTGCTTACAATCCATTGAAACCCTTAAATTTTTCCAGACTATCTTCTGTCTAGATCTACCTTCTCCCCTGGTTCATATCTCCATACCTTGATCTCAAGGACAGAAAGAGAGACTTTTAAAAAAAAATTCAAGTCTAGTGAACTATATCTATAGAATTTCTCTGTCAGAAAAGGAACTGAAGTTGATCTGGCATGTCTATAATGAAGGCTTGAAGGTTATTTGTACCACCACTTTTCTAGTTATTCATAAATTTTCTCTTAGACATATGTTCTAAAAATGTTGCCAGTAATCAGTCAGTCTCAAATGCCTATAAACACTCTTCTCTTTTTCTTTTTCAAAGCCAAGACATAGATTTTTTTTTTGTGAGCCCTGTAGAAACTATCTCTTGTTCTCCATGTTCATTTTGATCTCTTTGTGTGTGATTTATGTTATCTTAATTATGAAATACTGGTAAAATTTAATATAAATAACATAACACATTAAGCACTCGATGTGTAAGGCATTATGTAAATGGAGAGAGAAAGACCAAAGCAAAACAGTTCCTGCCCTCAAAGAGTTTTCATATGCATGTAACTCCATGCAAAATATAAGCACAGCACCAGAGAGCTGAGTTAGCCTTGGGAACTAAAATTGCTATGCCTTCAAAATAGTTCAAAGACTATCATGTGACTTTCTGATGATTGGCCCTAGAGAACAAAACTAGGAACAAAGAAAAGACATTATAGTAAGACAGAATTTTCTGACCATTAGAACTGTCCCACAAACAAATGTCTCTGTAGATAGAAGATTCCATTCATTAAAATTGTTAAAGCTGAATTAGAGTAAGTGCTTTGAAAGAATGTTGTGTGATTCCATGATTCAGGTTTCAGGAAAGGGTGGAACAAGATAACAATATCTCTGAGATCCTTTGCAACTCTAAGATTCTTTGCATTTCTGCTTAGGGATACAGCTGTCATCTATTTCCTGCATACCTACAATCGAAAGTAATCCTTATTATAACACAGAATGACTGGATTCTCAGCACACATCTCTGGCTAATGTTTCCAAATTATAAAAGTTCCAAATGTATACTCAATATTAGGCTATCTGTCCCTTTTCTGAAGCCTGACCTTGCTAAGTTTGGTAAAAGGTCACTACTAGATTGGCTATAAGGTAATACATTTTTCAACCACAGAAACTATTATCCCTGGAAGGGACTTCAAGGCATCTATCTAACCCTGTCTCTTCCCCCTCCCCTTTTTTCTGATAAAGCAGTTAATTTTTTATTTTTGGTAGTAATATGTTTTACCATTCATATAGTTACTTCATTGGTTTAAAAAAATCAATCAAAATATTACTTTCCTTTAGTTTGATAAAAGCAAGTCTAATCCAAGCCCAAAAAAAAGAATCTATATTTAGATAGACTTTTACTTCAATGTTTTCAAGATTTCATCATTGTGAGTAATGTCAGTAGCACACAGATCACAGCCTACCCACACTTTCTTGTTGTCTTTATCAATTTTCTAAGTGTGAGATGAAACCTCAGGATTGTTTTGATTTGAAATTTCTTTTATAAAAAAAATGATTTGGGGGGCGGCTAGGTGGCTCAGTGGATAAAGCACTGGCCCTGGAGTCAGGAGTACCTGGGTTCAAATCCAGTCTCAGACACTTAATAATTACCTAGCTGTGTGGCCTTGGGCAAGCCACTTAACCCCATTTGCCTTGCAAAAACCTAAAAAAAAAAATGATTTGGAGCATTCTGTCATATGATTGTTATTTGTTTGTATTTCTTTTGAAAACCATCTGTTATTATCCTTTGATTATCATTTATTAGAGAATGATTTTTGCAATGATCTCTTTGTTACTAAACGCAATGACCTTTTCTCTGTTCTTTTCCTTCCTGATGTCACTCAAATAGTTGTTTAACTATGAATGACCTCCTTCTTTTCTAATCCTCTCCTCCCTGAGTTTTCATGTCACTATTCTTTTATGGTCCATTACCTGCCTTTAGTTTCTGAGTTCATCATCCATGAATCCCCAAGATTCTATCTTGGAATTGTTTTCTATTTTGATGTTCCTTCCTTCCCCACTGTTCACTCTCTCTTTCTCTCTCTGGGGAAAGTCAGGAGACAGAGATGAGGAAGGAGAATGCCCCAGACATGGAGATCAGTTAGTGAAACAGCAAATCATTATATTCCAGATCCTCTTCACCTCTCACCTAGTCCATGCTACATAGATTTCCTCATTGCTGTGAAAAAAATATCCCCTGTCTTTAGTTTCTCCCTTCTCTAGGCCATGCTCCAAACAGTTGTCAAAGGGATTTTGCTAAAGTGAAGTTCTGATCATGTTCAAAAAGATCATTGCCCATTAAATAAAATGCATAGTTTTTCTGTTTGGCATTTAAGATCTGCCATTTAAGGTTGATTTTATATTACTCTTCCTCACATTATGCTCCAGTCAAATGGCTTCCTTGCTATTTGTTGTAAATGATATTCCATCTCCTCTGTTCCCTTTGCAGACTCTCCCCTAACCACTTCCTCTTGGAACCCCCAACCCCCTTCAGAGCACAATTTAAGAGATATCACTTAAGCAGTCCTTCTTTGATTTTTTTTCAACTTAATTTTCTCACCTCAACAAACTCTTACATTAATTTTGTACATATCCTGTATTTACTTCTTTGTGTATATATTACATGCCTTTTACATTTATCTCCCTAGTACCTAGTCTGACGTCTGACTCATGGTAGGGGTTAATAAAAATACTTGTTGATTAACCAGTTGATTAATTTAGGGGCTGCAATAAGCTTCAGCTTACAAATACATGTATTATACAAGAATATTATATTAATAACTATCTGGTTGCATTTTTTTTTTTAGTTTTTGTCAGGCCTTGGGATTAAATGACAGTGACTTAGCCAGGGTCACATAGCTAGGTAATTATTAAGTGTCTGAGGCCAAATTTAAACTCAGGTCCTCCTGACTCAAAGGGTTGGTGCTCTATCTACTGTGCCACCTAGCTGCCCCTATCTGACTGCATCTTAGAGATAATATTAAACTTCTTGAAATACTTTTTGATGTTTTCAGTCATGTTATAGGGTATTATAAACATATAAACAAAGAGTTCTTAAATTGATATGATTGAACTTGTTTCTTACCTCTTGATTACTGTATTTCAGTATAATTGATTTCCTTGTAACACTTATGTATTTTATTTTATTCATTTAAAAACATTATTCTGATGAGTCCATTGGCTTCACCAGAGTGCCAAAGGGATCCATGGCAAAAAAAAAAAAAGTGAAGAATTCCTAAAAGAGGAGGTTGGGTACTTTTATATAGATCTTTAACTCTATTAGAAGCTTAAGCATATTGGGACCAACCTTGGATAACCTCTCAGGAGACATTCTAACCTTTTTGATATGATTCTCTACATCAGCTCACTGAGCAGAATACAGTGAATACTCTTCACATTTCTGCTAGTTTTGTCTAGCCCTTCTCCAGTACTGGCAGAAGCACAATTTCCATCTTCAGTTTTCTTTGATCTGTTGAAGTGAAGAGTCCTGGGTCTACCACCACTAAGCACACAATTGTTTTAGCATTTAAAAAATGTTTCTGAAATGGAATGAATTTGGTTTCTTTTTGAATTGTATTCCAGAGTTATCACCTAGATTATTCAATGTCTTGTTTGCGATTAATATCCTTCATTTATAATAATAATAATAGTAATATTTTCCTTTGTTCTCAAAGAAGACCTTGACATCAGGGGAGGTGATGCCATGACAAGCACTTGAATTGGATTTGCATGAGGGGGATTATGCTACATCACCAAACTCACTTTCTCCTCCAGAGCCATCTCGATCCATTAGCCAGATATGAATCAGGATGCCTGGAGATGGCCCTGGATATGAGACAAGCAGGGTTAAGTGACTTGCTCAAGGTCACACAGCTTGTACGTTATAAGTGTCTAAGGTTGGATTTGAGCTCCCATTCTCCTGACTCCGAGGCCAGTGCTCAATTCCCTGCACCATCTAGTTGTCTTATTTAATGGACTTTCAAAAGGAGTTTTCATTTTCTGCATGTTGTGTTTACTCCTTGTAGGGATTTGTATAATATTTGGGTTGGGTTTCTTCCATGTCTGCTAATGTCTTCAGTCATGCATGGCTTCATAGAATAGAGTGAAATAGAATTGTAAACTAGAGCAATAAAGGACCTTTAGAGGTTATGTTCATAGGAATCATAGATTTAAGACCTTTAAAAGCATCCAGTTTAATCTCCTCATTTTGTCTTTTGTTTGGGGGGGGGGCAGGCAATGGGGTTGAATGACTTGCCCAAGGTCACACAGTTAGATAATCATTAAGTGTCTGAGGTCAGATTTGAACTCAGGTCCTCCTGACTCCAGAGCTGGTTCTGTATCCACTGTTCCACCTATCTTCCCCTAATCTTCTCATTTTGCAGATGAGGAAACTGAGGCTCAGAGATGGAAAGTGATTCCACCTGGGTTCCAGAACTAGTTACATAAATATTCAGAATGGCTTTCATACTCAGGCCCTTCAACTCCAGATCCAGTGCTCTTTCCTCAGCTAAACAAAACTCTTTGCCGTTTTCTGACTGCTTTCCTAGCTACTATGTTTGTTCAGACATTGATTGCCTCTTGTCTATATAATTGCAATGATTTCCAATTTAGTCTCCCTACCTCAAGTCCTTTCCTCTCCCATCCATCTTACATGCCTAATCTAATTATGTCACTTCCCTACTCAGTAAACGCTGATGACTTTCTATTGCCTCTAGAATCAAATAGAAACTAACTTAAAATTCTTCACAACCTTGTCCCAAACTGACTTTTCAGTCCCCCTCATCCACTGACTTTCTGTTCCTTGCATTTGATAAACCATCTCTTTTCTCCATTCCTTTGCACTGCTGCCCCTGTGTCTGAAGTAGACTCCCTCAGTACCTCTTCCTCATAGAATTTTTCTCTTCTTTCAGAATTTTTCTCTTCTTTCAAGATGCAAGTCAAGCACCACTTTCTCCATGAAAACTTTCTTTATCCCCTCAATTGCTATTAGCACTCTCTCAAACAACTTTGTATTTAACTGTTTTGTATCTCTTCAATATGTAGTTTTATGAGTCTTTTAGAATATAAGTATTTTGTAAAGATAGTTTTATTTATTGTATTTATATTCCCCTCACCTAGAATATTCCCTTCCCCATAATAGGTACATACTACATTCTTGTTGATAGATTGGTTGATGTTACAATGTAATATTTAATAAGGACAAAGGAGTGATCAACTGAAAGGGAAAAATAGATCTAGCAACTGAACTGGGCTTTAAAAGGAGGGGAGTGGTTGAAGCCATAAACTGGATTGCAAAATGCTTAGAAGCAGAAGATTCTAGCATGAAACTTAAGAAAAGTATTGGACAAACCTGTATTCCAGTGGTTGTGATGAGCAACAATAACACTTCTTTGTGTTTATGTGCATTTTTGACTTTTCTCAGTGCTTTGCCAACCTTTTTTTTTTTTAAATTGATCCCCTAGCCACCCTGAGAAGTAGAATGGGTAATAATTCATCAGACTGAATTTTCTTTTCAGGGATTTTATTTTTTGTCAAAATTATTTGGAAATTAGATGTCAGCTACACTCTACAGAATGGGAAACTGAGGTTGAGAATATGTGATATAGCATGAAGAGCTATCAGTTAGACCTAAATCCACTAGTTACTTTCTGTGTGACCACCAGGTGCACCCAGTTTAACCTGCCAGTTTCCTCCTCAGTCAAATAGGTTTTGTCCTCAGAAATACTTTGTAAAACTTAAAGTGATGTCTAAGTGTTAGTCATTTTGTTATTGTTGTTGGGTCAAAGCCACATAGGGAATTAGTGACTTGATCCCAAACTTTACTAAACCTTTATTATGTGTGTCTAAAACTACAACATATAGGCAAAGCCCCACATTACTCCAGTTAGGAGTTAAATGCAAGCTCTGATATAGGAATTGGTGCTTGGATGATCTCAGAGCAGGTCCAAAGAACATTTTTACCCCTATAGGAAATAGCGTCAGTGCTCAAGAATTTTGTTCTGTGAATTTAGAGGTTTTCCTAAACCAATCTCATTGCTGTTGCTGAATGGCATGATATGTGAAACTGTGAGAATGACATCATTTCAATCTTTAAAATGACCTCTCCAGAGGTTGATGTATTTTTGAACAGCTGAGATTCTCCAGTAATACTTACTTTGTAATTTCTTGATTCAGCAGTGAGGGAATAGTGTGATACCTTATAATACTTTCAATTAGATTTAATAAAGAGCAAGAAAAATGCCTCACATTTATATAGGATTTAAGGTTTACAAAGCATTTTCTCTACAACATCCCTGTCATGTTGGCAATCTTTTGATATCTCCAGTTTTACAACTTTTTCTACCCACATTTTCTAGATGAGAAAGAAACCTTGTCACACAGCTAGTATTTGATAAAGACAGGATTCCAGTCCAGTTCTTGTCTGTCCTAGGTCTTTCCCACCAGTCTGGGCTGTCTACTTCTCTTTAATAAGAGCAGTTCATAATAGAGTCATTTGGAGTAATAATCTATATATAGATTTTATTTGCTCCCAGTCACAGTCAAAGAAGAAATAAAACATGCATAGCTTGCTTATCTTGTTTTTATGTCATTTTTAATGTATTGCTTTTCTTAAACTGGAGTTTTAATTTTTAGACTGAGAAAGGCCTCTTTCATCTGAAATAGATTTGCTTTTTATGTTTTTGGAATGGAAATATTCAGGCATTTTCCACACACAGCAGACAAAACCAGTGTGAATGAAGGATGCATGCCAAGAGACAGAGTTAGGGTGAGTGCCAGAAGGCTAGTAGTGAGAGGGTACGGGTTCTGTTCTTGAATTCACAACTAACTGTTGCCAGATCCTGCTGCTTTCTCCTTCCCAACAAATTTCCATCTCACCTCTTTTCTGCCTTCCTCCCCATCCCTACAGCCAGGACATATTTTTTATTTCTTTCATGTTCTCTTTTACTTTTCCTTTCCCCCAGTGCCTAATTCACAGTCTTTTGAACAAAACAGGCATTCAGAGAATGCTTATGAACTAATCATAGCAAATCTCTTCCTTACTAGACAACCCCCTCCAGCGCCAGGCCCTGTATTAAATCCTCAGTGCCATTGCCAAAACAACCTCATCATCTGGTTATTTTGACTGTGCCTCTCCATCCCTTAGAACCCAGTTGTGACTTTCAACAAAAGTACAGCTCAGGGTCCAAATCTGCTTTGTTTCTTTACAAACATCCCAAGGCTGCCCCATGGCTCTTGTCTACTCCACTTCCTTACAAGTCCTGTAGTATAATAAAAGGGCTCTGGACTTAAAGTCAATCAACATAAGTCCTAATTTTAACTACCACCGAATAGCTGTGGGTGACTGGATAAGTCAGCTCCTCTGTCAGTGCTTCAGTATACTCTTCTATTAAACTGGGTGACGATACTAATCACTAGTTGGCAAATGTAGAGTTGGAAAGGCAGACAAAGATTAAGTGATATACCCAGGGTCACATTAAGTATTGCCTGAGGGGCAGCTAGGTGGCTCAGTGGATAGAGCACTAGCCCTGGAGTCAGTAGTACCTGGGTTCAAATCCTGCCTCAGACACTTAATAATTACCTAGCTGCATGGCCTTGGGCAAGCCACTTAACCCCATTGCCTTGCAAAAAAAAAAAAAACAAACAACTAAGAGAAAAAAAAGTATAGCCCGAGCCTTGATTTGAACTCAGATCTTCCAGACAATAAGATCAGCACTCTATCTACTGCGCCACCTTACTGCCTCCATAGAGTGGGATGCAGTTTCTTCTGGACAGAATCAGATTTCCATGACTTTAAGTAGGAAAAAAGAGGATGATATCTAAATAACAATAAATCAATGATTTCAGAGAGCTCAGTGAAAAGACTAGTTAGAGGTCATTAACTTAGGCAGGCTAAGGCTGAGCTGGATGGGGATAAGAGGTGCAATAGTAAGGAAAAGGAGGATTCTGCCTCAGTCAACAGTAAAAGAGAATCAAAAAGCAGCTGGTGGAGGAAAACTAATTGCCTATGATTTCCTACTAAAGACTGAAGAATGGACTTCAGGGGATGATTGATGTGGATTTGTTTGAGGTAAAAAAAAATCACCAGACTCTGAGTCAAGAGGGTAAGGAAAGGTTTAAATTTTAATTCCCAGTTTGCTTACAAAAAAGTTCACAGGTTAGGTTTTTTGGAGAAGCAGCAAGTGACAATTGAAGTGGTAAAGTTAAAGCAAAGAGAACTGGCACAAGCTAGTCTGGTCAGAACAACAAAGTCAGCTAAGAGGGGGGGGGAAGAGAAACATTCACAGTAACTGAAAAAATATCAACATGGATCCAGCAGCATGGAGAAAGGGATGAGAGAATTTGGAATCTCACGAGTAGGTTGCCCTCCAAAAAAAGTGAGCAAGAACGGGATACATAGTAAAGAAGAGCTTAGGGGAGTGAGAAGTTATTTTGGGGATCATGCTCCCCCAGAGTGGGCTGGTCTCCCAAAGTAAAGCAACTCAGCTAAGGAGTGAGCAGAGCTACTAAAGAGGACTTAGGGAGTGAGATGAAGGTGGGAAAGGGTAGCTCAGAGAGCAGAGATGAGATAATGTGAGACATGTTGATGAGGGATAGTAGGTCAAAGAGCAGAGGTAATTAGGATTATGTGGATGAGGCGTGGTAGGTCAAAAACATAATCCTTTCAGGCATTGACAAGGATCCATTGTTTTGTTGATAGAAGGTAGTTTTGTGCATAGGGACAAGGCTGATGGTTTTGAAAGAGAAAGTGAGACTGATGCATAGCACCAACTCACTCCAATCCATTTCACTTGCATGTCATGGCATCATCTCCCTGATGTCTTCTTTGAAAATGAAGGACAAAAAACAAACAGGAGACTTTGGAGGCCTCGAGGTGGGCCTAAACTCATTATGAGCAATGTCCTTTAAGAGGCTGAACATTTAAAATCAGGACTTTAGAAAGAGAGGGAACTTTTCATCTTCCCAAACCATTGTTAATAAGCATTTTCCTTATGGTCCTTTAGTGGCCTGTGTTGTGTGTGCCCCCATCCCAATATCTATCTTCACTCTTTCTCTCTTAAATGCATGTTCTTTTTGTCCCCTTTCTCATTCACACTATGCTCTGCAGTACCTGTACCCTATTCTACTATTTTTCCATCAGTGAAAGAAATTCCTAGTCTTAATTCCCATAGCCAGTAAAAACATATTTGCCTGAGATCTTGCAAATCTCATTAAGAGAACCAAAAAAATGTAGACCCCAGTCAAAAAGATACCACCACAAAGATCAAGGTTCTCCGAAGTGAAAAATTCTATAACTAACTCTGGAGGTATAAAAGCTCAGGAGTTTTTATTTAACAAACCTGCAAAGTTAACAGATCAAACTTTTTCCTGGAGAGGCAGTAAATTACTTGAGGACATGCAGAAAAACAAAAGACTAGATGAGAATGCATAAGGGAAAGAGAGAAAGGAAAACAGCCCTAAGAAATGGCTGAGCTTAGATTCTAATGAGTGAGTCTGTCCTGGAGAGAAATGTGGGTCAAACTTTTATAGTCTTGCCCATTTCTTATGCAGTGAAAATCAGATTAAAGGAGGACCCTACCCTCTAGTGACTGGGGTCAGGTACTCACTTTGGAAGACTTGAGAAGCAGGAAACTAGAGGAGGGGTACAGGGATAAATTGAAGGTGCTCCTATCTTGGTGAATTTACAGTTAACTAGGAAGTTACATTGAACAATTGAAGGGAATTTATCTGATGGAGCAGCATGCTGCAGAGGGAGCCCTCAGAAATTATCAGATGAGCACAAATAATATTTTCTTAATATTAAAAAGCTAGATAGATATTTCTTCTTCAACAATCTGTCAAGCAAGGTACCACAGAAGAAGGTAATAAATATAACTTAGAAAAAGTGACAGAATAAAGAACCAGTAATTCATAGGAAACAATGTTTATGAAAAGAAACAAACAAAAATTTCTCATCTTTGTAAATGCAGAGTTGACAGATGGCAAAATAAAGATCCTAAAGCAAGTGAGCAAAGGGATCACTGAAGCTTGGTTGGATATGACTTATGATTGAAATTTGACTTATTGATCAAGGAACAAAAGAGGTGTGAGAAAAGAGAAATAATATATATTAGGTATATGTACTGATTTGAAAAAAATCCTTGAACTTGAGGATTGAGAATGCTTGATTGAGGATCATTGAAGATAGAAATAGAGTGCTTTTATTATAGGGGTATACTTGAGACTCTCTAGACAGAAGAAGGAATAGAGGAGTGCAGAAAACAGGTTGAAAATTTGGAACATTTTAGTTAGCAGCTTCTCTTTTCTGTACATCAGTTAAGACTATAGCTTACTCATTTATGATAAGCCTTGATAATCATTTCATCATTTAAAAAGTGGAGATGGAGGAAGCAACAAGGGAAACTACAGTTCTAGACTTTATCAAATCAATAAGGAAAAACTGATCGTTAAATAGAAAGAAGAGGAGGAGAAAGTAACCCCATTTTCATAGTGATAGCATAACATAGCATTGTAACTGAGGAGAAGAAACCTAGGCACAGTCTCATTTATATGCTAGATTTTGGGAGAGCAGGGTTGGTTTTTGTTTATCATTTAGCAGGCATTTATTGAGTACCCAACGTGTGCAAAGCACTGTAGATATATAGGGAAAATTAAACCACTCCAGCCCTAGACTAGTTTGGGTTTTTATTGTTTTTTTTTTTAATTTTTCAGTTCACAATCTATTTTTTCTCCATCATACCTACCTCTTTAATTAAATGTAACCTTTATAACAAATAGGCATTTTCAAGAAAAAGTAATTTCCGTATGGACCACAACCCCTCCCTAAAAAATAATTTAAATAAAAATTTCTCAATATGCAACCTAGACCTATTGCTGCACTTTCAGGATATATATAGCATCATTTTTCATCATTGGTCTTCTGGAATCATGTTTGTTGTGCCTGAGTTCTTAAGTCTATAAAGGTTGTTCATTTTAGTGTTATTATATAAATTGTCCTGATTATACTCCCTTCTTGTGTAAGTTCTTGAAGTCTTTGAAATTTTTTAAAACCAACCCTTCATTATTTCTTCCAGCACAGTAATCTTTCCTTACATTCATATTCCATAATTTGTTCAACTATTTCCCAAGTGACAGATACCTTTAGATCCCAAGTCTTTGCCACAAGGAGGAGGAGGAGGAAGAAAAGAAATGTTATAAATATTCTTGTACATATTTCTTTTTTTCTTCTTTAATCTCTTTGAATAATGTATCTTTTCTGGGATCTTTGGGATTTTTAAACTCTAGATGTCTTGTGCTTCTTTACTTCCATATGTTTTGTTCCTTATCTGTTCCATTAAGCAACCTCAAATCTTTTTGATATTACTGGTTTATGGTATCATTTAACATGTTACCACCAGTCCCTATTCCTTTCCATTTCTTTTCATTAATTTCTTGAAATTCTTGACTTTTTCTTTCTCCAAATGATTTTTTTTCCTATTTACATAAAATAACCTCTTGGTAATTTGATTAGTATAGCACTGGAAAAGTAAAATAATTTAGATAGTATTGTCATTTTTATTATATTGGCTTTGCCTACTCATGAGCAATTAACATTTCTTCAGTTATCTAGGACTCTTTTTTGTGTGAAAAGTGTTTTATTCCTATAGTCATTTAGTTCTCCTGTGTGTCCTGGCAACTCCCAAGTATTTTATACTTATAGCATTCATTTTAAATATAATTTTTCTATCTCTTCCAATGGATTTTTTGTTAATTAAAAAAAAGTTGATTTATTGGGGTTCAATTTATGTCCTGCAATTTCCAGATAATTATTTCAGCTAATTTTAGTGGTTCTTCACTACGGTTCTCCAACTAAATCAAAATATGACCTACAAGAAAATCAGTAATTTAATTTCCTTTTTGCCTTTGTTTATTTTTTATTTTCTTTTAATTGTAACTGACTTTTAGTGGTAATAATAGACATCTTTGCTTTACCCCAGTCTTATTGGAAAAGCTCTAGTTTATCCCTATCACATATAATTTTATGTTTTGTTTTTAGATAGATATGCTATCCATATTGTATATTTATTTTTATATACATTTGTTATATATATTTATATACTATTAAGGAGAAATCCTTTTATTTGTTTGTTTTCTGCTTTAGTAGGATAAGATGTTGTATCTTAACGAGTTTTTTCCTATATCTATTGCTAAAATTAGAAACTTTTTATTCTTTTTATTATGGTCTGTTATGTTAGTAGTTTGTCAGCTATTGAACCAATCCTGTATACTTGGTCCAATTTGGTCATATTGTATAATCTTTATAGTATGTTTCTGTATCTCCAGGATAATATTTTATTCAAAATTTTGATGTCATTGTTCATTAGGAATATTGGTCTGTTCTTTTTCTGCTTTGTTTCTGAGAGAACAAGCATTGAATATGTGTGAGGGGGAGAAAAAGATTTGATCCCAGGACCTATTTTTTTTTTAGGGAAATTTATCCCAGGAAGAAGTCTCTTAAGTAAGAATTTCTGAAGTTATATAAAGAAAAAAACAAACAAACATTCTTATGGAGAGAAAAAGGGGAGCTGTTTTAAGGGATTAATGAATATTTGAGGAAGTCATTGATTTAAGATGACCTATATAAAATGTGGAGACCAGGTAACTGAGGATGAACATAGAAGAAAACAGGGATTTATTAAGTGTTTACAATGTACTAGTCCCTCTGCTAAGTGCTTTACAAATGTGATCTTGTTTTCCCCAACAATTCTGGGAAGTTGATTCTATTATTATCTCCATTTAATAGGAAAGAAAACGAGGCAGACAAAAGTTGTCACCCCGAGTTACACAGCTAGTCAGGATCTGAAGGCAAAATTGAACTCAGGTCTTTCCATTTCCAAGCCAGGCTCTCTCTCTCTTCCTAGCTATTAAACTAATTGTCTTGTTAATACCTTAGCTGAACCCAATTAAAGAAACCCTCATGCTAATTCAAATCATTTTTTAATACAAAATGCCTTCTACTAGATGAGTTTTTCAATTATTCTTAATTCTAGTTACTCCCATTATTTCCCATTTATTCTCTGTTTAGTTTATTCCTAAGCAGTTGTTTGCATATGTCTCCCCCATTATAGTGTCAGCTTCTCAAAGGCAGGGGACAATCTTTTGCTTTTCTTTGTATCCCCAGACCTTAATACTTAATCTTGTAAGTACTTAATAAATGCTTATTGACAGATTAACAAGAAAGAAAATAACAGAGCTATAAATACTGTTTCAGATGGAGCTAGAAATGGGAATGAATGCTGATGAGGGAGCAAGAAGGCAGTAAATATGTTGTAGAAAAGAGAAAAAGAAAAGAAAAGGATAGGAGCACTATTCACTCCAGTGGCAGACCAACTGGGAGAAAGTTGAACTACTCAGGTCCTATTTATTTGGCTTTTTCCTTCTAAAAGAGAATGATCGGGGTGGCTAGGTGGCGCAGTTGATAAAGCACCGGCCCTGGAGTCAGGAGTACCTGGGTTCAAATCTGGTCTCAGACACTTAATAATTACCTAGCTGTGTGGCCTTGGGCAACCCACTTAACCCCATTTGCCTTTCAAAAACCTAAAAGAGAGAGAGAGAGGGGGAGAGAGAGAGAGAGAGAGAGAGAGAGAGAATGAGAATGGATATGATCCTTGTACTAGAAAAAATAAAAAAAATAAGCAGCAAGTACTAGAAGTCTATGATATATGATGAGATGGTCAAGTGGCATCCAGCTCCCCTCAAAATTAATTTCTTGCCATATCCAGACAAAGTAGCCTAGATTATTGAAAGTACTAGAATGTACAGTTAGTCCATATTAGGGAACTTTGAAATATTTTGGAGAAAGGAATGGTTAGAGAAAAGAAGGCATCCTGATTTTCAAAAAAGATAAATGAGTATGGATCCTGTAAACTTGCCATCTTCCTGGCAAAATTCTAGAATATATTACTAAGGAAATGGTTTGTGTGTGCTTAGAAAGTGAAATGATGATCCCCTCCCCCCCCTGAAAAAAAATCCAAGATAATTTTATCAAGAGAAAGTCATGCCAGGTAACCAGACCAGCAGTTAGGATAATGTTGTACACAAAATAATACTTAGATCTTACTGGACCATACTTAGATTTTAAAGTATTGACAACTTTTCATGGTATACTTTTGAATAAGATGTATAGATTTAAGCTAAACGCCAGTATGATTGAAAGGATTTAGAAATGGATGGAATTATTTGGATCTAGGCAGGATGGCATTTTTGCCAGTTTAAAATTTCAGAAAGTTGAAAAGCTAAGCCAATATGTCAAGATCCAGAAAGACACCCAATAAACCAGAACAATGGGCAACATTAAATAAGATGTAATTTAATAAGGACAAATGTCTAGCTCTAAAGTTGCTTTTTTTTTAGGAATTACAAAAGCTTAAATTTATTTTGTTCTTTTGATGACTTATATTTGTCCCCTTATTTTAAATGAATTTTAACTTTAATAAAAATCAAAAGTAGCAAACAAATGTGAATTACTTTGAAAAACTATCAACAAGTAAAAGTTACAAAATTGATGAATGAATCACTCCTTGGTTTGGTGCTGTTCCTTTTCTGTCATTTCCTGTTGGCGAATAGTTTCTTGTGCTGTTTGCTGCATTTTCTCTAATTTTTCAAGAGTCAGAGATTTTAGTGGCTGAAGTTTGGGTTTGCATAGCACCATTGTGGCCACATCTACAGACAACTGCCCTTATTTGGGAAGGACTTCCCGGAACATTGATTTCACTTCAGCCATATCAGAACTACTGTATGTTGCACTTTTATTTTCCCCTAATTATGCAGAAAGTAAGAACCGGAGATATCTGGCAGCTCTCCAGAGCTGGATAGTGGATGTAGTGTGGACTTAGAAGTGCAAAGAGGTTGATCTGCAGTTTTGTACTAGGAAATGGAAAAATTGCCCATTCAACAGATCCAGTGCATATCTGGCTTGAGGTTATGTGCTGGGGCTCCGGTCCGGCTCGGCTCTGGGCGCCCCCTGGGTGGGGAGCTAAAGTTGCTTTTAAAAGTTGATCTTACAAATATACAAAAGGGAAAACATGGTTAGAAATTTACTCTGGAAATGATTAGGAGGGGTTTATACATTATAAGCACAACATGAGTCAACAGTGTAACATGACAGTCAAAAAAAACCACACCTCATTCTCCTAAAACTATGTTGAAATATTCTTGTTCAGTCGTTTTTCAGGTGTGTCCAACTCTTCATGACCCCATTTGACATTTTCTTGGCAAAGATACTGAAGAAGTTTTCCATTTCCTTCTCCAGCTTTTTACACAGATTAGGAAATTGAGGCAAACATGGTTAAGTGACTTGCCCAGGATCACACACACACACACACACACACACACACACACACACACACACACACACACACAATATGAGTGTTTGAGACCAGATTTGACCAGAACTAAGGAAGAGTTCTTCATAACTCCAGATCCAGCACTTTATCCACTGTACCGCCTTGCTGCCCAATGTTGAGAGAGACAGCATCCAAATAAAAGTGATAGGAAAGATATGGTCAAGCTAGATTGTTTACAAATGTGGACAAACACATTAGTTAGAGTAAAGAAGTGTCAAATGAGGATTGATTTGAAGGAAGTGGGAGTATATAGATTGAAGAAGAAAAGATTTCTATGTTTTATAGGGATGTGGTTTATACAAGTCTGAACCTCTATCACCAAAATGAGTTCATTCACCTGGAACTGATATCTTCAACAATTCTTAGTGCCTTACCTCTAGGAATAAGAATTGGAAGATACACAAAATGAGACAGGACTAACCTGAATTTCCAATGCATTTGCCTAGAAGTAGAGGAGAGAGTGAACCCAGAATGTAACAATGTGATTTTCTTCTTATTTTTAATTGGTATTGATTTAAGTAAGTTTTATCTTTCCTCTGTAGTACTTTGTAGTAAAGCCCTTTTTGAACCTCTTAAAAAAAAAAAAGGAAGAGAAGACTTCGTTTCCTCTACTATTTGAAGAATGAAATTCCTCAGGATCTACTTTCCCGTAAGATCTGTCATTGTTCACAAGCTTCAAATGAACCCCACCCCATTGCTGATTCACACCTGTTTTGTCTGTCTGCTGCTGACATTTCTCCCCAAAAATGTATCATGCTTTATCATTGGTTCAGTTAGTCCTTCTATTCACACTAGATCATCCTTATTGCCTGTCTCAATTAAATTAAATTATATGTCATATGTGCATATAGTCAAGCTACCATCTTCACATCCACAGAAAGTAGGTATGCAGACATTAAGTGAATATTAAAATTAAGGATGTCAGCCAGAGTTTATTAAGCACATTGTCAAAAACTTAAGACTAATAAGATATGTCTAGACATATGTCTATGTCTTCACAGAATCCTGGAGTTGCCAAGACTTCAGAGGTCATCTAATTAAGCTCATATCTAATCAGGAATTTTTTCCATTATATCCAACAAATAAATAATCCTCAAGCCTTAGCTCGAAGTCTTCCAAAGAGGGGGAATCCACTACTTTCCAAGTAGCCTGTTCCACTTTTAGATGACCTGGTTATTAGGAAATTTTTTCTTACAACAAGTCTAAATTAACTTGTGACTTCTACCTATTACTTCTAGTTCAGGCTTTGGGGCCAAGCAAAATCATTCTAAATGCTCTTCCATTTAATAGCCCTTCAGATACTTAAGAATACCTAGACTGTTCCTCTTCAGTATTCTTTTCTCTAGGATAAACATCTCTTCTTCCTTCAACCATTTCCCGTATGACATGACCTTGAGATGCTTTATCATCATGGTTGCCTTCCTCAGAATACTCTATAATTTATCACCAACCTTCATAATATATGGCACACAGTAGTGAATACTGCTCCACAGGTGGTTGTGCCATAGCAAAAGGGAAAAGAATGATCACCTCTCTTGTATTGTATACTGCATTTCATAAGGTAGACTAAAATCACATTGACTTTCTTGGCTCTGTTATCATACCATCAGCTCATATGAAGTTTTTGTACACTTTTTAGAAGGCCCAGACCATTTTCAAAGAAACCACTGTTTCTTTGCCTCTTCTGTCTCAGACTTGTGAAGATGCTTTATTTCATCAAATGGAAGAATTTATAAGAGATTAGACTGTCATCCTACTGAACATAACCCAATAGTCTACCCTATTCAAGATTTATTTAAATCCTGGTTTTTATCCAAGATATCAGCAATTCCAGTTAGCAGTTATTTAATTCTAAATTTTGTCTCCTTAGAATTATGTCATTACCAGGGGTCATAGAGTGAGTCCAATAAGATGTAGAATCTGAAGTGGTTTTGTTATGTTTTGATATTTAAAGAGAAGGGAAGTAGAGCAAAAAGAGATTACATCTAATAATAATAAGCTTACTCTTTTCTATCTGTTCTCCCTTCTTCATGAAGATGAAATGATAAACTGATCGATATACTGTCTAGCCATGGTTCCAGAAAATTCATGATGAAATTTACAACCCACATCCATATAGATTAATGTGAATGATAAGTTCTCTGAGGCATATTTGAATTTGTACCATTTAAAGTTATAATTATGTAATAAATGGCCATTTATTCCAACCCAATAGAAATATGCAGAGTGACCACAAATAATGGTATCATTTCAGGGAAATTCATGATTTGAAGTAGCTTACATGACTATTGTGGGAATGGATTGAATGTATTTCTCACAAGTGTCTTTTTCCCCCCCTTTTTATCCTAATAGAGAGAAGATAAACAGAAGAGATAATAGATTTCAGTCACTGGAAAAAGTTCAATTTTAAAAGTTTTTGTTGGGTTGGACTAAAGTGCTTATATCTTGAATGACAATCAAGATTTAAACAAATCAGAGTCTGCCTTATGAGATACCAGGACAAGAGAAGTGATCTCCCTACTTTCTTTATCTGTGGCACAGTCACATCTGGAGTATTGTGGTTGGGTGCCATATTTTAGGAAGTATATTGCCTTCCTATTTTAAATTGTCTACAATTTATTTTAGTTTAGTCCCTTATGATTTTTTTCTTCTTGTTTACCTTTTTATGTTTCTTAAATTACAATGTTAATACATCAGAGTTTCTATAAAAGTATTCATCAGGAATCCTTGGAAATCTATTTTTCTCCCTATAGAAAGACTTGTACTCATTTTTGTGGACAGATTATTCTTAATTTCAAACCTATTTCCTTTGCTTTTTGGGATATTGCACTTAAGCTGCAAAATCTTATTAGATAAAAATTAAAATAATAGCTAACATTTATATAGAAGCTAACTTTGTGCCAGACTCTATACTAACTGCTCTACAATTATTATATAATCCTCAAAAAAAAAAGTCCTGGAAGGTAGGTGCTATTATTATCCTCATTTTACAATGGGAAACCGGAGGCCGAGAGAATTTATGTGATTTGTCAAGGAAAATACAGCTGATAATTGTCTGAGTTCAGAGTTGAACTCAGAACTTACTAACTCTAAGCCCAGTACTCTATCCATTGCACACTAGCTGCTTATACTGTAGCTCTTTGGTAATTAAATTCTTCTGATTACTTGTAATAATTTATTTGACCTGGAAATTCTGAATTTTAACTTTCATGTTTCTGGAATTTTTCATTTTGGATTTTATTACAGGAGGCCTTCTGGTTCTAAAAAGTGTGAGCAGTTATATATCTTGGCTTTTTTTTTTCCAAACCGTTATGATTGTCAGGCAGCCTAGTGATGTTTAAATCATCTCTTCTTAGTCTGTTTCCCAGGTTAGTTATTTCATACTTCTATTTTATCAGCCTTTTGACTCAACTGATTTTTATTTTATACTAATTTTCTTTTTTCGTTTTCGTTTTCTTTGCAAGCTAATGGGGTTAAGTGACTTGTCCAAGGTCACATAGCTAGGTAATTATTATGTGTCTGAGGTCAGATTTGAACTCAGGTCCTCCTGACTCTAGGACTGGTGCTCTATCTACTGTGCCCCTAGCTGTCCAGTACATACTAATTTTCAGGTATTCCAATTGCTTGGTAAGGTTTTTGTACCATGATGCTAAATTGTTAATTCTCTTTCCAATTTTTTTTACATAGCTCTCATTTCTTTTCCAATATTTTCTCCTTGTACTGTCATTTATTTTTCAATTATTCCTAATAATATCTTCCTTTCATTTATTTATAAAATCTTTTTAACCCTTTTTTAATACTTCATCTCTTCCAGAAAGTACTTGTCTTACATTTTTCCTTGAGGTTTTACTTGGACCTGTTTTAGAATCATTCTCTTGTTCTTGGTTTATTTCTTGAGCATCCTGTTACCTTAATATCTATTTGTTCTATTCTTCCCACTTCACTTCTGTACTTCAGACTTTGTTTTAGAGCCAAGTTCTATGCATTTTTGGAGGGAAATGGTCCTATTCTGTGTCCTCTTGACTGCTGTCTTGATGTATTAGATGTAGTGTTCAACAGTCTTAAGAGAGAACTTGTACTGGGGACTTAAAAGTGTTTAATCTTCCTTTAGAAGAGAGCCTAGGTCTAACCTCAGCAAATTCCTGATCTAGTGACTACAGGAAAAGAATAAATACTTCCTGCTTTGTGCTAGGCACTGTGCTATTATTGTCTTGTTGGATCCTCACAACAATCTGAGAGGTAGGTGTTTTTATCAGCCCAGTTTTATGGCTAAGAAAACTGAGGCAGTCACAAGTTAAATAACTTTCCCATAGCTAATAATTGCCTGAGGCTGAATTTGACCTCCAGATGTTTGTGACTCCAGGTTGGGCTTGAGCAACACAACTGTTGCCTTAGTCCACTGCTGTTAGCCTCAGCCACTAGTAGTCAGCTGGAAGGTTTCATAGGTGACCCTCTTCCACCCAACAGCCAGAACTACTCAGCTACAACTTGCTCCTGTAGTTAGGAAGCTCAGTCCATAGTCTAGGCCCTAGACACCATCCTTCACTGAATCCCTGACCTAACCCTAGTGAAGAAGCTGCAGAGTCACCGTATGACAACAGCATAGTGTCCAGCTCCACTGTGCCAGTTCCAATCTTAACCTGGTGCTCAGCCACAGGCATTTCCAAGTACAATCTTTATGGAATAGTTGTTGGGAGAGCTCAGCTGTTCTGCTTCCTTAGTGCCCACTTATCTGGTCTCCGACTGCTCCCCATCTGGCATCTACCTGGCACCTACAATTAGCAAGACATTGTGCAAGAGATGCAAAGACAAAATAAAAAATAAAAATTTGTTCTTGCCTTTGAGGAAGCTATATTTTATACTATAAGAATAAAAGATATAAAAGGTGGAGCAGAACTAAGAGGGAAAAAAGTTATACAATAACAACATTATAAAGAAAAATAGCTTGAAGGACTTAAGAACTCTGGTCAGCAATGATGATCAACCTTGACTCCAGAGACTTGTGATGAGACGTAGTATCCACCTCCTGGTGAAAAGATGCTAGACTCAAGGTGCCAATTAAGAAATGGGTGGGGGCAGCTAGGTGGCTTAGTGGATAAAGCACCGGCCCTGGTGTCAGGAGTACCTGGGTTCAAATCCTGTCTCAGACATTTAATAATTACCTAGCTGTGTGGCCTTGGGCAAGCCACTTAACCCTGTTTGCCTTGCAAAAAACTTTAAAAAACAAGCAAATGAAAAAATCATATGCATGATAATTTCAGAAAGAAGGAAGCAATCAAGACACTTAAGTGTCTGCTATGTGTCAGGCATGTGTTAAGTCCTTCAGAAATATTTTTTATCTGATTGCCAAACAATTCAGGGAGATAGGAATTGTTATTATTCCCATTTTGTAGTTGAGGAAACTGAGGCAGGCAGTAGTTAAGTGACTGATGTGGATTTGAACTCATCTTTCTGACTCCAGGCTCAATACACCATCCACTGCACCACCTAGCACCTCTAAGAGGTAACTCATAAACTGAATCTTGAATGAAGGTAAAGACTTCTAAGAATTAGATGAGGAAATTCATGCTGGTCATGTTTGTACAGCTTGAGTCAAAGGCATGGAGAGGGGAGATGGCATGCCCAGTTAAATAAATAGTTATGTAGTCTGCTTTACCTGGAGAGAGTGAAGAGGAATAACATGAAAGAGGCCAGGAAGTATAAATCAGAACCAAACCAGACCATAAAGGACAATAAGAACTAAGGTGTGCTTGTATTTTATTTAAGAAGCAGTCAAAAGCCATTGAAAGCTCTCAGAGATATGATGTGGTGAGTCCTGTGATTTAGGAAGATTATTTTGTCAGCCCTTTGGAGGATGAACTGAAAAGAGGATATTAGAGACCCAGAATTCAGGTAGAATACTGTTGGATTTCCTGCAAACATGATGATAAGGACCTGAAATTGAGTAGTTATTCATGTTGTTGGAGAGAGGGAAATTAATGCAAGAAAAGTGAGATGGAATTATCAAGACTTGGGAAATTGAGGAGTCAAGACTTTGTGACACTGTGGATCTCAATGACTGGCGTTGGTCAGATCTTTAGTGAAGATAAGGAAGTTAGGAGAAGAGTTAGTGTTCATTTGTGGTTTGGGATAGTGGGGAATTGATGGTGAATTCTCTTTGCTTCACTGAATATTGGACATCTAGTTGAAGATGTTGGTAAGCTGTATTTGTAAATCAATATGGTTTGCAAAGAGCTTTAAATGCCTTATCTCACAACTGTATTAGATGCTATTACTAGGTCCATTTTACAGATGAGGAAGAAGGCTAAGAAAGTGATTTGCCTAGACTTAAACAGTTAATAAGCTTTGAGGCAGGATTCAAACTCAGGTCTGCCTGGCTCTAAGCCCTATGTTCTATCTACTGAACTACCTGCCTCCTGCATCAGGGGCATCAGTACTCTCATTTATCTTGGCTATCAGTTCCCTATTAGCCATTTTTGTTATAGCCTTTCCAAAAAGAAGTTTACTCTTCTTAGCCAAGAAAACATAGGTAAAATTAAGGTTGACTAGTTCTGTCTTGTTTCTATGATGAATTATCATCATCCCATTAAACTCTTTTAAAATCTTTCAATTTCCTCCTCATCCTCAGTTCATTTTGAGCCTTAACATTCTTGATACTATTTCATAAAATCATGTAACACTTGTGTATCCAACCTCTTTACCTAACCCTGCTTCTATCTTCTTTAGCTGCCTTTTTTAAAAAGTTAAGTTGCTTCCCTCTGTCTACAAATCATCCTCTTCAGACCATTCCTGTTTTTTTGCTCCTCATCTTTTTACCTTCAGAACTCCATTGTTGAAAGCTTCTCATTCCTCTTGGGATAATTTCCCCTGTAGAATTTTAGTCCATAGGATCATATATATCCTTTCCCTGAGCATTTTGAAATCTTATGTCACAGTATCTGTGTTGCTTAATAGACTCTCATCTTTCTTGTTTATGAGAATCATACCATGAATGCAATTTCCCCTTCTTAGTTCTTCCACCTTTTGAAGGATAAAATTATCATTCTGGTCACCAAGGTTTATAATTTTGTCAACCTTGACTTCACTTACTTTCACATGCCTCCCATGTCCATTCAGTTGTTTGACTGACTAACTTTATAATAAGAAGCCAAATTAGTATTTCATAATTATTTATTACTTTACTGTTTTAAATTACTTTATTCCATTTATACTATCTTATTTCACTTAATGTACACCTCACTCTCTGAGGTAGGCATTACAAGAATTTTTATTTCACTTTTATCATTAAGCAAATTGAAACCCACAGAAGGTAAGTAAGCAATGTGTCCAGAGCCAAAAAAGTAATAAATGAAAACTTCAACACTTGAAGCCAGGTCATCTGGCTTCCAAGTCCAGTGTTGTGATCTTCAGTTTAGAACAGTTCCTATCAAGAGAGCTGTTCAGTAAAAGAAATACTATTAGTTAATCTTATTGAATTTGCTTACATGTTAAGCTTATCAATTTGATTTGCATAAACTTAAAGAGATAATATGCTCAAGAAGTAGGGTAAATTTGATCAAGAAAATTTGGTCAAAATTAAAATTTTTTAACTTCTACTTAAGATCCCCACATTTGGGAAAAATTCATCCAGACTTTAGACTGTACTTAGATGGGGTTTTTTTGTTTTTTGGTTTTTTTTAGGTTTTTGCAAGGCAATGGGGTTAAGTGGCTTGCCCAAGGCCACACAGCTAGGTAATTATTAAGTGTCTGAGGCCGGATTTGAATTCTGACTTCAGGGCCGGTGCTCTATCCACTGCGCCACCTAGCCACCCCTAGACAGTTTTTTAAAGCACGAAAATTAGAGGCTTCTAATACAGTAAAATGATGAGTTTTTTATCCCTTTCACTACTAAATTCTCTTGTGATATTGGGCCAAATTAAGAACTGTAACCTCCAGGAATATGATGAAACTTCTTTAGTTATATTTTATCTGAAATATTGAGTTTGTTCCATGTGCCCCAATTTAGAAAGGACATTGATTAGTTCAAGAGTTTACAAAGGATGATTGCTGGAATGGAGGGGAATTCTGAGATCACACCACAAAAAAAGGAACCAGGCCTGATTAGCTGGAGATCAGAAAACTCAGGAGCTTCTAATAGCTCTTTTCAAATACTTGGAAAGTCTACCATTTGGAAAATGGATTAGATTTAAGCTTCTGCCTAGCCTCAGAGGGCAGAATTAAGTAAAATGGCATGCTTGAGGAAGTAGTTCTGTTGTCCCCATACTCACTTAATGCCAGCCATTCCCCATCCCCTCCAGGATCAACTACATACTGCTCTGCTTTGTGTCCAAAGCCGTTTATAACCAAGCCCCAGATCCCCTTCCTTTCTGGTCTTAAACTTTACACTCTGCATAAGCTCTTTGATCCTGTAACACTGGCATGCTGACTGACACTACATCTCTTGGCTCCAGGCATTTTTCTCTGGCTGTCCTCCAGGCTTGGAATGTTCTCCCTTCTCATCTCCATCTCTTAGCTTTCTTGGCTTCATTCAAGTCCCAGCCAAAATCCCACCTTCCATGAGAAGCCTTTTCTGATGCCCTTTCCTGCCAGTGCCTTCCCCCTACTGATTATCTTCAATTGATCCTGTATCTGTCTTGTTTTCATGTAGACTGTAAGCTCCTTGAGAGCAGGCCTCTCTTTGTATCCCCATGCTTAGCATCTGGTTGCTGGCTGAGTCAGTCAACCTCCTTACAAGTCTTCCCACAGAGACTGAGTGATTGGATCAGGTAGACTGTAGTAGAGATTCTTCTGTGGGTGGGTTGGAACAGATGAACTCTGACCATCTGTGCTTTTGTTGTGTGTGCTCCAAGACGAGAACATGTTACCTAGAGTGGTCTGCTTAAAACGTTTCTTTAGTTATATTTGGATTTAGTCAGCCTTGTGCTCCCTCTCTTACGGTAAACTAGCTTGTTCATTCTAGTAATGGGAAATCTTATTCACTCTTAGAACCTAGAGGAAGATTAGATCCAGTTTTTTATGAGCTTTCTGGATCCTGGATGTAATTTTCAATTGGCCCCATTTGCCATTTTAGCAAAACAGCTAAATTCACATAAGCTTTTTTTCTATCTAGGAACAGCAATGAATGTGCCATATTTCTAATGTTAAACTGAATTTTTTTTTCTTGTTTGAAAGAAAACACATCCCCTGTGAAAATGCTTGGCTGCCACAAAGTAAAATATAAGAATGATTTTCCCAGTCGTTTTGTTGGGGCAATGATACAGTCAGCATTTGTGTTAGCATGCAGTAGAGACAGCAATAAAGCACTTGGCAATGTTTATATTGCTGTATATTTCTAAAACTGGGCAAGGTTAGCTGACTTGATTCACAAGTTTGTTTTCCTGTCTCTGGGAGGCATTGAATACATAGGTATTTATTTCACTTTTGCATTATGGGTTTGCAAAGCAGCAAGTGAAATTCTGGGGGTTTGTCTCTTCTTTTAGAAACCAGATGTGAGGCTCTCTCGAGGCAGCATTGACCGAGAGGATGGAAGTCTTCAGGGTCCGGTAAGCAAATACAAGAAGAGTTTTTGATCTGTTGTTTTTTTTTTTATTTCTAGTTTAATGTGAATCAAAGTTTGCCTCATAAAATTTTCAAAATTGTCAAGATTTGTAATGTGAGGCCAGGAACTGAAATGCTATGGAATGAAAATTCCTTCTGTAGCCAAAATAATTGAAAATCCAAATTTTCTGTGCAAGACTCAAGAGATCCAGCTGACACAAGGGGCTTTTTAAAAACCAATAAACTCCTAAAAAAACCCCAATAAACTGTTTTTTTTTCCCCTTAACAGAATATGTTCACTAGGCATATGGTTACTGATTTTGTACAGAAAGTTGTATGGCATACATTCAAATTTTCTGTTACTGTGAGATCGTAAGAGCTTAACATCTTAACTTTATGTAGAAACAACATCAAAGATAAAACTTGTGCACATAGCATTTTCCTTGGCATTTCTCTAAGAAATCTAAAATTCTTCTTATGAGAAGGAGTTTGAGATAATTTCATATATCTTTCTCATCTGGCATAAAAACTGATATTCATAATAATGAAAGAATATTCATTTCTATAAGCAGATACATGGTCAATTGTACACAGGTATCCTTTCAAATAAGAAACTGAATTTGCCTTACTCTGGTCCACTAATTGTATAGAGATAGATATGCTCCATTCAGGAATCCAGAGAAGATATCTGAATTAAAATAAATCAATTTACTTACACACACACACACACACACACACACACACGTTAGACCTCATTTTGAACTATTATAACTGAGTGACTTTAGTCCAGCCTGCAGCTTTTTAAAATTGTTTTATTTTAATTGTAGCATAGCAAACAGAAACAGAATATTGTCCTAAAAGACCTACTACTTACCGCTGATTAGTAGGGTATTTTATTATTTCTTATGCATTTGTTTTAGGGCTTAACTTTCCCATAGCAACCCACCCTTCCTCTCATTTCTTGGTATTTATGAAGGCAATTCCTTACTTAATTTTGTTCCACTGATTTGAGATTAATCAGTGAACATTTATTAATGCTTACATTGTTCTAAGTTCTAGGAATATAAAGAAAAGCAAAAGCAGAGTATCAGTCCTTAAGGAGTTTCCATTGGAATGGAGGACACAATATTCAAATAATTACACACACACACACACACAGAGTGTGAAGGTAGAATGGTCATTAGACTCAATCCTTGAGATGAAGGTGAGTGAGGATTCAAGGATGATACCAAGTCGGGTACCTGAGAGAATGGTAATACCATTAGCAGTAAGAAGAAAAGTTTTGAGGGAAAAGAGGAGCTTTGTTTTGGACATCTCTTGGTTCTTCCACATTTGTGACCACTTCTTCTTAATCTCCCCTGTTAGATCATTGTTTTTATCCTGCTCACACACTATATGTGAACCCCTAGATACCCAGGGCCCTCTTTTTTTTTTCCCTTTGTACTACTAGAGTCAAACAAACAGAAACAGGAGACATTAAACCATACCTAAAGATCCTTGTGACTAGGAATACTACATATCAACCTTACCTAGGTTTTGTTGTATTTTTATTTCTTTAATTTATTTGTTTATTATGTATTGGCAAGACAATGGGTTTTAAATGAACTAATAAGTATTTAGTGTCTGAGGTCAGGTCCTCCTGGCTCCAAGGCTGGTGCTCTAACAACTGCACCACCTAACTTCCCTTTCATCTTTTATTTTTTGGTTTTTTGGAAAGCAGTGGGGTTAAGTGGCTTGCCCAAGGTCACACAGCTAAGTAATTAAGTTTCTGGGGGCAGATTTGAACTCAGGTCCTCCTAATTCCAGGAGAATGCTTTATCCACTGTGCCATTTAGCTTCCTCTGCCTCTGTTTCTTTTATTAAATCTTTCCCAGTTATATTTTGATTGACTCAGCCACATAACAGAAGAATTTTGCACATTTGATGTCTCTATTCTGTACTGCCTCCCTTGGTAACTTCATCTCCCATGGAGTCAGTTACCATCTCAATGCAAATGATTTCTCGTATCTATATATACACAGTCATTGAGCTTCATATCACCACATGCCTATGGAACAACTGAAAAGAATGTCCCATGCATCTCAGATTCAACATGTCTAAAAGAAAACTTAGGATCTTTTCCTCTAAACCCAGTAGTCTTCTAACTTCCTCATTTCTGTCAAGGACATCACTTTCACCTCAATCCTTAATCCACCAAAACATATGATCACTTTGCCAGATAGCCACATCTCTCCCATCCATATATTTCAATTTTTTTATTTTATTTTATTTTATTTTATTTTGAGGGGGGCGGCTAGGTGGCACAGTAGATAAAAGCACGGAGTACCTGGGTTCAAATCCGGCCTCAGACACTTAATAATTACCTAGCTGTGTGGCCTTGGGCAAGCCATTTATTTTGCTAGGCAATGGGGTTAAGTGGTTTGCCCAAGGCCACACAGCTAGGTAATTATTAAGTGTCTGAGGCTGGATTTGAACCCAGGTACTCCTGACTCCAGGGCCGGTGCTCTGTCCACTGTGCCACCTAGCCGCCCCCATATATACTTCTTTCTTCTGACACAGATACCATTCATATTCAAATTCTCATCACTCTTCACTATTACAGAAACTTCCTAATTGATCTGTTTGTTTCAACTCTTCCCCAATATTCAATTTAACCTCCATAAAGCTGTAAAAGGGACCTTCCTAAAACAACTGTGTTGTTCCCATAACAATGAACTTCACCTAAGGTCCTGCGAGTCAGATTTCAATTTCTCTCCCTCAGTCTAAAGGTTTCTTCCAGATTGCCTTTGCAGATTCCCTCTGTGCTGCTTCTTTTCCTATCCTTGGTGGCCCAGCTTCACTGGCCTTCTTACCTCCCCATCTTAGAGGCCCTGGTTTCTGTCATATCCAAGTTCTGACTGTATAAGGCCTTTCTCAATTCCCTGCAGCAGCAGCAGCAGCTCCTCATTATCTTGTATAAATTTTGCAGATGCTGATATGTATATATGTTGTTTCCTTTGATTAAAGAGAAGCTCTTTGTGGATGAAAGGAAACAAGCATTAAGTGCCTCCTATGTACTGTGCATTATGCTGTGATTTTCCAAGGATTATCTAATTTTATCTCTACAGCAATCCTGCTGCTATTATAAACCCCATTTATCAGGTAAGGAAACTGAGGTAGTCACTTTTAAATGATTTGTGCAGAGTCTCCCAGCTAGTAAGAATCTAAGGCTAGATTTGAGCTCAGGTCTTTCTATCTCTAGGCCCAGCATTCTCTCCATTGCCATTGAACTGTCTCTTGTGTTCTCAGTAGCTCATTTGGGTAGTATGCACTTAATGAACTTTGTTTGGTAGACTATCACTGCTGACATGATAAGACAAAGATTTTAGAGTTAAAAGGGACCCCAGAGATCATCTAGTTCAAATAAATAAATAAATATAGTAAAACACAGGATTGATTTGTGATTTTCTAAGTCAGTATGGGACTCTCGAAAACCATTTCTATATTTGAGTTTGATAAAAGACTACTTTAATCCAACCTCCTTACTTTGTAGATGAAGAAACTAGTAAATAGCAGAGCCAAAATTTACTCCTAAATCCTCTAAAAATTCAGTGCTCTTCTCCCTAGCCCAAAGAAGAATGTTGATGAACCTCTTCAAGATACTAGCTGTCATGCAAAAGGAATTAAACCTGTCAGCAATACTTCTTCAGAACAACATTCATTTTAGCCTGAATAATACTAATATTACCTAGAGTTTTTATAATTGCAGTTAAGTTTTATATATCATTAAATGTACACAGGCAAAAATTTTTTTCCAATTCTAGTTTCTATGTCTGTGGGGAAAATATCCATCAGTTTCAAAAAATCTTTTGTTCTGTTGTTGATCTACATTGAAATGATGAAACTAGCACATAATATGTAAGTTTATACTATGTATGTATAATTCATAGGATCATAAAGTAGATAAGGGGCCATATTTGTTACTGTGAGATCTTAGTGGAAACGTAATTGATACCTTCCAATAAATAAAGTATAAAAGAGATTCAATTTGTTTGATCACAGAAGACAAGAACAGCAAATAATGGAAAGTTTAGAAAGGCAGGTTTCAATTTCATCAACAGTTAGAGCTGCCCAGAGATTAAATTAGTGAGCTCCAGTCAGTAAGCAAAAATTAAGACTTTCCCTTGTGAGGGATATTGTAGACCAGATTTATGCTTTCAGTAAGAATTAGACTGAATTCTCTCTAAGATCCCCACCTAACTCTGCATTTCCATGGTTATGCTTCCATAGTAAATTCTCTTGGACGGAGTTTAAGATGAACTCATCTTATGCCAAATTCCACACTCTGTAGTTGATTTTGTTGGAGCAATGTAATTTTAGCTTTGAAATGATACTGAACAATGAAGAAGTCACAAAATTTACCATGAAATTCCATTTTTCATCATCAACAAACCCTCAGAAAAGCTCCATGTCCCCAAATATAAACTATAAAGAATGCCATTTCACAGTTAAACATGCTTTTTAAAAACATTTTTAAAGCACAAACTACTGAAAACTTCTTTGAAGGGTATACTTTGGGAAAGAAAAAAGGAATATTCAATATAAATAGTTGAAACCTTTTAATTTTAATAGTTTATTCAGGAAAACATTAAAACATACTTTTTTAAAACATTTTTTGCAAATGTGATTGAATGAATAGAACATTTGTGTTATAGATCATTTAACTTGGTTGACAAAACACTTTACTAAATATCTATTTAAAACACTGTGCCATATACTGGTAGATAGAAAATTTGACACACTAATTTGAGTAGATAGTCCCTTTGTGTTTTCTGTACCATAAGATGGAACAGTTATAATTAACAGCTCTTCAAAGTTAGCAGGGCAAATACTGCTTTATCTATTTTTTAAGTGAAGTGGACTGTGTGACTATTTTCCAATCATTGCATCTCTCTAGGACTACAAATTATAGCCACTAACAAGTTTTGAAAGATTATAATTAAGAAAACTGAGGCACAGTAAGGTAAATGATCTGCCCATGATCACTTAGCCAGGAAGTAAAGACACAGTATTCAGACATGTCTCCTGATTCCAAATTCAATGGTTTTTCCCCCATCCATTCTGTCCCTTAACCTAATGATAGATGATAGATCATTAGTTAATGATCCACAATGTCTGGGAAAGCCATTTATAGGAGTACTAATAGAATAACTAATATTTATGGGTTATTTATAAAAATACTTTAAGATTTTTTTGTTTGTTTATTTCGCAAGGTAATGGAGTTAAAGTGACTTGCCCAAGGTCACACAGCTAGGTAAGGTCCTCCTGACTCCAGGACTGGAGCTCTATCCACTGTGCCACCTAGCTGCCCTTTAAGATTTTTTTTAAAGCACTTCACACATAATTTCATTTAATCTTCAGAACAACCCTTGAGGGTAGGTTATTATCTCCATTTTACAGATCAGGAAACTGAAGCTGAGAGAAGTTCAAGAATTTGCCTGGAGTCACACAGATTATAACTGAATTCTAAGTCCAACACTATCCCATACTGCCATTCAATTTAACCAGGTCATAGGATTATAGATTTAAGAGCTAGAAGGAATCTCTAGTTCAAACTCCATATTTTTCAAATGAAACTCAAGCCCACAGAGATTAACTGGCTCAGCACCTTGTTGTCTCCATATTAGAACTAAAGTCCTTGGGAACAGTAATTGTACTTATATCCCTAATACCCACCACAATGCTTGTTACATGGGAAGTATTTATTAGCACTCATTGACTGACTGGCCAAGGTCACACAGATGGTTTCCGACCTAGAGCCCTCAGATTCTAGATTCAACTGGTACAGGCTACAATCTACTATAAGTTGATAATGACCAGTAATTCCACCACTAGAAATGTATAAAGACAGAAGGATAGTGTCAATTGAATTGTCTATGCCTACAGCCAACATTAAAAAAAAACACTTTTAGGTCTGAGGGACTAATTTAAATCCATTTCAATAGCCTATTTAATAAGAAATACAAGAAAAATACTCTGGTTGAAGAAAGATAACATGAACTTTTAAAAAACTTGTAATATTTTATCATTTTCCAATTACATGTAAAGATAATTTTAAACATTCACTTTTATAAGATTTTGAATTCCAGCTTTTTCCCCCCCTTCCCCCAGGACAACCAGCAATCATTGATATAAGATTATATGCATATAGTCACAATAGGGACATTTTTTCCATTCTTTTTTATATGACTTTTCTTTATTGTTTTGCAAATTACATATAAAGATAGTTACCAACATTTCATTTTTTTTATAAGATTGAGTTTCAACTTTCTCTCCCCTTGACATCAAGTAATCTTATATAGATTAAACATGTACTTCAATTATGTTAAACTATTTTCATATTAGTCATGACATGGATGTTTTCAAGAATATACCTCATGACCCTGGGCAAGTCCCTTAACCTCAATTGCCTCACCAAAAAAAATTATGTATGTATATGTATATACATATATATGTGTGTATATGAATATATATATATATATACATATATGTATATACATATGTATGTGTATATATATATATATATATAGAGAGAGAGAGAGAGAGAGAGAGAGAGAGAGAGAGAATTTTAACTCATTACAGACATGGTTACCCACTGTCTTTAGCTGGTTTTAAATGGCGGTTCACTTGTGAGATGCTAATTCGGAATTTTTAAGTCTGTTTCATAGGATTTCAGTTGTGTTTTTAATTCTTAATATGGAAAACTAAAGCAGGTGTCCAACATAATTCAAAATGTTTTAATAATCAGTTCTACACCAATGAAGAATTTGTAGGATTCATTTCTCCAGAAGTAGTTTGCTATCAGAATCTTCATTAGGCAGAAATGCTATTCCTAAAACTTCGAGGGATTCATGATAAATAGTAACAGTGTTGAATTATATTTCGTTTTCAGAAGAATCAACTGATTCTGCTATTGCCTGACACCTCTTATCTGTGTGAGACTTCTGTATTTTTAGGAAGACAGTTTTTCTTATTGTGCAAAAAGTGAGCTCACTAGTGAGTATGTTAGCAATTGGTAGGGAGAAAAGGTGGGAAGGAAAAGTTACTGCTATATACTTTACAAATATTATCCATTCAGTCTTCACCATTGCCCTAGGGTGTAGATGATCCTTTAATAGGGCACATTTAAAGAGGACAGTCTTATCACAGAATAAAGGTCCTGGGTTATTTGAACATTGATCTTCTTGACATAATATAGAAGTGAGTCAGGATAGAACTAGACCCCAGTACAAATAAACATCTAGTATCATTTGATGAAATGTTGACCAAAGCAATGTACGAGGAATGTTTGGGGTGATTAAAGTAAATTAGATTAATTTTTTTAAGTGTGTGAGGGGAATAATATAGGTAGAGTAGGAAAGTTCTGGATCATTTTGTTGACTTTTCCAGTCAACCTGTTGAAAACCCAAAAGAGTTTTGGTTTGGGATTTTTGTTTGTTTGTTTTTTGTTTTTTTGTTTTTGGATAGCATCTCTAGTTCTTAGGAACATTAGTCTCTGAGCCAGATATGAAACTCTCAACCATGATGGATTGTGGGGAGAGGGGTGGAAGGACATTAAAATCCTTTGCCCCTACCTTGCTGTACTCCTGAAGAAAGATCCCCCAAAATGAGAGAATAGTTCTGAAGAGAAAAAGAGAAGAAAGGTTCTCTTGCACGACTTCTGTAGACCACAGAAGTAAGCAGAATCTGCAGTGAGTCCATTCTCCTAAATTCTAGTTGACCAATCACTAGACACTCACCTGTGAGTCCTCTGAGCTAGGCACCCATGAGTATACCCCATTATCCTTGGGGAGGTGTCCCTGAGATTCTTCCCAACAAAATGTCCTACACTGTCATCCTGTCAGCTGATAAAACTTGGAGTTAGGACTATCTGAATTTAGATATCACTACAGACTGGCTATAGAATCCTAAGTAAGTTATTTAATCTGTCTAGGTTCAACTTTCATCCCATCCTCAAATGAGGGAGATGAACTCATTGACCTCTTAAATTCTCTTTTAGCTATAAATTCACTTTAATCCTTTGATTAATGCCTCCATTCCATTTTCTGGAGTTTTGTTGACTTTAAATGGATTTATAAGTGAAGTATACACTGATTTTTTTTTTTGACAGACTGGTAACCAGCATATATATCAGCCCGTGGGTAAGCCAGGTAAGATCAGATACATTTAAAATTTTTATATTCTTGGAAAATGTAATCACATTTTTATAATTTTCATAACCTAATCATGCAAGGTTTCTAGGAAATGTCATGGGATTATCTGATAGATTGATTTGGAGGTTTTAAATTGCCCTAGTACTGTTTTTATCTCCTTTCCATAGGTCCCTTAGCAGATAGGATGATTCATAATAGAATCTCCTCAATAGTATTGAGAACTTTAAAAAATCTTGGTCATCAAAAAATGTAAATCTGTGTCTGTTCTGCAAGTTAGAAACAAATACCACAGTAAAATGTCATCTTAAAGATCTGTTTTAGTTATTGCTAGCATTGACTTCTGTTTGGATATACTGATATGAATTTGTGATCTCCTTGATATGAGAACCTCCAATGTTACCTATTTTTCTTCTTATGGAATTTTTATATATTTATATACATATATATGTATATATATATATATATATATATATAATTATAAATTATTCCATCTAACTAGATCATGCAGCACCACCAAAGAAACCACCTCGCCCAGGAGCCCCCAGCCATTTGGGAAGCCTTGCCAGCCTCAATAGTCCTGTGGATAGCTATAATGAGGGAGTGAAGGTAGGTTTCCTCCTTGCCATATTTATGGTACAATAATCAAACATGCTTTAAGTGTCATCTGTCTGCAGAGAACACTATGGAAGAGTAGAAGGTTCAACTGAGACCTAGTCTATTCTTAATCTCACAGTATAGCAGGGAGAGAAAACATCAGTACAGATATCTGTGATACACAATATGATAAAATAAGTTATAATAGAGATTTCCAAAATAAAGTGCTGTATCATATCTGACTGGGAAGTTCATTACTTCTAGTGAGAGGGAGGGAATAGATCATATAAAACTTGCAGAATGACGTAGTATTTTAATTGGTCTTTATAAAAATAGATAGGAATTCCATAGGCCAAGATGAGGAATGGGAGTGAAGATAAGGGAGGATATCCCAAGTCTAGGAAACAGCAAGAGTAAAGATAGGGTACAGAATATATTTGGGGAGGAGAGACTAGTTCAGATCAGATGGAATAAGTGAAATTAATATTAATTCCAAGAGAAGGCTTGAAAGGTTAAGTGGTAGCATCTCACGAAGGACCTTAAATGCCAGTCATGGGTCTATAAAAGCCAATGTAGTGACTGGGACATTCATTCCTTCCATTCCTGAAGGGGGGGGGGGGTGATTGCAGTTTTGTGAGGAAATCTATTCATTGACACTGACTCTGAAAACACTTGAATCAAATATTTGTTCAATGGGTGGTAAACATTTTTAAGCCTTATGTGTTTTATGGTTTAATTGATTAAGTGATTGATAGATTATGATATCCTGAAAATATCTCTCCCCTTTCCCAGGGAGTCAGTTTGTTTATTCTTTGAAATATAGAGCCAACTTAGCTTCTAGTCTTTATATATATATATTTTTAGGTTTTTTGCAAGGCAAATGGGGTTAAGTGGCTTGCCCAAGGCCACACAGCTAGGTAATTATTAAGTGTCTGAGACCGGATTTGAACCCAGGTACTCCTGACTCCAGGGCCGGTGCTCTATCCACTGCGCCACCTAGCCACCCCAGCTTCTAGTCTTGAAGAGCAAACTATCTTTAGACAAATGAGAATAATATCTAGGCTTACTGATCCAATGAATCTTAGGGTGGTGCAAAGAAAAACTCTATTTTTCTACTTCAAGTGAGATTTCCACTTATTAAAATAAAGAAATATGAGCTAAACATGGCCACTCCATGGGCATTCAGCATGTTAGTAAATAAAATTCATATTGGATCTTTTATTTGGAAGTCATGCATGCATAAATACATATATACATACATACATTTTAAATTGTACATCAAAGTTCCTAAGGGTATTTATAGCTTAAAACTGAGTTTCTGATATTATTGGCTAGCAAAGATAGTTCTGGAACTTTGTGGTTTTAACCAGAGTTCTGAAATGATATTTCTGTCATCTGTGCAAGTAGAATTTCTTTAAAATAAAAGGGTTTAGGGGCAGCTAGGTGGCGCAGTGGATAGAGCACCGGCCCTGGAGTCAGGAGTACCTGGGTTCAAATCTGGCCTCAGACACTTAATAATTACCTAGCTGTGTGGCCTTGGGCAAGCCACTTAACCCCATTGCCTTGCAAAAACCAAAAAATAAAAAATAAAATAAAATAAAAGGGTTAACCAAAAAAGTGAAAGTAATGAAATATATTTGCTGATCATTTTAACAAACCATAATGATCCACTTCAGGGTACTCTTGTTATTGTTGTTGAGTTCAGTCATGTCCCCACTTGGGATTTTCTTGGCAAAGACTCTAGAATTATTTTGCCATTTCCTTCTCCAGATGAGAAAATTGAGGCAAATAGCAGAATTGCTAAAGATTATATAGCTAGTAAGAGTCTGAGGCCAGATTTGAACTCAGGAAGATGGACTTTAGAAGTAAATCCAGGGTGGCTAGGTGGCGCAATGGATAAAGCGCCGGCCCTGGAGTCAGGAGTACCTGGGTTCAAATCCGCTCTCAGACACTTAATAATTACCTAGCTGTGTGGCCTTGAACAAGCCACTTAACCCCATTTGCCTTGCAAAAAAAAAAAACCTTAAAAAAAAAGTAAATTCACTGGGGACAGCTGGGTGGTGGTTCAGTAGAGTACCCTCCCTGGAGTAAGGGCTCAAATATGATCTCAGACACTTAATATTTAACTATATGACCTTGGGCAAGTCACTTAACCCCATTGCCTTCCAAAACCCCCCAAAAAAGTGAATCTACATCTAGGATTCTGTGGTCTCAAAAGTCATAGTACAAATATGATCCATGAAAAAAAAAATCATAGGATTATCACATGATTACTTTGAAATGTCCATACTTTTCATCTAATTAAATTCTCTTTCCAAAGGCCTTGATTATAGTCCCTACATTTAATAAGTAATTGGGTTGCCCTGATAATTTATCCCTTATATCAATTGACTTAGCTAGACTAGTTAACTGACTGAGCTAGCTAGTTCTCAAGAGATACACTAATCTATCAGGAGTCCCATACTCAAGACTTATATTGGCAATACTTGCTTTTATTCTGCCAGCAGAGCCTTTGAGAACTCTTCTCTTTTCTGATGAGATGTCAGAGGAGATCTTGATGCATAATTTTCTAAATATATGGAATAAACCTTAATAGAAAAATTAGGTGACTGTTTAAAACATAGGTTTCAAAAAATAGGAGATAACAATTTTTGGATGAGGAATCATTCTCACGAATATTAAAGCATCATCTCTCTCATAGAGATTTTTTATTAGGCCTGATACAAATTCTGGCCTGGAAAAGAAATTTTTTCATAAACGTCTACTCAGCTCAGAAATTCTGAAATTGTAAATTCACCCAAATAGCATTTAGCCCCAAATCTCTCTGGTTTCTTCTTTGAAGACTTCATTCATTCTTTGATTCTAAAATTTTTTGTGTCTCACAGCATCAGCACAAATGAAGACCCTCCCAGGGATTTTCTAAGTTGCTGTGCCTCAGAAAGTACAAGATCCATTAGTAGGGCAGCTTTGTTTTCCAGAATTTCCTTTTCACTAGTGAAATTCAGATTTCTTGCAGCTACATATCTCCCCCCAAGGCCATTCCTGTGACTCACAGGTGACCACTTAGTGGCCAGCTTCTGTTTGTGTCACTTCCTGATCAGTCCCAAAAGGAATTAAAGCTTCAAGATTCATGCAAACAAATACCACTTCATTCTCTGTATGCACATACATTCTTGTGCATTTGACCAGTCCTTTTCCTAGTAGTTGACTATTTTCCAAAAAAGACGCTCATCAGGAACCTGCACCAGATGTTAATACAACTTTTATTTGGACAAGCATTACTCCCAGCTGAAAATAAAAAGCCCAACCTCTGATAGCTAGACAGAAGCATCCCATTTAGAAATCTGATGAATCTCTTTTTTTTTATTTTTATAGGGTTTTTTTTTCCAAGGCAAATGGGGTTAAGTGGCTTGCCCAAGGCCACACAGCTAGGTAATTATTAAATGTCTGAATTTGAATTAAAAGGCCGGATTTGAACTTGGGTACTCCTGGGCTGGTGACTCCAGGGCTGGTGCTCTGAATCTCTTTAACCTAAGGATGTCTGAAATTCATACACCAGTAAATTCACATTGTAAAGTAATCTGTTAAGAGATGAAGGAAATCTTTCTACATTAATTTACCTCTGTCCGTTTAATTATAGGAATATAGTCCTGGTACTACTATTGGGAAGAGTATCGACTACTTCCTTTTTTTTTAAGTTATAGATACAAGTCACTGAAATCACTCTACAAGAAGTTCCCATTCTGTTTAAATATCCTCAACCAGGAGACTTGATTCTAGAAATATAGCTGGTTGCATTTATGAAACCTAGAATCATTTCTTCTCAATCTGGTCTCCATCATTGTATAACATAGTACAATACTTGAAGTCTGGCAAGTGAGGAAATAAAAATGACTCAAAGCTCACACAGGAGTTAAGAGTTTGTTCAGAATATTTGAAGCATTAGGTTTGTTTCATCAGTCAGCTTGCACACAACTTCCCACTTTGAAAAGATGCCTAACCCTGTTGACCTTTTCTTTTTGCCAGATTGGTTTGTTGATCTCCAGCTTTGCATGTTTTTTCCTATTTATTTTTGTACCAAGTGAGCATGGGATGCATGGCAAATCTCTTTGACTTAATCTGCTGATATATTGGACCAGATTTCATAGGCACCATGCTTCCATAACCAACAGAGCAGCATCTAATATACCAGGGGAATCATGAAATGCATCTGTTGCAGGCCTTTTGAACTAGCTCCTTTTTTGTCCTGCACATGTTTTGTTGTGGGATTGTTTTCTGCTACATTTATTAATATTGTTTTTCTTTTTTCCCTTCGTCTATAAACTCCTTTAACTTTTCCTCACCTTCCGTTCAACAATAGCCATGGAGGGTAAGCACATTATGTATCTGTATGTCTGCTGTTCTTTTCTGTCATATCCATGTTCTCTTTGCATGCAATTCTGTAACCCATTATAGGAAAAAATAAATATTACATTTCTTTTCCTTGATCATGGAAACATTTAAATTCACAGCCTTTTACTTATAGCGCAGACAAAAACCAATGTTTGTATTTTCCCAAAAATGAAATGGACATTTTTGCAACAAATGAACTCCTCTTCTCCTTTTGTATTTCATAGCAACACTGTCTACCACCCAAGAGCAAGATTAATACTCTGCTGGCATAACTTGTCCAAATAATCAAAGACATTTTCTTAGTGTTCCAATTGGAAGCAGTTTCATGAATAGACTTACAAGTAATTCTTGGGTGATGGCATTTAATCACATATTATGCTGTTTGTGGTTGATTAAAAATGTTATCAATTGGAATCAATTACTTTTAGAAATTTACACAAGGGGTCATGCATTCATTTTGTTAACTTTACATTACAAGATTGAAGACACCTTGCATTATTTTATGGAGAAAGTACTAGATCAGGAATCAAGAATGAAGAAACCTGAGTTTGAATCCCACCTCTACTGTTCTATTCCCTGGAGAAATCCTTCACCTCTTGGGGCCTCAGTTTCCTTATTTGTAAAGTCATAGGATTAGACAAGATGACCCTTAAAATTTCTACCTACTCTTATGTTTGGCTAATGCTCTCCTTCCCCCATTTTATGAATGAATAAGCTGAGCCCAGAGAGAGAAGGGTTTGGTCCAGAACCACACACTAGAAACTAGCAGAGCTGAGATTCTTACCTAGGTGTTCTAACTCCAAAATCTCTATGTTGTTTTCTACTAGTCATTTCTAGTGGGGTTTTTTTTATTTTTGATAAGTTATGATAATTTCAAAGCTGTCTAGAGACAAAGTCTAATCTTAAGTCAAGAAACCTGAGTTCAGATGCTGGCTATATTTGATCTTGAATATATCAATTTCATTCTTTGGACTTGTTTCCTTATCTATAAAATTAGGAGATTAAACTAGGTGTTTTTTGCTTGTAGCACTAATATTCTGTCATTCTATAAAATAAATAATCATCTATTTAAAGAACACCTCTGCATATCATCCTTTAATGTATAAGGGAAGTTCATGTAATTAATTCACCATTTATCTCTTCCTTGCCCCCCCCCCATGTCATATTCTTTACATTTAACTGCCTCTTATACAGAGAGGAGCCCTCTGTGAAAAAAAGCAGAGATTCACCAAGAAAGAATCTAGGAGTAGAAAGTGTGCTATGTCTTATTCAGGACTTAATAGATTTCTAGATTTGATATGAGAAGCTTCTGAATTCAGATCTTGCTCAGACCCTTTGTAGCAATGTTACCCTCCTTCTGTTCCTCATCATTCTCATCTGTAAAATAAGAATGACATTAGCTGTAGCACTGACAGTTATGAAAAATCAAAGAAATAGTCTAGTTAATGCACTTTGCAAATCTCTAAGTGCCATGCAAAGGAGTTGCTCTTTTATTTATATTGCCTAATTCTGATTTTCTGTTAGTCACTTAAGCATAATATCTGTAATCTGGTGTCTTTTTTCAGAGGATTAAAGTGTGCCAATTCTTTTCAAATGGATCTTAAGAGATCACTCTCTGAATGACCCTTGAGTTTTTAATAACTTATGTGATTGACATTTCTTTCATTAACTGAGCTCAAAGTCAGAAAATATGAACTCCATTGTTTATGGTTTAGATCAGTTGCGTTCAGTGTCCTCTTCAAACCAAACGTCCATTGCAATAAATAAAACTTGCTCACGTTTTTTACCTGCTTTGAGCTCTGTTGAAAGCCTATCTTGATTTAATTAAAGTGATGTGACCCCCCTCTGCTGGAGAAATGAGAAATAACCACCTTCCTTCCTCAGCTGCAGCCCCAAGAAATCAGCCCCCCTCCTACTGCCAATCTAGATCGCTCCAATGACAAGGTCTATGAGAATGTAACTGGTCTGGTGAAAGCTGTCATAGAAATGTCCAGCAAGATACAGCCTGCACCCCCAGAGGAATATGTTCCTATGGTAAAGGTAAGAAAAATGACATGGTTTGTTTACATATCTATGCATCTTCTATACATAATAATCAGCAAAAACACTTTGGCAATAGATTTTTTTCCTAGAAAAGACTGACGTTGATGCTTTGTTAGTTCTGCTTTTATACCAACAGAGTAAATTGAGTAAAAAATGGAGAGGGGCATGGGAGGCACAGCTTTTCAGCATTGTTTGTCATGGTATCTTTTCCACATTTCTACAGGACTTATCCATCTATCAGACAGGAGTTTTTGTCTTTAGCCTAACAAAAACATTTTAAAGAAACTCAAGTTGGAAGACTTAGTGAACTTGGGTCTCTAGCTCAGTGTCCTGTGTTGTTGACCTTCAAGTCATTCTGTCAAATGAGAATAATAATACTTGTCTATAGCCTTGAATAAGTTTGTTGTGAGGTCATGAGAAAAAATGAAAATTAAAATGTCATAGAAGAAAAAGAGAAAGAGAATAAGCAAAATAAAATATTATTTTATTAAAGTTAAAACGCAATTTAAAAAATATTTTTATTTGAAATTGTTATTTTTCTAGTTAATTGCAATGGTAGTTTTTCAGCATTCATCCATTTGAGAATGTATGAGTTCCACATTTAAAATATTTAATATCCAAGATTATGAGTTAGCTAATATATATATATATATATATATATATATATATATATATATATATATATATATATATATATATTCTTCATTTGGAGGCCTCTAACTTTAAAATGGACTATTTTTTAAATGGGTATGAAAATGCTTTAAGCTCTTTGGATTAATGGTGTTTTGAGTTGTTTGTTAGATGGTATTAGCACTACTTAGAGTGAGTGGATAGACAGCATTGTCAGCTTGAATTAAAAGCCCAAGATGTAGGGTCAGAAGATTTGGTTGGCTTCCAATGGTACCTATATCATAAATGAGTAAAGGGACTAGAGTTACTGATTCAGTCTCTCTGAGTTTCAGTTTTCTTATCTGTAAAATAAAGACATTGATCTCTAACCTTTATCTCTTATTTCTTACTAGATGGTGGTAAGGAGGAAGAAATTCCTCAAATAGAATAAAATACAGTTGACTAAAACAAAAACAGACCATTGTGTTATTGGTATGTTCCTGTTGAATACTCCTGTTTCAGTGCTTGCTCTGATTGTTGTCTATTAGGAAGTTGGCTTGGCCCTACGAACATTGCTAGCAACAGTGGATGAGACCATTCCTATGCTCCCCGCCAGCACTCACAGAGAGGTAAGGCAAAGTCTTTGACATGTACCTTCTCCTAAGGTGCTGGTCATTCAAGAACCTGGCTTCATGGAGTATGACTGATCCCAAATTTGCATTCCCAATAGAGAGGGGCTTTGCAGAGAGATGAAATGCACAGCAGATGGAGTTCTAGATTTGATATGAGAAGCTTCTGAATTCAGATCTTGCTCAGACCCTTCTGTTCCTCATCATTCTCATCTGTAAAATAAGAATGACATTAGCTGTAGCACTGACAGTTATGAAAAATCAAAGAAATAGTCTAGTTAATGCACTTTGCAAATCTCTAAGTGCCATGCAAAGGAGTTGCTCTTTTATTTATATTGCCTAATTCTGATTTTCTGTTAGTCACTTAAGCATAATAAGATACTAACATTCTCAGAATAAGAGTGAATATGTAACATGAGACGATTAGGAAGAAAATGGGAGAGGAGTCTCTATCTTTTACCTTGATAAAAATAAGTCTCAAAAAATCACAACAAAAGCATTACAATGCAGAGTATTTTCTTCCAGTTTCCTATTTGCAACCTTCCCCTCCATATCTGGACTGAGTCTAGATCTTTCAGTTTCTACAGAGCAAGCAAGGTATATTCCCATGATGCCAAACCACTTGAGTCTCTAGGAGCAGCAACACATCAGTAGGGGTAGAAAAAGAATATTGTCCCCAACTACTAAGTAACCAAACGCTCTTGAGAATGTGAATACAGCCTTGGCTAAGTTTCTAGGAAGCTTTGAGGCCTTGCACATTCTAGTCCCTAATGAAGTCTGTTGAATTAAGTTTATAGAATAGCAGAATCCCAGAATTGGGTTTTTTTTATTATTACTTTTCTTCCCTTCCCACCTCGCTTCATTATCTCACTCCAAATAGTATAACTGACACTGATAAATAGCTCTTATCTGTTTCTTGCTCACAAAACTCCATTTAACCTCATTTTATGAATGAGAAAATTATAGTCACTCAACTAGTGAATATTAGAGACAGAATTTGGACCTAACTCTCCTGATTCCACATCCAGTGCTCCTTAATATTAAATTGATATCTCTCTCTCTCTCTCTCTCTCTCTCTCTCTCTCTCTCTCAGGTGGGTACAGTTATCCTTCTTAGCCAATTTAACTTCTGTGTCTTTCCTACTTCTGTTCACAAAACATCCTCTAAAGCTGTCATTGTGCACAAAAGATACTTGGTAATCAATTTGAAACCCTAAATGTCCCATGTATAGAAGATAAGAACTTTTGTTTCTAGTTCAGGGCCATGGGAATCATAATTAATGTTACCTCTAAAGAAAATTTGAGCAATGTTTAAGATGGAGTGTGTGGGAATGGGATCCTTATACCAAGCCATTCAGGCCTGAGAGGAAGCAGAGCAAGCCTTCATGCTCTCCCATACAAAGTAGCCTGCCCTTTTAGAAAAAGATAGGCTTTTTGCATTTTCATTTTTCATCTTTTGTCTCTAGTCAGTTTGAAAGGGTCTGTTATCAGGCAGTTTTTCTAGTGCTGTTAAAGCTTATGAGCCCCTACTGGTATGCTTCATAATTAACAACAAATATCAATTAGTCAGCCAAAAAGTAATAGCTATTAGAATATTTGTTATAATAAGGATAACTGTACCCACCTGAGAGAGAGATCAGTTTAATATTAAGGAGCATTGAATGTGGAATCAGGAGAGTTAGGTTCAAATTCTGGCTATGATCCTCAAGGTATTCCCTTTAGGTATGGTGTAACTTCTTTTGCTGGGCTCCTTTTAAATTTTGTCTCTCCTCGTCTCATGATTTACTGTCCTGGGAACACTATTAGAACACTGATGTTCTCCAGATTTCTCAAGGTCCTCCTCTGACTGGAATGAGGAGAGGGGAGATGGAAAGGAGAACAAGGCCAAACCATTCTCCTACCCTCTCCATAATTCCTTCTTGCAGAAAGTTTCTATCTGGTTTAACAGTCAAGAGACTTGCCTGGACTTTTAATCTACTTTATAAATACTTCAAGTGGGGGTGGGGGAGAATCAGACATTTTTTGAAATGGACAAGAAAGAAAAATCACAGGGCTTTCACACTAGGAGAAGAGAATCCTGTGAATTACTCATCCATCACCCAAATGGTTCTACTGAAGTGGAGATTATTGGTAAGAAGGCACAACGTGTTCCTTTCCCATATGAGCTCCCTGGGCTCCTGTTCATTGTAGCCAGTATACAAAGGAAAAAATCATTAAATAACTGCAGTTTGACATCTCTACCATTCTGACCAGACTTTCTTGTTCTCCCAGATTGAGATGGCCCAAAAGCTGTTGAATTCGGACTTGGGTGAACTGATCAACAAAATGAAACTGGCACAACAGTACGTCATGACCAGCCTCCAGCAGGAATACAAAAAGCAGATGCTAACTGCTGCTCATGCCCTGGCTGTGGATGCCAAGAACTTACTGGATGTCATTGATCAAGCACGATTGAAAATGCTGGGGCAGGCCAGGCCACACTGAGCTTGTCCAGGGAAGTTGTTGAAGAGTTCTCAGTCTTACTCAGCCTCACTTCCACCAGCAGTGAATATGGATCCTGCATATTCCTGGGCTTGCCACCAACTCCCACTCCAGCTGGTAGAAAACTGTTGCTCATTTCAAGTTTAACCACAGATTTCTTTTTCTAAGTTTTTATTTTTGTTTGTTTTTTTTTAATCATGATGTTCAAATGGTCTGGGATCCAAAATAAGACATTTTGAGAATGAAGTTTGTGCACAAGAAGCTCGTAAGACTCATGAAGAACAGTTTCATTTCTCATACCATTCTAAAGGATGTGTGTGTGCCCATTGGGGTCAAGGGATAAAGCTTGAACTGTGCAAGCTGAAGATTTGGGGGGAAAAATGTATGGTCAAGTGGAGAATTCTGGGACACCCAAAGGGCTGAGAATTCTTCTGCCTATAGTACAGATATTATCCAGACTGGAATTTTTTAAAATTGAAATACTTTTAAGTTGCAATATGCTAATCCCAATTTACAGAGAAAAAAAATCAAAGCTATATTTTGAAGACTTCAGTCATTTCAGAACAAACTAAAGTTCTTTCCATCTTTCCTTCCTTTTCCTTTCATGTGGATGTGTGAAGCGTTTGGTTGGAAAGTAGCTATAGAACACAACTGAAAAAACTCTTCTCTCTTTTCACCAGAATAATGTGCCAGTTTTTTGTAGCAATGTTATTTTCCATGAAAGCAGAAATGCTGCTTTGTACCAGAGCACACTTAAAGTGCATTTGGAAAAGAGGTTCTGTAAACATCCCTGTTCCCCATTTTTATATAATTTATAAAGAAAGATTAAAGCCATGTGGGATATTTTAAAAGTCACTGTAGTTAACTAACCCATCATGGGGTGTTCTCCTTCTGGGGAAAGCCTCCCATAGAGTGGTCATGTTTTCTTTTGTTTTCGAATTATGCCATCCTTTCTGTTAAATAATGATGAAAAAATACACTCCCTTTAGTTTGTTGGGGGAAATAAATTATTCTCAGGAAGAATATAATGAATTGTACAGTTACTTTGACCTATTAAAAAGGTGTTACCAGTGAAGTCCACGGTGTAATTTCTTTTTCTTTTGTTTCTGCTCCTTAGTGCAGATATATCTTCTTCCTTTTTAAGAAGGTTCTAGTAACATTTTCTCCTGGGATTCTTAAGGATCTTGCCTCTAAAGAGAAGGATTTAATCAAGCAACCTTGGAAAATATAATTGCTTCAGATCTTTTTTGTTTACTATGTCGTGTTTCAGAAATAGTTCTCCAGTCAATATTGAAAAAGTTTGATTAAAAATAGGTAAATAAAGCTCTAGCCAAAATACTTCTATGGGAATTTAGTTTGAACTGAGTCAGGTCAGAATAGATTGGCATATTGAAGAAAGACTTCAACTTAGAATAAGAAGACCAAGTTCAAATCCTTGTTCTGCAATTTACTAGGCAGGTGATCTTGACCAAGTCACTTAACTTCCCTTCTATGGGCCTCCCCCCCCTCTATAAAATGTAAGAGATTTTAGACTAGATGATTTCCATTTAATTCCTATGATTCTAGAATTAGGAACACTGCCTCAGCTGGAAAAAACATAAATAGTATGACCACAGAATAGAGAACTGCTAATGAAAAGAATTCTTCCTAAAAGAAAAGAAAGGCCTTCTTCCAGATCAGGTAGTCCCAGATAGGAAAAACATGGTTGAATCCTCCCCAGTGGCCCAAGTCATTTAACCATTCCCACTTAAAAGGGACTGTTTATAGTTGACTACTTCTCTTTTAAAACAACATCAACAACATAAAATGTGCTCTACATTTCTAACTTTTCCATTCAGTCATTAAGATAAGGATTCCTGGCCCCTGAAGACTCTTATTTATCTTCAGACAGTTATATTTTGTTGCCTCATTTAAAAATTTCATGTTTGGCTCTGTTGCTAACCCTTGCCCCTGCACCTTCATCAGTCTCCTTAATTTTAACTCTTTTCATAAGGATCAAGGACCAGTTTTCTATGTTCTCCCCCTGTTTAAAACTCCTTCCATGGCACTGTGCCTAAAAGTTCCTTTAGAGATTTTTTTTATCATGAAATTCAGGTTTCTTGCCCTTTGCTTCCATATTTCTTCCAATTCCTTCTTATAACCCTCAGTGTTAGATGTTATACTAACAGCTTTCATCCTAGGAAGTAATGTCCTAAGACATCTTTTCTCTGCCCTCTTCATGTCTTGACTAATGGTACTCTGAAGTTTGATTCTCAGAAACTTTTCCCTTCTCTAGTGAGGTTTTTTTGAACTAAAACTTCTTAAGAATACACTGTACTATGAAAACATTAAATACCACAGGAGATTGGCTTTTCTGTGCTCATCTTGGAAATTATCTCTTTATATCTGTACTACCTAAGACAATTCATTTTTTAGACTTTCCCTTAAAACTTTCTTCCATGAATCCATTGTTAATGACCAGTCAGTAAAAATTCCTTAAAAAGAGAAAGTTGGATTCATTTCAGACTAAACAAGGGGGGGGGGGGAGTTTTCAGAATATGCTGTCTTTTACTTTGTGAAATCGTCAGTTTCCTTTATATGAGTTCCTACTTTATTCAGGTTTTTAAGTCCCTTGGATAGTTTTTTGGCACAATTCAAATGGTCCAAATCAATGCCCATTATTCAGTAATTTATACAACTATGCACATTTGATTTGAAATTAGAGCCATACTACCATTCTCAAGACTAACATATTGGACAACATTTTCTATTCCCTTCTCTCCTTGTCTTCATTCTCCTTACAAGAAGGGATGGGCCTTACTTTACTGAGTGTGAAACTTTGGGGTTGAGGGAACTAACAAGTATATAAACATATCTAGAGGGATTTACAGTTTGGAGCAGCAAGCTGTGATTATAGAAATCCAAGTTGGAATTTAATTTACCCAGTGTTTATTTTCAGAAAGTAATAAAGTGTTTGAAACTGGTGAATGTACATCATAATTTGGCATTTTTCCAGGGACATCCTGACTTCCCTTTGATGAAACTGCAAATAAACATAAAGACCTTCTGTAAATTCAAGAAAGAAAAGAACCAGCATATTTCAGATGTATGAACCACATTTGAGGAATGGAATAGTGATGTTGCTTCTGAAGAAAAAGCTGAAGAATAAAATCAGGAAAAGTCAAATGAGAACATTATGCCATCCAAGTTCATTTGTGGTTTTTGATCATTTTGGAGGTCCCAGATCGATTATTTAATTTCTCAACTCAATCATAGAATGATATGGTAGAAAGGACACAATGAAAATAATTATGCAATTACTGTGTATACCTTCGAATGCTATACAATAGGCCTTACCCCCAAATACCTTAGAAAATGTAGTAGGGAATATAATTGTAATAAGCAGTGAATGTGAGGTCATTCACTGACTTCAACTATTCTGACTTGGGCATTTCTACTAGTGATACCAAGCAAATCACTCCACCTCTATGAGTATGTTACCTCTTTTGTAAACAAAGATCCTGTTAGCACTGTGTACCTCATAATATTGTTGTGAAGCTCAAATAAGAAGCATAACTTATCTTAGTGCAATAATTCCCTTATTCTGACCATATATCAAAAATGGTGATGAAAAGTAGGAATGTCCAACATGGAGAAAACTTGAGGCAATTCTGTTCATTATTGCAAAGGCTGTCATCCAGGAGAGGAATTAATTAAAATCATTCTTAGCTGAAGTATCTTAGACTAGGATCAATGGATGAAAATTTTTTTTAATTTATTTAAGGCAATGGCATTAAGTGATTTACCCAAGGTCACACAGCTAGATAATTGTTAAGTGTTGGAAGCCGGACTTGAACTCAAGTCCTCTTGACTCCAGGGCCAGCACTCTATCCACTGTACCACCCAGCTGCCCCCTGGGTGGGAAATTAAAGAAAAGCATATTAAAAACATTAAAAAATTCTTTATCATTTTATTGACCAAAAATGGAACTAAATGCCTCATATAGGTAGTAAATTCTCCATCACTCAGTGTATTCATTCAGGTGACTGGACTAAATGAATTTTTTGGATGTTTTGGTTTTTTTTATTTATTTTTTTTGCAAGGCAATGGGGTTAAAGTGATTTACCCAGGGTCACACCCTTAAGCAATTAAATGTGTAAGGCCAGATTTGATCTCAGATACTACTGACTCCAGGACTGATGCTCTATCCATTGCATCAGATAGCTGGCCCCTACTAAATGAATTCTTATGTCATTTTTCACCTCTACATTTCCATAATTCTATCATGATCAAATTGATAATATATTTACAGAACATCCTAGCTAGCTAAACAACCATATCCAAAAAGTAATGACAAAGGAGTCCATGTGAACCTAGAAGTTAATCTCCTGAAGAATGGGGAAAACAAAAAGATATGCCTATCAATTTTTAGATGATAGATCTGAAAGGAAGAGCTAATAGGATTCAAAGATATTTTGAAAGACTGGTTTTTATATACCTAAATCAAAAAGACAAAATTAAGTATTATTATGGGGTTAAAGACATATTTAAGCTTTTTTAAAAAATCAACTACACAAGCAAAAAGATGACAGCCATTTCAAGTAAAAAGCTTCCAGAGATTTTAATTGATTGCAGTCTATAAGACTAACAGTATACTACAGCTTGTATATATATAGCTTGTAGACTGTAGTTCAGACTACACATAAAGTATTTTGTCCAATCTTGGGTGCCACATTTTTGGAAAATATATACATATAAAATGAAGGTGGCTAAAATGGCAAGGAGTCCAGAAATCATATCATAAGAAATGATTGAAAGAATTGATGTTTAACTTATAGGAGAGAAAACTAAAAGGGAAATTTGGGAAGGGGAAGATTTAGTCAGATATACTACTATACTAATATTAGTAAAAGAAGGAGTTGATTTCAAAGAAGCAATGAATTTGGCAAATGTCTGTTCAATATAAGAAGGAGCTCTCATTGTTAAACAATACAACTGATAGAAGTAGATTGCATTTCAAAAAAAAAAAGGACTAATTCCCTGATTGCTGGATTTGTTCAGAAATTAAATAGCCTTCTGTCAAGAATATCAGAGCTACAGAATTGAAAAGGACCTTAAGGACCCTCTCTGAAGAAACAGGTACTGGGGCAGAGCCAAGATGCCTGAGTAAAGGCAGAACAAGAACTCAGCCAGGTCTCTTGTTTTTCTGTCCAAAATTCTACTACGGCTTATTGTCTTAAAGAGAGTATGTCTTACGTATTGCAAAGGAATACCTACTTTGATACATCATAATATCTCAGACTTGAAAGGAGCTTCAGTGGTCATTTATTCCAACTTGGGCATGAAAATGAAATTTACTTACCAGCATCCTTGACAAATACCTCTAGTAATAGGAAACTCACAACTTCAAAAGGCAGCCCCTTCTATTTGGGGCCAGCTGTTCTTGTTTAAAGCCAAAATCTGCATCCTTGTAATTATTTTTTCAGTGTGTCCCTAGTTCTGGTTTTTGGGGTCAAGTAAAATAAGTGTAATCCCTCTTTTTTCTATAGCAGCCCTTGTACTGATAGGAATATTTCTGAATACCTCCAATATAGCGTGATGTGTATCATTATGTAAGTCTAAGGGAAATGGTTTGGACTGTGACTTCAGGGGTCTAGGTAAATCCTTTGCATGAGTAAATTCCATTTATGGATGCAAACTTAGAATCTTCTCATCAATATCTAATGGCAGAGAGTTTCCTAGAACCCTGAGAAGTTTGGTGATGCATAGGGTGACACCACCAGTAAGTTTCAATTAGCAGTACTTGCACCTCAGTTGACTTGTTTCCAGGGCTAACTCTATCCATTACTCCAAGTCATTATTCATTTTTTGTGTTTGATTTCAAAGACATGTTTGTGTAGTAATAATAGGTAGCTCAATGTTGGAGTCAGGAAAACTTATCTTTATGAGCTCAAAAATTGTGACCCTGGGCAAGTCACTTAACCCTGTTTGCCTCCATTTTGTCATCTGTAAATTGAGGTAGAGAAGGAAATAGCAAACCACTCTGGTATCTTTGCCAAGAAAACCCAAAGTAGGGTCAGAAATGACTGAAACGATTGAAAAACAAGCATTTATATCACACTTTAAAGTTTGCCAAGTGTTTTACAAAGACCTCCTTTGATCCTCACAACAACCCTAGGAAGGAGGTACTATCAATAGCCTCATTTTTAGAAGTTAAGTGATTTGCCTAAGGTCAGATATATGATAGTAATCTGAGGTGGGATTTCAACTCAGGTTTTCCTGATTCCATGACCAGTACACCATCCACTGTTAACATCTAACTAGCTGCTTGTGTGTGTGTGTAATATGTATATTCATACAAAATGGACATACAAACATGCGTACAGGGGTGGCTAGGTGGCACAGTGGATAAAGCACCGGCCTTGGAGTCAGGAGGACCTGGGTTCAAATCCGGTCTCAGACACTTAATAATTACCTAGCTGTGTGGCCTTGGGCAAGCCACTTAACCCCATTTGCCTTGCAAAAACCTAAAAAACAAACAAACATGCATACAGAAAGAATACCCTTGCTTAGGGAATTTATGTAATCTGATAGGCTAGAGAAAGACCTCATTTTTTAGACCTTATTTGGTCAATCTCTTGGAGCTGGGGGTGGATGACCTCTGAAATACCTCCCAGCCTAATAGTCTACAGTTCTAATTCTGTCCATGCAATTAGAGAGGAATACAAGCATATATGTAAACTGATGAAGTAAAGTCTTTAAAAGGTTAGTAAGATCTCTCCTTAGCCAAACAATGACTCAGAGGCAAGGGCTAAATATAATGTTTCATTCTTTGGATCCTCTCCTAGTGTCTGCTACAGGAGCAGATACATAGTAGGTAACTTAATAAATCTACATTCCCCTGTGGAGAATCCTTTGGAGGATATTCCTCCTGAAGTAGAAATTGGTCTAGATCCCTTCCTATACAGAGATTCCAAAAATTCCTTCCAATGTAAATATGGAAAACCAAAGAGAAATGTTTTTTGGATTATCCACAGCCTTGGAATCTTTCCTTCACACAGATACACAGGAACTCACTGTTGCCTGGCACCAGCTTGCAAGCGAAAAATCCTGAAAGGCAGGGCTCAAAGAGACTGCAGGAGCTCTCAATTAATTTAGCTAATGGAGTGCGACACAATAGAGACCAATCAGCTTCCAGGAGAAGGGGAGGGAGTGAGCAAGATGCAGTAGCAACAGAATCTGCCAGCACTTGGCTGGCTAGACCTCTCCTCATGGGCCAATAACCATTCACCTACCTACTTCTGTGAAAGCTCCCACCCTGTGCTTCCCAATCTGACCACACACTAAAGGATTTGAAGCAGCACGATCACTGTCTTTATGCAGATCATTCCCAGATTCATTTATCCACAACTAATCTCTGTTCTGAGATCCAGTCCATCACCACCAGCTGCCTGTTGGGTACTTGGAACTGGGAAGCTCAACATGTTAAAATAGCAATCATTCTTTCCAATAAAACCCTCCACTCTTCAGAACATCCCTCTTAACTGTCCGGGGCACGACCAGTCAGCCAGGTTCAATGCCATCTTTGACTCCGCTCTCTTCCTCACTCATCCAATCAGTTGCCAAATGTTTCCTTCTGTCCTCTCACAATTCAGGTTCTTTCTCAGCTCTCACCTCAGCTGCCTCCCTACCTTGAGTCCCCCTAATCCACTCTCCATATAACTAATTTTCCTAGTGACCTTTGTTATGAATGCTCCCCATTCAATACTAACCTCCTTCCCACACCCTCTACCCTACAGACATACTGATCTTACTTTTCACAATACTAGATCCCTCCTCTCTGCCCCTCTATCCTGACTGTCCCCCCCATACCTGGAGTGCTCTTTCTCTCTTAACCTCTGTCTTGTTCAGTCCCAGTCTTCCTTAAGTTTTGACTCAAACCAAAATAAATAAAGAATCGATTGAAGGTAGGACTTAGAGGGAAAAGCACTAGCAGCTAGGTCTTGGGGTGGGAACTAGGGGAGGCTTCTTGTATTTATCTTGTTCATACATTGCAATGTATTATATATTGTCTCTACCATTTGAATGTAAACTCCCAGAAGGCAGATATAATAGCACTTAGCACATATAATAAGTACTTAATAAAAGTTTGTTTAATTGGACAGTTCTGACATTTATCTCTGTTGAATTTCATCATTTCAGATTCAGCCCAATGCTCTAACTTGTCAAAATCCTTTTGGATCCTGATTCTATTCCACTATGTTATCCCACCTTTCTACTTCAGATCATCTGAAGATTTGATGAGTATACCATGAAGACCTTTATCTAAGTAAATGATGAACATGTTAAATACTTCAGGGCCAAGCACAGACCTCTAGAGTACTCCATTGGACATAATGGTATTGACATTGAACCAATGACAATTTAACATTAACAATCCTTTGACTCTGATTTACCAATTCTGAACCCATCTGATTTATTCTCCAAGAGAATATTATGGGAAACTTTATCAAAAATATTTGCTAAAATCTAGGTAAATGATAGCCACAGCATTCTCCTCATCTGCTGATTTAATAATAGTATCAGAAAGGAAATTAAGTTAATCTGGCGTGACTAGCTCTTGATGAAATTTTTTTGGAATCACCACTTCCTTTATCTCTTTGTTATCAACTATCTCTTTAGCTAACTATTCTCAGAATCTTTGATCTATACTTTATAGATATTCCTTCCCTTTTTTGGAGGAAAATTAGGAAAACATTTCCCTTTCTTCATCCTCATGACTCCTCTACCATTTTTCATTATCTTTCACAGATCATGACAGTCGTTAAGCAATCATATTGGCCAGTTTGTTCAGGACATTAGAATATATTTCATTTGGGTAAAGTGTCTTGAACTCATAAAGGACATATGGGTACTCTCTAACTGTCTCATCAACTCCCTCTTTTTTCATTTTTGTTCTGTAATTTCCAATTTAGAGGTTATTCTCCTTTGCAGATAGACACGATAAGGATTTTACAAAAAACTTTTTGTTATCAATCAACATTTATTGTTTACTATGTGACAGGCACTTGATAAGTGCTGTTGACAGTTATCTCAGATATATATCCCATGCATCCCCAAGGAAAGGTCATTTCCTTTGCTTGATCATCCTTTTCACTCCCATTATAACTTTTTAAAAAATTGAATTTGGCAAAAAATAATGAGCTTGATTTTTGACAGGTTTAGCTTGAGGTTCTAATTGAACATTCTACTGGAAACAATCTTCAAAAAAGTGAAATTTATGTTGGAGTTTGTTGTAAGAGTTGGGTTGGGCTCAGTTATAAAGTTAGAAGGATAAAGAAGCATTGATTTGTGAAGAGTGAACTTTTATTTGTAAAGGGATTATGTAAGGTGATAGATAATATGAAGGACTTCTAGAGGGGAAGAAACTGCTTTGATTACTTTTGGCTCTAGGGAGCTCTCCATTTATATTTGCCCTTCATAGTTTCTATGATTTCCCTTCTCTATTTTTTAATTATTTTGGGCTTTTTTTGGTAAGGCAATGGGATTGTGACTTGCCCAAGGTCAAACAGCTAGGTAATTATTAAGTATCTGAGGCCAGATTTGGACTCAGATCCTCCTGACTCCAGGACCCACCTAGCTGCCCCTCTCCCCTAATTTTTCAGTGTGTCTCTTCAATTAATTTCAACAAATTTTGATGAGCATCTAATAAACACTCTACTAAACCCTGGAGATAAATGATAAAAACAAACAAAAAAGTTGTTCTCCTTTTCCTTCTCTCCTGATTTTTCTTTCCTTCTTTTTCTGAATTCTCTTGCTACCTCAATCTCTACCATACTAATTGGTGCTAGAGATACAAAGACAAAAATAAAAAATTCCAATCTTCAAGGAGTTTGCATTCTTTTCTGGTTTTTATTCAATTAACAATCATTTATATTTTAACCCTTGAAATAAATTCACATGGTCAATTAAAATGAACATAAATAAATGCTGCATTCTACAAGTTGAAATCCATCGCTTCTTTTTCAGGAGATGTATAGTATGCTTCATCATCATTCCTCTAAAAGCTACAGTTGGTCCCTGGATTGAATGGAGTTCTTAATTCTTGGGTTTTCTTTCCAATGTTTTTGTTTTCATAAAAAATCATTTCTCCTAATTTTACTCACTTCACTCTGCATCAATTCATACAAATCTTCCCAGATTTCCCTTTCATTTTTATTTCTTACAGTTCAATAATATTCCATTACATTCACAAACTGTAATTTATTTAATCATTCACCAATTAATTAACTCTAAGAGCTCATGTGATAATAGAGAAATATATACATACATATGTATATATGCACATGTGTGTGTATGTATATACAGGATATACACAAAATGAATACAAAGTAGTTCTGAGAGGGAAGGTATTAGTAGCTGGGAGAAATCAGGTAAGGTCATATTCAGGAAGGTATGTATCAACCGAATCTAGAAAGACACTAGGGATTCCAAGAGATGAAGATAAGGAGAATATGCATTCTGGATATGTCAATATGAAGATATAGAGAAAATTGAGCATCCTATCAGAAAAAGGAATTGGCTATGTGTGGAGAGTGATGTGAAAATACTCTAGAAAAGTCAGAAGGGGCTAGGTTTTAACAAGTTTTAAATGACAAACAGAAGAATTTATATGGAATGTCATGCTATTGTCGCCAGCAAATAGACCTACTTTGGCTAGATTGTAGAGAGGATAAGAAAGTATTGTGGGAACAGCCTAGGAAGACAGGTTCACTCTGTGAAGATTTTTAAGTGCCCAATACAGAAGTTTGTATTTTTTCCTAAGGGCAATGGAGAGCTACCGAAACTCCTAGTGTGAGAGTATAATGTGGTCAGATCTACTTTTTTTTAAGAATATCAATATGATAGTCACATAGAAGAAGTGGAAAGGGAATTGCCTTGGAGGCAGAGAGACTCATTAGGAGGCTAATTTCAGGTTAGAGGTTGTGTTTTAAGTAGAGAAAAGGCAATAGATACAAAACATGCTGAGATAAAATCAATAAGACTTGTCAATTGATTGGATAAAGAGCTTGAGAAGAAGCAGAATGCTGACTCCTGCATTGTGAACCTGGGTGTCTGAAAGAAAAATGCTGTTACCTAAAGAAATGGGGAAATTGCAATGAGGGGTTTAGAGTAAAAGGTAATGAGTTTTGTTTTGACTATGTGGGGTTGTGACAAACTCTGGGATATTCAGATGAAGACATCAAGCAGGTTTTTGGAGATGCTGATATGGGATTCATCTTCATAGAGTTGATAAATCTATGGGAACTGATGCAATCATGAAGAGAATGTCTAGAAGAGAGAGGCAGAACCTTAGAGCATGCCCAAGTGTAAATGAATGAGTGGGACATGGATGATAAACTTGCAAAGGAAACTAAGAAAGAATCATGAAGCTTCCTGCCTTCCTTCTCTCTGTTCTCTCAGCCTGGACGGCGGCAGCATGGGTAACCGCCATGGTCTTTGTACTGCTCGGAAGCTCTGCAGCCATAGGAGAGACCAAATGTGCCATGACAAACAATATAAGAAAGCACATTTGGGCACTGCCTTGAAGGCCACCCCATTTGGAGGAGCATCTCATGCCAAAGGGATTGTCTTGGAAAAAGTTGGTGTAGAAGCCAAGCAGCCCAATTCTGCCATCAGGAAGTGTATGAGAGTCCAGTTGATTAAGAATGGCAAAAAAAAAAAAAAAAAAAAATCACTGCCTTTGTTCCCAATGATGGCAGCTTGAATTTTATTGAGGAAAATGATGAAGTTTTAGTTGCTGGATTTGGTTGAAAAGGTCATGCTGTTGGTGATATTCCTGGAGTCCACTTCAAGGTTGTAAAAGTTGCAAATATTTCTTTTCTGGCCTTGTACAAAGGCAAGAAAGAAAGAAAGACCAAGATCATAAAAATTGTATGATGCCTCTGTCATAGTAAAAAAACTTACATGTAAAAAAAAGAAAAAAAAGAAAGAATCATGAAATTTAGGGAAAGAGCTATGACAGAAGAATGTCAGGAAAACCCAAGAAGGAGTAGAAGTTTACAGAAGAATGAAGGGTCGAACAGTGCCAGATGCTATAGTGATGACAAGAAATAATGATGGAGAGAGCAATTTGAATCAAGAAATGGAGATAGATATACCATAAATAGGACTAATATGTGAGTGGGAGTTGAGAAAATATTCATCTAGTCTGGTTTTATAAAATTAGGAGGATCAGACATGATCTTAGCTCTGATACTTAGAAAATATAATTAGATCCACTTTATCCTTTTAAACACTCCTTTTCATTGCCTCTTCCTTTTCCTCACAAATTCCAACAGTTTTCATAAACAAAATTATATTTAGGATACATTGCAGAAGCTAGGCACCAAGTGTACCTAAGTCTTGGTCCCTCTTCCAAAGAACTCATAGTCCAGTAGGGAGATAAACCTACTACAGAACAAAATAAAGGAACATGCTCTGGGTTCCTTAACTTCTTTAGGAATGGCCCTTGCCAAAGATAAGGCTTCAGGCTCTATTTGACAGGGCCTTAAAAAATAAGGTAAAACATAATAGTCTCAGACTCTGAGAAAATAAAAATGACAATAGTTTTTAAAATACCTCCATTATTCACCATAAAGAAGATTAATACCTAAGATATTCCTTGTCAACAGATGATTCATTGTCTCAGAAATATTGCTCTACCTTCGACTGTAGAGCTACCGTATAGTGGAAGAACCTCCAAAATTTCCTCCAGACTAAGGGAAACTTGGGAATCAATTCATTACCACAAACTTCTTTACAATGCTATGTGGAAAATAACATGTAGGGTATTAAGACTATGACACAGTTCCTCCTTTAAGGGGCTTACATTTGGGGATGGGAAAAATACATCATGTACATAATTATGAAACTATGATAAGTAAGATATATGGTGTGGAGGATGTGAGGGGGAGAAAGAAGAGATCTAAATAAAATACTGCAGGAAAATTTGGGGAGGAAGGAATTTTCAGGTAAGGACATCAGAGAAGGGTATATACCTGTAAGACAGGTTCATTTTTTCTCAGTTGCCACTGTAACATACCATATCCTGAACTACACATTCCAAAAAAAACTGTTAAGCTGAACACTGGTTCCTTAGCTTATTTAAATTGAAAAGAAAACTAAATTCAATACTAAGCAATACCTAATCCAAGTAATGGCTTGATCAATTCTCTAGATTTCAACTTTCCATAAGTATTTGAACTAAAAGGATTTAATGTGGTAAATTGTCTTTTTGTTATTGTTAGCCCTGAGCCTAGGCTCCTATCTTGATGGCTCATGCATTACTACAGCTCTGTGGTCACTTTAAAGCAGACTTTTTAAAAATTATAGGCATTTTAAAAGGTGACCAAAAAAATCAATGTAAAGATTATCAGACTGCCTCTGTAGGGGGAGGGGAAGGACTAAGGAAGGGAAGGTGGTAGAAAATGTGTAAAATTCAAAACCTTACCAAAAAATGATAGGTAGGAACTATTGTTGTATATAATTGGAAAACAAATAAAATATTTATATAATTTTTTAAAAAAGAGGTGACCAAAAGATTATCAGGAAAAGGACCAAAATCCAAAACAATAGGTCTCAATACAATCCAGATCTTGATGCTCTTATAAGAACAAAGATTGGAGTTCCATATTACTATCTAGTCATTGTAACAATGATCATTAAGGAAGCATTACAAAGTTACTCTGAATAAGGCCAGAGGAGAGGAAATGAGTTCTCAAAAAGGATGGAACTAGTCAAGATCAACTTAAAACTAAATTGGCTTCCAGAAATTATTGTTGTTGCTTGTCCTTCATTTTGGGGGAAAAACCATGTTAGAGAGGTGATGACATAATATGCAAGTGAATTGTATTTACCATATTTCCCCATGGATAAGACACACTCTTTTTTGAAAAATTTGGGGTCTAAAAACTGGGAGGCTCTTATACAGTGGTTGTAAAATTTTTTAGTTGCATTTCCTGCATTTTTGCACTTGTCTTTGTGCTCATGGTTTCACATATTACCAGTATATTAGGTTACATTCTGCCCAGAAATGACTGAGAAAAGATTTTTATACAGTGCTGAATTCAGGTTCAAAGTGATCCAGTTTGCAAAAGTGAATGGAAATGTTGCTGCCAAATGTCAGTTTGGTCCTCCTCCTACTGAAAAAACAATGAGACTAGCTATAACAGAAGAAGGCCATGAGAGGCAAGTCAGCTAAATGGCCTGAGTTCGATAAGGAACTGAAGAGATGGATTGAAGAGCAAAAGGCAAGTGGAATTCAATTCTTGTGTCTACAAAGATGGTTCAGCATGAGGCCAGAAGGACTGCTGATGAAAAAAAGAAGTGACTGATTTCAAAGGCGTACATAATTGGTTCATCTTATACATGGGAGCATCTTATACATAGGGAAATATGGTAAGTAATGGAGGGCTGTGCAAAGTCATTTGCCTTATTTTCTCCTCCAGAACCATCTGGGTCCAATGGTCCATCAGATGACTAGAGATGGCCCTGGATGCAGTGGGAGATTTTATCTTTGAGCTTAGATTTGGAATAGGTCTCCGATTGACTGAGTCAATGTCCATTCAGTGATTAAGGCTATGTGAGAAAGAAATGAAGCAAAAAATAGCCTCTTTCACCTAAATAAAACAAACAAACAAACAAACCATCTAAGAGCCTCAAGGTATCTAGCCAGAACAGAGACAATTGCTATTTCCTTTCACTCTGAGCTAATCAGGACCCAAATAATCACCAAATGGGGCTTGGCCTAGGACCAACAATTGTTGGCCAATCAATGAGAGCCAAAGTGATTTGGGTTTAAGGCATGATCCTCACAAAAGGCAGAGAAAGAACATCATTGATGCCAAGTCAAGTTGATTCATGACATTTGAGTACCAGTTAGTCCCCTGGAACAAGATTTACTAATGATAACCTAAATGCAAGACTACCTTGATAATAGGGAACTAGGTTGTCCTGTGTCAAATATATAAAAGAGAAACACCTCCTAAGGTGTGGTCAATCTGTCCCCAAGCATTTCTAGGAATCTCACAGCATTCAATATAAGATGCTTGGAGCACAAGTATGAAAAAATATAGTATGTGTCCAAGATAGAGTAGATAAGACAGACAAAACTATTATCAACACATAAAACTATATTGGAGGGAATAGATGAGAAAGAGATTATAAAGGAATATGGAATGATCTGGATTAATTCAGGAAAGTTTCTTTAATTCAGAAAACTATGAATGTTTTTTGAAAGATTTTATTTTGAATTTTACAATTTTCCCCCCAATCCTGCTTCCCTCCTCCCCACCCCCAACAGAAGGTAATCTGTTAGCCTTTACATTGTTTCCATGGTATGCATTGATCTAAGTTGAATATGATGAAAGAGAAATCATATCCTTAAGGAAGAAACATAATGTATGAGATATAGCAGAATTACATAATAAGATAACATCTTTTTAAAAATTAAAGGTAATAGTTTTTGGTCTTTGTTCAAACTCCACAATTCTTTCTCTGGATACAGATGACATTCTCCATCACAGATACCCCAAAATTGTTCCGGATTGTTGCCTGTTGGTATGAGCAAGTCCATTAATGTTGATTATCACTCCCATGTTGCTGTTAGGGTATAGAAGGTTCTTCTGGGTCTGCTCATCTCACTCAGCATCAGTTCATGCAAATCCTTCCAGGCTTCTCTGAATTCCCATCCCTTCTGGTTTCTAATAGGACAATAGTGTTCCATCACATACATATACCACAGTTTATTAAGCCACTCCCCAACTGATGGACATCCCCTCAATTTCCAATTCTTTGCTACCACAAACAGAAATGCTATGAATATTTTTGTACATGTGATGTTTTTACCCTTTTTCCTAAGCTCTTCAGGTATAGACCCAGTAATGGTATTGCTGAATCAAAGGGTATGCACATTTTTGTTGCCTTTTGGGCATAATTCAAAATTACTCTCCAGAAAGGTTGGATGAGTTCACAGCTCCACCAACAATGTATTGATCATTGTCCTTTCTGGTCATATTGGCCAGTCTGAGAGGTGTGAGGTGGTACCTCAGAGATGTTTTAATTTGCATTTCTCTAATAACTAGTAATTTAGAGCAATTTTTCATATGACTATGGATCATTTTGATTTCCTCATCTGTAAATTGCCTTTGCATATACTTTGACCATTTCTCAATTGGGGAATGGCTTGTCTTTTTTAAAAAATTGGACTCAGTATATTTTAGAAATGAGTGCTTTGTCAGAAATACTAGTCATAAAAATTGTTTCCCAGTTAACTATAATTCTTTTGGTCTTGGTTACAGTGGTTTTGTCTGTGCAAAAGCTTTTTAATTTAATGTAGTCAAAATTGTCTAGTTTATTTTTAATGATACTCTCCATCTCTTCCTTACTCATAAACTGCTTCCCCTTCCATAGATCTGACAGGTAAACTATTCCTTGATCTCCTAGCCTGCTTATAATAGTTTTTATGTCTACATCCTGTACCATTTTGATCTTATCTTGGTATAGGGTGTGAGGTGTTGGTCTAATCCAAGTTTCTGCTATACTAACTTCCAATTTTTTCAACAGTTTTTATTGAAGAGAGAGTTTTTAATTCCAATAGCTGAACTCTTTGGATTTATAAAACAGCAGATTACTGTAATCAATTCCTGCTATTGCACCTAGTCTGTTCCATTGATCCACCACTCTATTTCTTAACCAATACCAGTTTTGATGACTGATAATTTTAGATCTGGTAAGACTAAGCCACCTTCTTTTGTACTTTTTTTCATTAAATCCCTGGAGATTCTCGACTTTTATTTCTCCATATGAATTTATTTACAATTTCTTCTAACTCATTAAAATAATTTTTTGGAATTTTGATTGATAGGACACTAAACAAGTAGTTTAATTTTGGTAGAATTGTCACTTTTATTATATTTGCTCAGCCTATCCATGAGCAGTTGATATTTGCCCAGTTATTTAAATCTGATTTTATTTGTGTGAGAAGTGTTTTGTAATTGTTTTCAAAAAGTTTCTGAGTCTGCCTTGGCAGGTAGGCTCCCAGGTATTTTATACTATCTGAAGTTACTTTGAATGGGATTTCACTATGAATGTTTTTCTATCAAGACAAAATAATTGTTAAGAGCTAAATATGTGTCAGATACTTTTTTTAGAAATTGTATAGAAAATTGTATAGAAAACAAAATATGTGAAAAGGTATTTCACTGGGTATATAAAAACAATGTAAAAACTGTCCCTAATCTCAAAGAAAATTTATATTTTCCTGGAGCTTTGTTCACAGATAAGAAAATAAAAAAAATATATATTTACTTTAAAATGCAGTGGTGGGGTAGAGGTACTCTAATAACTTAGGGGAATCATGAAAGGCTTTCTAAGAGGCCTTAATTTGAGTTAACCTTGAAAAGAGCTATGAGTCACAAGAGGTAAAGATTTTGAGGGAGAATATTCCAGATGTGGGAAACAACCACAAAGGTAGGAGATGAACTGTCATATTTATGGAAAGGCAGATAAATGTTACTTAACTAGAATATAAAATGACTAAAGAGAGGCAATATGTAATCAGTCTGAAAAGATAGTCTGGAACCAGATTGTGAGGGACTAAATGTCCAAGAAATATTTGCAATCCTCTTCTTCTATATGAGGCATTTCCCATTTCCCATTCCCCCTCAGTGCTGATGCCTTCCCATCAAAACTACCTCCAACATTCCATGTTGTATCTTATATGGTCATGGTTGTTTGTAGGTTATCGCCATCATTATAATGTGAGTTCCTCGAAGGTAGAAATTATTTTTGTCTTTCTTTGTATTCCCACAACAGTTCCTGGAATATAGAAAGTGAATAATAAATGTTTGCTGATTTGACTTAAGGTCAAATGATAAACTATGTGGGGGATTAAAACTGTCCCACCTAGAATAAAAGAGACTGAGGCAGAGCTCTGAGCCAATGGCACTTTATTCAAGGGTCTATGAAGTAGACCTCAGATTTTCCTCATGATCTGAGATGCCCCTTTTATTCTAGGACTGACCTTATATTACCTGGACATTCTAGAGGGACTATACAAAATAAAGAATCCCAATGGTTGACATATGACACATAAACTAAAATAAGCAAAAATGGTTTGTCAGCAGGATCATGAGTGAAACCTGGAGCATCTCTACTGATGAAATGATCTTAAGATGGTCACTTGCTTGTGTTGGATGAGGGAGAATGGTATAGAGGAACAAAAATAAATAGGAGGACTTTCCATGTATTTGAGTTACCTCCGCTACACTGATCTTGGTCACCAAGACAAGGAAAAATAAGGGTGGAACTAGCATCCTATGATGATGCAAGTGATCTTACAATTTTCAGCTCACAGATAATCACCACCAATATAGAATCATACCAAATTGATTAATTCTGATTGGAATAGCATAGGGATCCAAATGAATTATTTCTCAGGATACAGTCAATCCTGTCTTTTAGGAATACTAGTTTGGCAGTCAAGCAGGGGATGGATTAGAGAAAGTATGAATTGGAGGCAAGAAGAAAATTATAAGACTATTGCAATGGTTCTGGTGAGTGGTGAAGAGGACCTGAATTAGATTAATTTCGTTGATGGTAGAGAAAGGAAATGGAAGCTACAGATGAGGAAGATGTACAATCAACAAAACAATCAATTGGTTGTGTATAGAACTTGAGGATTAGTAGTGATGACCTAACCCTGAGACTAAAGCTAACATTTATAAAAGTGCTTCTAAGTTTGCAAAAAGATTTACAAACATTACCTCACTTTATTATCATAATCTTGGGAAATAGAAACCCCCATTTTACAGAAGAGGAAATTAAGACTAAGGAAAGTTAAGTAATTCCCAGGTTATGAACCTGAGTGATTGGAGAAATGTTACTGTCCTCCATAGAAATAGGGAAGTTGAGAGAATTGCTGAGTGTAGAAGTACATTTTTTTAGGGGTTTTTTTTGTTTTCAAGGCAAAGGGGTTAAGTGGCTTGTCCAAGGCCACACAGCTGGGTAATTATTAAGTGTCTGAGGCTGGATTTGAACTCAGGTCCTCCTGACTCCAGGGACAGTGCTCTATCCACTGTGCCACCTAGCCACCCCCTGAGTGTAGAAGTAAATAAAAATAATTTCTATTTTGGACATGTGGGTTTGGACATACAATTGGAGATGTCAAGCAAGCAGTTGGATAGCATAGGTCTAAATCCAGAGGAGAACTTAGAAGGCCAACCCCCCAACTTTAAGAATTCAAACCTTTCATTTTGTAGATGGGGAAATGTAAATGCAAAAAACTTAAGGAATTTCCCCAAGGTTTCGTAGGCAATAAGGGTCTGGCATTTGAATATAGGTACTCTAAAACCAAATCCATCATATTTTCTATGAAATTCCAATTTAAGACTAAGAGTTCAACACAAAACCCTGATATTTAGTGATAAGCTAGAAAAGGAGATTGAAAAGGAATGTTCTGACTGGAACCCTGACAAAAATGTCACAAAAACCTGGGAGGAAAATGTATCTAGTAGAGGGTGATTATCAATGGTATAAACAATTGCAGAGTTGTTCTAAATGAATTTATGCTCTAACAGGAGACATGAATGTTACATAAACAATGCATAACAATTAGAACTAATATTTATGTTGTACACATGAAAGAGTAGGGCAGCTGATGGCACAGTAGATAGAGCACCAAATGAGGAGTCAGAAAGACCTAAGTTCAAATTTGACCTCAGAAACTTACTAGTTGTGTGACCCTGGACAAGTTGCCTAACCCTGTTTGCTTCAGCTTTCTCATTTCTCAGATGAGTTGGAGAAGGAAATGACAAAGCACTCCAAGTTTGCCAAGAAAATCCCCATTGGGTCACAAAGAGTTGGACATGACTAACAACTGAAAGACAATAAGAAAGGGCAAATAGTTTGACTGGATGATAACAGAGATCCATGAAATGCATATGGCTACGAGGTCATCACAGCTGAGGAGGTATTTAAGTGTAAAGATACATAAGCTTAGTAAAAGACCAGGTTAAGAGATGACAGAGGATGATAAGATCAGCATTTTCCTGAATTATCTTTCTTCAACTCTAGCTTCCCTATAGAAAGTTTCCTGGGTAAGAGACATACAAAATTTCAGATGGCCTGAGTCTCTCAAATTTGGTGGTTGCCTAAGTTGTCAAATTCCGATGACTTAATGACCAGACTCTCATCAGATGGAGACAAGGGGCTAAGTGATACTCTATATTTATTGTATATCCTTACCTTGTTAAGACAAAGTAAATCTGCTCCTTTTTTTTTTTAGTTTTTTTGCAAAGCAATGGGGTTAAATGGCTTGCCCAAGGCCACACAGCTAGGTAATTATTAAGTGTCTGAGGCCGGATTTGAACTCTAGTACTCCTGACTCCAGGGCTGGTGCTCTGTGCTCTATCTACTGCACCACCTACCTGCCCCCAAAATCTGCTCCTTTGTTAAATGTTCAGTGACTTCCAAGTGCCTCATTTGAACCCCACACTGAACTTGAACTAAGATGGTTACCTACAACTCCCCAGGATTGTTCATCCTTCATTCTCTTTGGTATTTTTTTGTATCTCCTTTACCAATCTTACCAAGATTTTCTTGCATCACTCTCATTTCTCTTCCCAGTTTTTACTCTTCCTCACTTACTTGATTTTCAAAATCCTTTTTGAGTTCTTCTATGGCCTGAGACCAACTTATATTTTTCTTAGAGGCTTTGGATGTAGGAGCTTTGATTTTGTCATCTACTGAGTCTGTTTTGATCTTCTTTGACTCTATGGTCAGAATGTTTTTTTCTGTTATTTGCTTATTTTCCCAGTCTGTTACTTGACTTTTAACTCTTCATTAAAGTAGGACTCTGCTTCCAAGGTAAAGAGCACACTTTCCCAAGTTTCAGGGATTTTGTTTGGCTTTTTTCAGAGATGCTTATTGTGACCTGTAAGTTTTCAGTACTTCCAAGATAGTATGATCAAAGGAAAGATGTTTACTATTCTCCTGGTCTGTGCTCTAGACTATGAATAACAAACTGTCTGGATTTTAACTTTCTGTCCTGGAACTAGTGCTCTACTGCTCCTCTTCCCCCTCAGACTGCCACCCAGGATTGGAACACAGATTCAAATATGGACAAAGCAACAGAGGCCTGCCCCTAGTACCCACAAAGAGACCCCTATAGTCTCCTTCTGATCAGTTGTTCATACCTGTTACCATTTTTGAGCTGAGAGCTCTGGAAGCAGCTGCTGCCAATATTGATTTGGTGGTACCAAGGTCGGCTCCTGGTTTGCTGGGGTTGGGGCTCAGCTGGTTCAGCCCGTGCTAGATTGTGCTCCATTCTCACCCAGGTGTGACAGACCTTTCCTGTTGACCTTCTAAGTTGTCATGGACCAGAAAATTGTTTCACTCCATCTTTTTGTAGGTTCTGACACTGTAGACTTTGTTTAGAGAGACATCATTTAAAGGCAAGGCACTGCCTTTACTCTGCCATCTTGACTCCACCTCTTTATCCTTCACTCTTCAAGAGAATTAATGACATCAGAAGAATATTTTCATTTGCAAGTGGACTGGATTTAACTGAGGCAGGGCTATGCAAAGTCGTCAGCCTCACTCTCTTCTCTAGAGTCATGGAAGTGCAGTGGTAAGACATAGGTGAAAGTAACTGGTGTTAACTAATATGGAGATGTTTTACATAATTGCACATGTATAACCTATATCTGCTTACCATCTCAGGGAAGGAGTAAGGCAGGGAAGGAAGAAGAGAGAGAGAGATTGAATCAGAACTCAAAATTTTAAATAAAAATGTTTAAAAATTGAAGAAAAATATAAACAACAAATACAAAAATTGAAAAAAATACAAATATATCCCTGGATATAGTGGGAAATTTTTTTTAGGGGAGCAGTAGCATATCAGTATTAGGGCAGAAAGTTAGAATCCAGACAGACAGATCTGTGGTACTCACAGACTAGCAGCCTTTTTAAGCTAAGGTCTTTCCCAGATCTCAGTTTGTCTGAGGCAATACCATTTTAATAATTAAAGGCTAGGTAAGGATTAAGGCAAAAAATGGTTTAGTTTGCTTTTACAAACTATCAATCTAGGAAGGGAAGACCCTCAGGATTTCTGGCAAGAACAGGATTAATGTGTTGACAAAGTGTGAATCCTTTGCTACCACCTAATAAAGTGTGAAATTTAACCTGATGGATGCAGATGGATGGGGAAAGTGGGCATTGGAAGGAACAGCTAGCCTTTGGAAATTGCCCTTGATAGGGTTTTTAAAATAAAAATAATAAATTAATTCATTAATAAATAAACTGCAATGGGTTCTTCTTATTTTTTTTTAGGTTTTTGCAAGGCAAATGGGGTTAAGTGGCTTGCCCAAGGCCACACAGCTAGGTAATTATTAAGTGTCTGAGACCAGATTTGAACCCAGGTACTCCTGACTCCAGAGCCAGTGCTTTATCCACTGTGCCACCTAGCTGGCCCCGTTCTTATTTTAAGAGCAAATATGAATCTGACCTTTCCATGTGACACTGGGCTCCAGGCTGTTCCACTAACAAGACAGTCTCTCAGCTCACAGCATTTTCTCTGGCTGTATCCCATGCCTGGACTACTCAGCTCTGCCTCCTGACTTCCCTGGATTCCTTTAAATCTCAACTAAAATCCCATTTTGTACAGGGAGCCTTCCACCAATTCCTCACAAGACTAATGCCTTCCCTCTGTTATTTCCTATTTATTTTGCTTAGTTTCCTTTGTATATATTGTATTTGTATCCTGTTTCCCCTATTGAATTGTAAGTTCCTTGAGGTCAGGGAGTTAAATGTTTATTGACTGACTGACTCCACTTGTTAGAACTACTTTCCTTAAGGATTCAGCTCATGTGCTACTTTCTAGTGTAGTGAGACTCAAGAGATGCTCTTCCAGAGCTAGAAAGAGAAATCCCATTGAAAGTAACCTCAGACAATATAAAATACCTGGAAGTCTATTTGCCAAGGCAGACTCAGAAATTTTTTGAAAACAATTATAAAACACTTCTCACACAAATTAAATCAGATTTAAATAACTGGGCAAACATCAACTGCTCATGGATAGGTAGAGCTAATATAATAAAAATGACAATTCTACCAAAACTAAACTACCTATTTAGTGCTCTACCAATCAAAATTTCAATAAATTACTTTAATGAGTTAGAAAAAGTTGTAAGTAAATTCATATGGATCAATAAAAAGTCAAGAATTTCCAGGGATTTAATGATAAAAAGTACAAAAGAAGAGGACTTAGCCCTAACCAACCTAAAATTATACTATAAAGCATCAGTCATCAAAACTGTCTGGTATTGGCTAAGAAATAGAGTGGTGGATCAGTGGAACAGACTAGGTGCAATAGCAGGAAATGATTATAGTAATTTGCTGTTTGATAAACCCAAAGAGTCCAGCTATTGGGATAAAAACTCTGACTGGGATAAAAACTCTGTCTTTGATAAAAACTGCTGGGAAAATTGGAAGTTATTATGGAAAAAACTTAGATTAGACTAACACCTCACACCCTACTCTAAGATAAGATCCAAATGACAATTGGATCCAAATGGATACAGGATTTAGACATAAAAAAATACTATACACAAATTAGAAGATCAAGGAGTAGTTTACCTATCAGATCTATGGAAAGGGAAGCAGTTTATGACTAAGGAAGAGATGGAGAACATCACTAAAAAAATCTAGATGATCTCGACTACATTAAATTAAAAAGCTTTTTGCACAGATAAAACCACTGCAACCAAGATCAAAAGAAATGCAGTAAACTGGGAAACAATCTTTACAACTAATGTTTCTGACAAAGGACTCATTTAGAAAATATACAGAGAACTGAGTCATATTTTTAAAAAAGCCATTCCTCAGTTGACAAATGGTCAAAGGATATCCAAAGGCAATTTACAGATGAGGAGATCAAAGCAATCTATAGTCATATTACAAATTGCTCTAAAGCATTACTTATTAGAGAAATGCAAATTAAGGCTTCTATGCGGTACCACCTCACACCTCTCAGACTGGTCAATATGACCAGAAAGGACAATGATCATTGTTGGAAGGGTTGTGAGAAATCTGGGACACTATTACATTGTTGGTGGAGCTGTTAACTTATTCAACCTTTCTGGAGAGAAATTTGGAACTACACCCAAAAGGCAACAAAAATTTGCATACCCTTTGATCCAGCAGTACCACTACTGGACCTATACCCTGAAGAAATGATGAAAAAGGGTAAAAACATCACTTGTACAAAAATATTCATAGCAGCCCTGTTTGTGGTGGCAAAGAATTGGAAATTAAGTAAATGTCCTTCAATTGGAGAATTGCTTGGCAAACTGTGGTATATGTATGTCATGGAACACTACTGTTCTATTAGAAACCAGGAGGGATGGGAATTCAGGGAAGCCTGGAGGGATTTGCATGGACTGATGCTGAGTGAGATGAGCAGAACCAGAAAAACACCCTAACAGCTACATGGGGTTGATGATTAACCTTGATGGACATGCTTATTTCATCAGTACAACAATCAGGGACAATTCGGGCTGTCTACAATGGAGAATACCATCTGTATCCAGATAATGAACCATGAAGTTTGAACAAAGTTCAAGGATTATTCCCTTTAATTTAGGAAAAAAACTGATATCTTATTGTCTGATCTTGTTATCTCTTATACTTTATATTTCTTCTTTGAGGATATGATTTCTCTCTTATCACACTCAATTTGGATCAATGTACAACATGGAAACAATGTAAAACTGACAAATTGCTTTTTGTGGGGGGGGAAGTAAGATTGGGGGAAAAATTGTCAAACTCAAAATAAATAAAATCTTTAATTTTAAAAAAGAGAGAGATGCTCTTCCAGTATATATTAGCATTAGTATGTTAGCTTCAAAGAGTAAAGCTTGCTCTATTTCTTTTCAGGGTCCTAGGCATTCCACCCGAGGAGCTGTGGAACTATTCTAATATGATTTATTTCTAATTATTGTCCCAATATGGTTGTTGGTGCTAATTAGTATCTCCCTAGTTTAATTCAACCAGTTTATATCTCCTTTATATATCAACAATCAATTAATATCAATTTGCAAAGATAGCTTGACTGAAAAGCTATAGTAAGACTCAAAGAACAAAAAAATTTTCCCACACAAACACAACAGGAACAGTCTCCCAGCTTTTCTGACTTCCTGCAAGTCTCAGTTAAAATCCCACTTTCAACAAGAAGCCTTTCCTATTCCCTCCTTAATGCCACTTGTCTTGTTATTTTTAAAATGTTCAGTATATAGAAGTGCTATTTGGTCATGTCACTCTTTGTGATTCCATGGACTATACTGTCCATTGGGCTTTGATAGCAATGATACTGGAGTAGTTTGCCATTTCCTTCTCATTCATTTTTCAGAGGAGGAAACTGAGGCAAACACAAAGCTAATGTTGCCCAAGGTCACAGAGTTAAAAAGTGCCTGAGTAGAAATTTGAACACATAAAGAAGAGTTTTCTTGACTTCAGGTCCAGCATTCACTGTGTCACCTATGAAAAACTGAGCCCAAAAGGGTTAAATGGCTTGTCCAGGATCACAAGCTAATAATTGTATGAGACCAGATTTGAACTCAGGAAGATGAGTCTTCTCCTAATGCACTAGTCCACTCCTAATGCAGTGTCTACTGCAGCAATAGATGCTTAATAAATGTTTATTGATCAAGAAAGAAAATTAGGTAAAAAGTTTTTATTAAACTTCAACTATGTGACAGGCATACAGGTAGTTTATAAATATTACTTAATTTGAGACTCACAACAGTCCTTGGAAGTAGATGTCATTGTTATCACCATTTCACAGATGAGAAAACTCAGATAGTTTAAGTGACTTGCCCAGGGTCTAAAATCCAGATGTAGGATGTGAATTCAGTTCTTCCTGATTCCAGGCCCAGCACTCTATCTATTGTATCACCAAACTACATTTAGAAAAGAAAGCAATTATTACAAAAAAATCCAAATTGTTTCTTCAAGAAAATACTATGTCTGACTGACTCTAAATATTTTATGACAGGTTTGCTAAACTAGTAGATGAGGTGAATGCTATAGAAATATTTTACCTAGATTTTAAGAAAACATTTGATAAAGTAATTCAAAGAATTCTTGTGAAAAAGATGAAGAGGTATGGGCTATAAACATTAAACACCTGAAACAGAGTAAGTTTTAAATGGTTCAATATCAAATGGATGGAAAGTCTCCAGAATAGTATTCTTGTCCCTGTGTTACTTCAATATTATGAGTGACTTGGATAGAAACATATATAGATCACAACTATCAAAACTGCTGATTTGGGGCGGTTAGGTGGTGCAGTGAATAAAGCACTGGTCCTGGAGTCAGGAGTACCTGCGTTCAAATCCGGTCTCAGACACTTAATAATTACCTAGCTGTGTGGCCTTGGGCAAGCCACTTAACCCTGTTTGCCTTGCAAAAACCTAAAAAAAAAAAAAACCTGCTGATTTTTCAAACTTGAGGGCTAGCTAATACACTGAGTTACTCAGAAAACACTTTAAAAGACTGATGGCAAGATACAATTAGGAGACACCTTGATTCCAGAATTAAGATTCAGTAAGTAAACTGTGCTCTAAACTTGAAATAACAATAATCCTTTGCACTCTGTATGAACTTTGCTGCAAATAAATCACAATGTGGATGGTTCCTGAACTTGAGAGCAAGTACCAATAGACTCAGAGAGAAAGCCCTGCTCTGAATGGACATTTTGTCCCTTGACAACTTTGCCTCACTCTTCCATTGTGCCTTTCCATTGTTGCTATACTACAGTGTGACTTTTTTGTCTAGCCACAAGTATATAAATCAAGGTTCAGCACCACTGTCTCTGGTTCCCCCCACAAGGGACAGGACCCCAATACATGTGGCCTTGCTTGCAAGCCGATAACCTCACTTTGAAATTAAATTTCTATTTGACTTCTGGGGGGCGCAGTTAATCAAAGTTTATAGAATTGCTTAAAATGTTTTAACATATTTTGGAGGTTTTAAGACATCATTTTTAAGATTGCAGGGGAGAACTCATAAGACTTTGGATAATTTGAGGAACTCATTCTCTTCCTAAATATCTTAGCAAATTTTGGGGAACCACTCTGTAGAATTTGCTTTAAGTAAAAATAAGGATTAAATTTCATAAATGTTAAAAGTAAATGGCATTTCCCCTTGAAGATTGATAGCTTTTTTGTTCTATGGCAAAATAGGAAGGCAGCTAGTTTGGAAGTAATCCCAGAATGAAAGGAAAAAATTAAAGTTTTGCACTTTATAGAAACCTCTTGTTAATCCTTCCTTGACCAATGCTTGTGACTCCAAGAGAGATCCTCTCCCTTGTACTCTATTAACCCTTCTCATCTCATCTCAGGTTTCCAAGTAAAGATATTGAAAAAAATACTAAAAAATATAGGAAAACTTGAAGTATGTTCTGGTTACAAAAATTTATTAACTATGTAATCGTAGACAAATTATATCATCTCTGATTGTTCCAGTTTCCTGATTTGTAAAGATAAAAATAATAATAACTCACCCCCCCATGGTTGTTGTGAGTTCAAAATTATAATGATCTTAAAGAACTTGACTGACATAGCTAAGGATGGAATTATTATTCTTATTTCTTTAATTTAATATGGATATTAATGATAATGATTATTCCATATCTGAGCTCTAAAGTTGTTTTAAATGCTAAAGGTAATAAGAGCAATGATTTTAATATACGCAATAATTTAGAAATGCAATTGATGACATCTGAAGTTGTTTCATGTTTTTAAATACATGTTATTGAACAGGATATTATTTCATTTCTAAATTCTCTTATATTTGAGAGAAATTTGAGAGACCATTGTAACAGAAATGCTATTAGACAAAACAACTTTATAATCTGGATGCTGTTACACATGAATTGGACTTTTAAAGAAATGAAATTGTAACAGGATAATAAAAATAAATATTTGAAAACCATTAAATATTTAATGAGGTATAATTTGTTATAAAACAGATAATAAAAGTTTAATAATGAATTTTCATTTGAAAATTCTTGGCTATTATGAAAGTGTATATGGTAGTTTAAAGATTATCTTCAACACATTATGGCTATAAGGTATTTGCTATAGGTCTGAAAGCCCCTCAAATATGGGTAGTTTTAATATATAAGTGAAGGATAAATGAAATGTTAACTGTTAAATAAGCATAAGGAAAGATATTCAAGCCCTAAATTATGGTTAGTGAAATTTTGCTATTTAAGGTTAAACTTCCTGGGACTATAATTTACTTATTATTTTGAACTTTGATTACAGGGATAGTTGTCTGAATTGTCATGAAACCAATAGTAGAAAATGGCTTGTGCTGCAGTCTATGAATTGCTAAAGGTGGATGTCTATGCTTGGGAAAAGTCTGAGGGGAAAACTTTGGTGCAGGATTCTCCTGACTCTATTTCCCCATTGTGCTATTTCCTACCTGAAAAGGAGATTCCTCCCTTCCCCTGATTAATACTGAATTTTGGTTTTGATACCCTATGACTACAATGATTGGCTGTCAGATATGACCCATGACTAGAATCAAACAGAGCTAAGGGAGTTTTTCCACTTGTAATGATATATAACTTTGTTATAACTCTGTCCCTTTCCTTTTATAGTAAATTTCTATAATCAAGAAGTTTTGTAAGTACAAGACTAAATCTATTAAATAATAGATTGATTCTGAAACATCTCCAAGTTTATAATAGGATGCAAATATGAACATCTGACAATTTTAGCCTGTATTTGTAGTCAAATTATTATATAGGGAAGATATTCTTCTTAGAGGGAATGATTAGACAGAGTAATAAAATAAAGATATAATGTAAAAGATATATGGATAGATATATGGAATAGCAAATTTTGAGGAAGAAAGGATTATATGAGTGGCTTCCAAATTTATCTATGATGGAAAATCAGACTGTGAATTTTTTAGTAATATGGTCTCAAAATTGGAATAAGACTTTATACATAAATTGTATGGATGATAGTAAAGAAAGTGAAATCATTTCCCCATTATTAAAGTAGCTGTTTGATCATTTTTAAAAGGTAGAAGAGCTCATTTTCTAAGATTCCCTATAAATTTTTAAAAAAATTCTCCTGTTGGGGTGGCTAGGTGGTACAATGGTAGAGCACTGGCCCTGGAGTCAGGAGTACCTGAGTTCAAATCCGGCCTCAAACACTTAATAATTACCTAGCTGCATGGTCTTGGGCAAGCCACTTAACCCCACTGCCTTGCAAAAAACCTAAAAAAAAAACTTCTCCTGTCAGGTACAAGATTTAGATAAGGATAGAAAAAATATAAATAAACTTAAATCCAAGATTGGGAAAAACCAAATTTACGTGATTGAACTAAATTATATTAATTCAGAATTATCTAGGAACTCTAGATTTGGAACCAGAGAAGCAGAACCTCTTTTAGAGCTGTCCTGAGAATAAGCATATTGTCCAAGAAAAAAATATTAAGCAAACATATGACTATATGAGATGATATCTGGGGCTAAAATAGTGTTGGTTAAGTGGACATTGAGAATGGATTACTGGGATACAAGGATGTTTGCTATTACTTAACATTGGTGACTCTAAGCTTTTGAGACTCTGGTTTCTGATCTCAGCCTTGAGATCCTGGTATATGTTTAACTTTTCTTGGTTACCTTAATGACATGAAAATCTCCCTTCTTGTGAGCCCTCTAAACAGTTTAATCTGTAATAGGACATTAATGTGACCTGACTTAACGTAATTATACAATTATGGGAATTGTGAGAAAACTTTATTATACTGTTTGAACGTAGACTAGATTTATGATTAGGAAACTGGACCATCTCTATGCGCTCTTTAGAGATTTTTAACCAAAAACCCATGTTATCCTGAACAGAAACTCAAATCCAAAAATTGATACAAGAAATTTTCTCACAATTGTCAATCTATATGTCTTCTAAGATCCCCTACCAGGTCCTTCTGACTATTCTCACAGCTGTCAAACTTTTGTCTGTGGACTCCTGAATCATCTGAAGAAAGTCCCTGCTCCTGAGTGGATGGCAAAACCTCCAGGAATCTCAAGGTTCATCACTCAGATGAGACAGTTATCCCAATATTCCTAAGGGTTGAGATCCCCCCCCTTTCCTTTTTTTATGTGCTCAACCATCAAGGTAAGCATGTGCTGACATTTATTCCCTCTATACTCTTGGTCCCCCTCTCTTTTCTGCTCACAAGCAAATAATAGCTACATAAGACTGGTTCAACTCAACATCTCATCCTTGCCCAACTGGATTCTCATGCATCTTGGTTTACACTTCCTCTTCATTTTTGCCCAGAAGATACTGTTAGGAGATAACATGTTTTCTAGAGCTAAACAAGCAAGTAAATTGTATGTAACAAAAATTAGCTTGGCATAACAAAAATTCTTTGTGCTCACCCTCTGGTTGAACACTGCTACAACTAAATCACAGAACTTTTGGTCTCTGAGCCCAGACAATGAAAGTCAACAGGTCCAGACATGAAACCCTGATGCGAACAGACTTTTTGTCACTATATAACCTTGCCTCACTGTTGCTGTTCCCCCGCCCCCCTCCACTATTGCTATACTACACTGTTTGACCCTGTGTCTAGCCACAGGTATATAAATCAAAGTTCAGCCCCACTGCCTCTGGTCCCCCAACTAGGACAGGGTCCCAGCACATGTCCTTGCTTGCAAGATGTTTCACTCACTTTGAAATTATGCTTCTGTTTGATTCCTGCCTCTCCTGAGTCTAGCAGGCTCTGTTAGGATCTGGTCATCCATATGCTAGAGGTCAGTTTAGTCAGAATAAGGGTTCTTAAACCTTCTGATTTTGGGACCTTTTCTATATTCATAAATTACTGAGTTATCCCAAAGGCTTTTTATTTATTTGGGTTATAGCTATTGTTAGTTAATATGTTAGAAGTTAAACCATCTTAGTTTATAATTATGAAAATAGTTTTGACCTGAAAAGCATCCTAGGAAGTCCTAGACCACACAATGAAACCTAATGACCTAGAACATTGTGTTGAATCTAATCAGAAGAAATTCCTTAGGAATAAAAGTAAAGTCTGGGCTCCTTAACTCTGAATGACTTTCTCACCTACTCAAAAACCACATATTTCCTTTTCCCATCTTTATCAGCTCTCCTTAATTGTTGTTTTCCCCTTATTAGAATGTGAAACTCAAATGCAGGGATCACCTTGCTTCTGCAGTATGTAGTAGATACTTGATATATACCAAGTGCTTAATAATTTCTTTATCTATCTTAAATGATTGCTATTTTTCTTTTTTATTTATACACATCTAAAGAGTGAAAGATGAAACCCCAAAGCTGTTTTAATTTGCATATCTCTCATTACCAGTGGTTTTGAACATCCCCCCATTGTGAATAGCTTATATTTCCTTTTTAATTTCTTTTTTAAAAATTTCATCCATTTGTACCAGCATATTTCCAAGTTACAAAATTTCCCTCCACCCTTCCTTCCCAGCCCCCTCTCCTCAGTAGGGAACAGTCAGGTTAGCATTTTACATACATATTTTGTTAAACATATTTACAAATTAGTAATTTTTTGGCATGAAAAATTAGGATTAAGGGAAAGAGATACATAAGAGATAGTTTTAGTAAAGTGTTCATTAGATTCATTAGGGGTGGTTTTTTCCCTGTGTGTTTTGTTTTGTTTTGTTTTTCTTCCTCTGTTTGGGGATAATATAGATCATTACCTAGCTCTCTGGACTGTTGCTTCCATCAAGGTTGTTCATCTCATAATGTTGTTGATGTGTACATTGTTCTCTTGGCTCTACACCCTTCCCTCAGCATCAGGCTTATATTTCTTTCTTTTTTTTTTTAGGTTTTTTGCAAGACAAATGGGGTTAAGTGGCTTGCCCAAGGCCACACAGCTAGGTAATTATTAAGTGTCTGAGACCAGATTTGAACCCAGGTACTCCTGACTCCAGGACCAGTGCTTTATCCACTATGCCACCCTTTATATTTCTTTTTTTAAGAACTGCCTATTCACATCCTTTGATTATTTATCTATTAAGTTCTTGCTTGCTAACTAGGAAGATCTGAGTTCATATTTGATCTTAGATACTTACTAGCTGTGTCATCCTGTTTAAGTCACTTAACTTCTGTCTGCCTCAGTTTTCTCAACTATAATATGTGGGTAACAACCTCAGAGGGTTGTTGTGAGGCTCAAATGAGATATATTTGAAAAATACTTAGCACAGTATCTGGCACATAAGTGTTTAATAAAAACTTGTTCCCCCTTTCTTCCCTTCCTCTCTTTGCTCACTTATCAAATCTAGAGCATAAATGTATGCTTAGAGATATAGAAGGTTAATTTTATTGGTACCCAGTAAGCTAACTCTGCATTCTGGCAACTAATCTCAGTTTCCCAAAGCTATCTCTGGGGGGGAAGGAGATGTATCTCTCTTGTGCCAAGCCAAAACATGGAATTCACTTTTCCTATAACAATACTGATGCTATTAGTGTTATGCTTTAAGTATGTGATGGATTAAACTTTTATAAATTGGCCCAGGACCATAAGCACCATTGTTTCTATGGAAAATTATGTTCCAAGTTTCAAACAACTGATTTCCAAATCAACTTTTGGAATTCAATCCATACATTATAGACATTCTGTAATACACAGTATCTGAAAAGACTTTCAAAACTAATAAGGATTCAACAAGACATTGTTCAAAAGAAAACTGCCTGCCTCCCAACAGTCAGGTCTGAGCTAACTACTTCTTCTCTTTTCTCCTTTCAGCCTCCCTTGCCCCTTCCTAATCTACTATCTTCTAATTTCATATTTATCCATATTTTCCAAAAGAATAGCATGGGGAACTTTTTCAAATGTGTTGCTCATACCTGAGTAAATGATATCTCCAACATTCTTGTGATCTAGTAAAATAACTTGTCAAAAAAGGAATTGAGAGCAAAATTACTAAAGTCAATATGAGATCCAGGACTGAGTTGGTTGATCACTCATAAGTGCCAACATGGCAGAAAAGGCTAGTCAGATGTTGCTGGGCATGGGCCTCATAATCCTCTTGCTGCTGCTTATGTATGTGAAAGTATATATAGAATGTATATATGTAGAAAGTATAGGTGAAACATAAACCTCTTTCTCCAACAGTAGGTAATTGAGCCTGTCAACTACTCTGCCCTCTTTTGTTATGTACAACGTATTATGACTATCTGTAGAAAATAAAAGCTATTCAAAGGCTTAACTCCCAGACTGAATTCTTGACCAATGGAATTGTGATCCACAGTAAAATTTTGTATCCATACCAGGAATGTGACAGAACTGAGGAGTTAAAACATGGACTTTCACCTGGTCCTACACAGAATGATTCCCCCATACAATTTTGACAAGGTTGTCAAGGAGACTACTCAAAAGGTGATAGCTTGTTCTGCTGCTCCCATTGTCACACATCCCTTCCACATGATTACCCTGAGGTCTATAGCACAATTCATTGGAAGAGAGCAAATAGGATTCAAATCCATAATAACTATTTACTGAGAGAATGATTGCCTTTCGTGAATCTTATTCTTCAACTTTGGGGTGACATGATTTCCTTTGTGATTCTATAATTCATTGGCTTACCTCCTCAATACCTTTGCACTGAAGTGAAAGGTTTCCACCATGAATGAAAGAGTTATTCACAAGCTGTCATTGGATTCTATGCCAGAATGCTGACCCTTTGTACTTGTCTTCTGTGGGCTTATTGGTGAATTCCTTCCATGTGCCCCAATTCACCTTTCCTGGTTGGTATACAAAAGGAAAGAAACATTAACAGGAAACAGTTTTTTTTTCAGAAAGTCCCCTTTGGGAAGTTCTTCTGTTGTATCCAAGGATGTTAATTTGTGATGTAGAGGCAATTTATGTAGTCCTAGAGACACAGAATGGGAGGTAATATGGGAAGTAATTTGGGAGGTAATTGATTTCTAGGCAATGTAGCACACTTTTAAAAAAAATCATAATTTAATCAGGGAAGTGGGAAGAGATAGGGGACAACTGGCAAGATCTGTCCTTGATAAGTCAACCATGCTGACTCTTTGTAATTACTGTTCTTTTTCTAGGTATTCACTAAACATCACTTTTCCAGGAGTCTAAGTCCAACTCACTGGTCTTCAGTTTTTAGATTCTACTTTCTTCCCTCTTTTGGAAGATGAGGATATTAAACATACTTCTCCAATCCTATGCCACTGCTTTTTGATAGTGAGAACACAGAAATAAAAACCATAGTACAAAGGGAAAGGAAAAAAAAATGTTTTAAAGTACTGGAGTGAATTCCCTGAATGATCAGATTCATATATACATATATACATATATATATATATATATATATATATATATATTAGGTACATATATAATATATATTATATATATATTTTTTTTTTTTTAGGTTTTTTCCCCAAGGCAAATGGGGTTAAGTGGCTTGCCCAAGGCCACACAGCTAGGTCATTATTAAGTTACGATCAGATTTTTTTAAAAATCTGATCATTGTATTGAATGGATGTTCCAACCTTTTTTTTTTAAGGTCAAATTTATTTTAAAATTACAGGTACAGTAAAAACGTTAATTTAACAACATAGAATATACTGGTCAAAAAAAGGAGAATTCTTCACAAACAGCAAGTATACTCCACCATCACTGCCTCAAATCCTCCCTCCCAAGTTATTCATTGCTCAGGGACCAACAACTGATGGCTAAAGAGCCAAAGTCTTCAAAGCAATAGACTTCATGGCCCTCCCTCAATTAGTTAGTTCCTCCTAATCAAATTGCCTTCATTTATTATTATTCTGTGAAATGGAAAGTAAGATTCTGGCATACAGATCTGCTTACTACCCAAGTCTTTGCACATTTCCCTTTTCAAAAGCTTTGTCCTCTGCTCATTACTAAGTCACATCTCTACTTTTTCTCTTTGCCTATTCACCCAATATCCCACACTGAAAACTTTGGCTTATCTTTGATACTTCCCTCTCAATATCCAAGCAATAATCTAGAAAATCAATATAAACTCAAAAATCACTTAAAGTCCTAAATCTAATCCAGAAGATATAAGTAGTTGGCCCTGCAATCAGCAAGACCTGAGTTTAAACCTGCCTCAAATACTGCTACCTGTCTGAATTTAAGCAAATCTCTTAATCTCTCCATTGATTATAATTGAGTTTCTTATTGTTGGGATAATAAGAGCTAGCATTTAGAAAGCACTTTAAGATTCACAAAGTCAGGGGTGGATAGGTGGTGCAGTCAGGAGTCAGGAATACCTGAGTTCAAATCCGACCTCAGACACTTAATAATTACTTAGTTGTGTGGCCTTAGGCAAGTCACTTAACTCCATTGCTTTGCAAAAACCTAGAAAAAAAAATTTGCAAAGTCCCTTACAAATATTATTTCATTTGTTCCTTCCAGCAACCTGAAGAGGCAGGTGTTATGACTGTCCTCATTTTATAAATGAAAAAACAGACAAATAGGTTAAATGACTTGACCAGGGTCACACAGTTAGTAAATATCTGAAGCAGTATTTGAATTCAGGTCTTTCTGACTCCAGACCCAAAGCTCCAAATCCTAAACTGGTCCTTAAATTAAGACTGTAGAGCTAAGTATTTTGACAAAAAAGAGAAGGAATCAGGTAAGGCATCTTCATGATAATGTGTTAGAGGGAGAAATAATCTTTTCATGACTGGAAACTGAGGCCCAAGGAAGATGAGTGACTTACCTAAGGTGGAACTTTAACCCAAACCCTGGGACCTTTGAGTGAAACAAGATGGAACTTGAACCCCAAACCCTGGGACCTTTGAGTCACTATGCAAAGTTGATAAAGCAAAGTGATTGGCAAACCTTAAAGAGCCATACAAATGTTAGTTATAACTACTAGACTCTAATCTTTCCTTTAGTGTAATATCCCTCCCTACATTTAGTTTATAGGTCTAGAGAGCTAAGGTTATATCCATACCTATTAGCTCATCATAATACTGAATGTAGACAAAATAAGAGGATTATTCTTTACTTGCATGGTTAGAATCTCTGGAGTGAGAGCTTGCTGAGCCCTTTTCAGGGTTACTAATCCACTTTTGCTGTCCATTTGACTCATCCAATTTTCACCTGTGGCTCCAAGAAGCTATACCCCATGCTGGTAAACCATCTCAGCAGACTGACTACACCAGGCTGAGGGTAACCAGCAGGCTTCAACTTTGTGCAATTCTGCCTCATATAAGTTCAATTCATGTATGAATCAAGACATCACCCATAATTGGTCCTCTTCAAAAATGAAGGACAGCTACTTTTTAATAGAGTCAAGAAGAAGGTTCTACATAATCACAGAATATACTCCTAAACTCAGTTTACATCTCAAAAATATGTACTACTAGAAGACTAAGGAGCCTCACTTAATTCAACAAACATTTATTATGTGACTGTAGGAATTCTATGTCTTGCACTGGATGAAATAAAAAACTTAGTCCCGGAACGCTTAATCAGGTAAGAGAAATGAATGCATATTCACCAACATTCATAGTAACAACAACTCAAAATGGAAGTTCCTAAAGGGTATGTTATTTTATTTTTCTTTTTCTTTTACTGGACAATGCCCAGGAAGCATTTAATAAATATTCAGTGACTTGAATTACCCAAGGTCACAGGGTAAGAAGTACTAAAGCCAAGATTCCAGCCTAGGTCTTCTGATTCCAAATGCTTTGTCCCCTCAATATGCAATATGCAATACCTCTTAATTATTCAGATACTCTAAATTCAAGGTATTGTCATATAATTTATCAACTTCTTTTCTAGTGACTTGTCTTGCCTTTAAGTGAAATCAGATTCAGATCAGATCCAACTGGCAGCTCCTATCTGTAAGAAGAACCTGCCAAATGACTGCAGCTTCCCCACTAAAGCAATATTCCTTCAGACATTTAGGCAAGAATGTTCTTCTTAACCTGTTCTCTTTATTCAAAAGCTCACCTAATTAAAACCTACCTCATTAAAGAAGCAGCCATTTTAACATTAAGTTAATGAATTTCACAAAGAACTTAAAAGATAGAAAACTTCAAGGCAATCAAGTATTTGTGTCTCATCCTTTGTTGAAATTGGAAAAAATAAAATCTTATCTTTCCTTTTAAACTGTTCACATTATCAGCAGAGTTAACTCTTTAAGGTACTTTAGAAGGCTATTTAATTCATCATGTAGTACTTAATCTAAGGTGATTCCCTCACTCTCATTGTTTTTGACAACATGATCCCCCCCCCCCAAAGTGGCTACCTCTGTCCTTAAATTTTTTTTAAATTTTTATTTATTTTAGGCAAGAGGGTTAAGTGACTTGCCCAAAGTCACACAGCTAGGCAATTATTAAGTGTCTGAGGCCATATTTGAACTCAAGTTCCCCTGACTCTAGGGCCAGTGCTTTATCCACTGAGCCACCTGGCTGCCCCCTGTCCTTAATTTTAGGTGGGTTTATAACCAAATCTGTATACTTGTCCACTGATTATTAACCAGAGTTAATTAGATTTTAGCAAGTTAATTTACCCAGTTGCTTTAAAAAGGAGGATTATTACCAAAAACAACTTCCCAATAGGGGTACACTCTCACTGGGGAGTCAGAAAGATACATGTAGACAAAGAGCAAACTCAAAAATTCCCGATTACAGATTTTCTTCCCTTCATGGAGTTTTCATGAATTTGTCATTCCCCCCCCCCCCACTGTACAGCTTTCTCTAAAATTTTGAGTGACAGTGCCCTTGTGGTGTCCTGAAGTTGCCTTTCCTTGGCAACTATCTCTATAGTCTAGTCTATCTCTCTGCCCTTGTTATAGTAGTCTCTGCCAACAGCCACTGTTGTTCTGGAGAAGCTACTATCCACTGACAAGAGTGGGAATTACTCTTCTAACATTTAGAAATTCAGAGTCATCACCTGATCAATGATGGGAGGGAGGGGGAGGGGAGGGAGGGCAGAAAAATTCAATCCTCTTTCTCAAGGGTATTTTCTGCTTTGAAAGTTTTCACTATTGGATTTTATCAGACCACAGTATCTTCGCTGACCTGCTAAGAGATTTAATTTTTTTGAGCTGGCCTGATTTTTTATACACAGACCCAGAGGTGTACCTGATTCTTTCAGCCAATCACAAAGATATCCCTTATCTTCTCCAACCAATGAACAAATCATTTCACTCCTTCCAAATTGATGGAATTAATTTTTATCTAGATTATACCTTTGATTGATGGATTAAATACCATTTGACCTTTTGGTGCTTATGCTTCCTCTTTCCCTTTGTCCCTTCCCCCTTACTCTAGGATCATATATGAAAGCTAGAAGAAGGGATGGCTAGGTGGTGCAGTGGATAGAGCACTGGCTCTGGAGTCAGGAGTACCTGAGTTCAAATCCGGCCTCAGACACTTAATAATTACCTAGCTGTGTGGTCTTGGGCAAGACACTTAACCCCCATTACCTTGCAAAAACTAAAAAAAGAAAAAAGGTAGAAGAGACCTCAGGGATAACTAGTTCATCTACAGTAAAATGGGATTGGTATAGAAGTTGTAAACTGGTTTTTATATTAAGACTGATGAATGAAGTATGTTTGATGAAGGGGAAAAAACTGGATTAAGTTTGTCTAGTCTGGAATTAAGAGTGTGAATAGGGGGCAGCTAGGTAGCACAGTGAATAGAGCACCAGTCCTGGAGTCAGGAGGACCTGAGTTCAAATTCGACCTCAGAACTTAATAATTATCTAGCTGTGTGCCCTTGGGCAAGTCACTTAACCCCATTGCCTTAAATAAATAACATTTTTTAAAAAGAATGTGAATGAGTTCTCTTAAAAGACTGATGACTCAAAAGTATTTATGAACAAAAATTGGTTTATTCTGTTAAGGTAACAAAGTAAAGGGATTAAATAGTAAGGGGAATTTAACAAAGAGAGAAGGTAAGATTAGTTACAAGAGTGTAGCAGCTCAGCTGCTCAGCAGCAGCCAGTGGATATAAACAGCGAAAAAGAGAGAGCTGCATAGAAAGAGAAATCTTTGGAAAATTGCTAGTTTCTTGCGAAAGTAGCCAAGCTAAGAGAGAAAGTTAAGGCTGCTGCAAGGGCATTGCAACTGGGTTGGTAACAATAGCCAGCAGGGGATAAGGCCAGGGTTTACATTAGGTAAGTGTTGAGTTAGGATAGTGTCAGAGAAGGATTAAGAAATGGGTAACTTTTGGACTGCACATATCCTGAGGGCTCAATTTAGAGTAAGATAGCCAATGGGAAGTGAGTATGGATGGGTTTAAGTGGTTTAATAGTGGAATGAGAGGGTGGTGTAATGGATAGAGCACAGGCCCTAGAGTCAGGAGTACCTGGGTTCAAGTCTGGTCTTGGACACTTAGTAATTGCCTAGCTGTGTGGCCTTGGGCAAGCCACTTAACCCCGTTTGCCTTGCAAAAACCTAAAAAAAACCCCAATGGAATGAGAGTGAGTTTAACAATGGAAAGGGAATAGTATTTTAAAGAACTAATCTATTCAGAATTAAAAGCAGGGATTTATTGTTTTGTTGTTAGGGATTTGTCTTGTGCCTGGGGGCAGCCTTGCTAGGGAGTAAGGTACTCACTTCATTGAAGTTCATGGTAACAATGGAAAGCAGAAGCAGGTGAAGCCCCTATTTATGCCAGTGTGTGTAGAAAAAGGGAATAATCTTTTGTTATTAGAAATTTTCCCAAGGTCATTGATGGAATTTAAATCCTCTGACCTCAGAATCACTAAGTCATGCTGATATGTCTACTCTTTTAAATTAGTTAACTGAAATGATTATCTAGATCATCCAGAACCCCTCTAGTACAATGCAGATGAGGAGCACTCTGGTAAGAAGAATGACTAGCCACAATAATCCAGAGGGCTAGATTCCACAGAAGAGAGTTCAGAAAGGAAGACATGACCTTGAGAAAACATTGTATAATTCTCTATTGTATATATATATATTATATATATATATATATAATATATATATAATATAAAATTCTCTAATATATATGTATGTATGTATGTATTTGTCAGAGATAGGGATAAGACCTGCAATTTCATTAACATATGGAATGCCCCCAGGAAACTCTTCAAATGAAGGTCATCACTTCCTCTGCAATTTAGTCTTAGAGACTTGCCTAGACTTTGAAATTTTAGGTATCATGGGTCACACGTCCAGCATGTGTCAAGAGTTAGAATTTGAATCCAAGACCTTTGGGGGAGCTGATTCTTTATTGATTATACAATGCTCTGTGTGTGTGTGTGTGTGTGTTTAGATAATAGATGCATGCACATAGATTAAAACTTTCTTTGGTTTGGTAGGAGTGAGGTAGGGCAGTTTGAGGCAATTGGAGTTAAGTGATTTGCCTGGATATGAAAGCAAATTCTCCTGACTTCAGGGACAATGAACTATTCACTGGCACCTAGTTGCCCCCATATGGATTTGAACTTAAAGTCTTAGCTAAGACTTTTGAGAGGTTAAGTGGTACAGTGGATAGAGAACTGGGCTTGGAACCAGGAAAAGTCCATCGTCCTGAGTTCAAATACAGCTTCAAACACTTACTGAGTGACACCTACTGACCTTGGAGTCAGGAGGATAGGAGTTTGAATCCAGCCTTAGATACTCAACTGGTTGTGTGACCTTGGGCAAGTCACTTAAACCTAATTGCCTCACATTCAGGACCATCTCCAGTCATCCTGATTCATATCTAGTCACTAAACCTAGATAGCTCTGGAGGAGAAAGTGAGTCTGGTAACTTAGCACAGCACTCTCTCACTAAAATCCAATTCATGGTATCATCTCCCTGATGTCATGGTCTTCTTTGGACAAACATGAAGTGACCCTAGACAAGTAACAACCCTGTTTTCTTCAGTTTCCTTCACTGTAAAATATGCTAGAGAAGGAAATGACAGGCCACTCCAGGATCCTTGACAAGAAAATCCCAACTGAGGTCACAAAGAATTGGATACCAATGAACAATAATAACAATAATGCAGCCAGGTCCAGAGGTTAGCTCTGGTTGGGGAGATCCTAGAGAGAGCTGTGGTTCTTTTTAAGTGATGAAATCACAAAACTCTCTGGCTCAAGGGAGTAAGAAGAGACATAAATTTTACACAAATTACTGTAAAAATTCACATGGTACTGCAAAAAGTTACAAGTCAGTTCTTTAGCAAGGTAAAGAAAGTGAATTTTTAAAGAAGATAATTAAGTTTAAGCAAAGAAGAAACAGCTGCAAGTTGGGTTGGTGAAAACATAAAGGACAACTAAGTATGGGGAAAGGGGGAGGGGAGAAGAAGAGAAATACAGTTGTCAATAAACAGACTGATTAGTTAAAGTCAGCTATGATCAGCAGTTTGAGAAGATGATCAGAACTCTTATAGCTAACATAGCCCATTTCCTGTGCAGGGAGGAGTTAGGGGATGGGTGGGGGTCTAAGGAATGACTTAAGACATGATATAAGGTTGTTTTTCTACATATGTCTGCAGGAGCTAAAATTATAGATTAACCTTAAATTCTTAAATTACAGCTGAAATAAGGCTGAAGGCATCAACTTTACTGGGAGTGAGGGCTCTGGTTAATAAAGTAACCTTAAGGAATTTATGATGTATAACTAGGAGACCCTGGTCAGATAACTTGGAGACACTAGTTTAGATAGGATTACATAGCAGACTAGTACAGAATCAATATAGAGAAAGTTTAATAGTTTCAAAAGATTTACTATTCTGTCTACATACATTCCTTGTTTATATAGGTTTGCTTGTATCATAATATTTATCTCTTAATATAGAAAAAGGGGGGAAATTTCAATATTTCTTTTTGCCTGGAGCACCTCTGCTTCAATGAAACTTTTGAGATACCTTTTGTCACTCAAAAGGAAGTGAGCAAACTTGTTCTCTCTCTCTCTCTCTCTCTCTCTCTCTCTCTCTCTCTCTCTCTCTCTAACACACACACACACATGCACACACTGACACAATATATGTATGTATAAATATATAAATATGTAATTGGAGCCAGTTTTTTCATTGCTTCTTGGGTATCAATTTTTTAGTGGTTTTTTGGGGGATAATTTTTTTGTGTCTAGAACAATGGTAAACCCAGAAAGATCTATGGATCTGAAAAGACCCTCAAAGTAGAGATTTGATTTGAAGCTTTTTGAATTACCACAAATATATGTAGCATCAGTTACTTTCGACATTCTGGATAAGTGACTTCTGCTCTCATTACCTCAATCAACTTTCTAAGATTCTGGATACTGGCCTACCTTCACACCTTGTTAAGGGGAATTTCTTCACCTGTGTGTTTTCCTATATCAAAGAAGTTACAGATCTGGATTCTATCATTATTATTTATGATGATGATGATAAACTTTAAATGGATCTTCACTGTCTATAAAAGTCTGGAAAACATTACCCCCTATAATCCAGTTATACCCAACCAATTCAACCTTAACTCCCACTGCTCTCCTTTATCTAGCTCCATCTGTCTTTCTTATTGTTACTGAACAGCTTCTCCTCATTCTTAGCTTCAAGCCTGTCCTTATGTTGACTCCCCTACCAAGTTCGAATACCATAGATTTAAGACCTCCTAACCTCCAAGTAACAGCTCAACCAAAAGAGAAAGTCTTAGATCTTAACCAAGGAGAACTTTCCCATAGTTTCTATTATAGTAACTTGAGGATAGGGACATGATAGAGATTGCTATCCCTGATTCTGTTAACTTCTTCTCAGAGTCTTTTTCTTCAGCAACCTGAAGTAGGATTGGCAGAATCTTTTTTTCTTGACACTGAAAATAAGAAAGCTCTGAAGCCCAAAGAGACTGAAGAGACCTGAAGTAACTCTCAGTCCCAAAGAAAATTTAACCTCTCCTCTTTCCTACTCTCCCCAACTCCTCCTCATCCTTAGGGCATAAGGCACTGATCTCCAGCAATTAAGAGTTCCATACCAGTGAGCTTTGGGACTCAAATTACATAAGTGAAGTCTGGAATATTGACCCTCAAGATCTCTAGGTGAATATTTTCTTATCAAAAGCTTATTTTCTAGGGGTGGCTAGGTGGTGCAGTGGATAAAGCACTGGCCCTGGAGTCAGGAGTACCTGGGTTCCTTAATAATTACCTAGCTGTGTGGCCTTGGGCAAGCCACTTAACCCCATTTGCCTTGCAAAAACCTAACAAAAAACTCCTCAAAACCAAAAGCTTATTTACCCCTTCTTTCAGTAAATTTTTTTCTGTAATTTTTACATGGTAGGCTTTCTTATTCAGGACATACAATTCAGTGAGAAATACTCACTGGAGAATCTCTGCCACACTGGTGACACAGTAAAAACTACTGACTTCATGGGTACCATGGATACAGTGCTGTCTCTTCCCACCAACAGTGATGCTCCAAAAAATCACCAACCAATCACCAGACTCATAGAAGCAAGCAGTCAGAAACACCATCAGCTTGACATCCTCTCACTTACTTGCTCCAGGCCCAATCTGTCCATGCATTAACCTCATTCTGACATATCTTCCATTCTTTCCTCAATATTCTCTACCTTCTTTCACTTCTGGTATGCAGTGATGGTTATTTGCTCACATGATCCAAAATAGAATTCTAGGAGATCTGTTCTTACCTTCTGTCAGACCAACTCAGAACACCCACTTTTCCCCATGTTCTGATTCACTATAGAAGTCCTTTTAAGATCAAAAGCCATTAAAACTCTCTAAGTAATATCTGTCAGCTTGAGGGCAGACACTACCAGTCCACAAACACTTCATTGTGATGACCAAAGCTCCTAAGGGATGGGAATCTGTGCTGAAAAAAAGGGTTACATAAAATAGACTATCTGATTTAGTATTGTAGGTATCAGGGTATTAATATCTCATTCATGTTTTATTTAGGATGAACGCAAGAAAAATTAGAAAGTATTATTCAAAGTAATCTCACTGAAATGAAGTAATGTTACCCTATGCTTCTAGAAAAAGGATTATCCTTGGGAATTATGGTCACATTTATGGAAAGAATCAAATTCAAATAAAATCTAACAATGAATTTTTTCCAACTAACCCCATCACAGTGACCTTCACATAATCTGAAACCAAATTCTCAAACCTGAAAAGATCTCAAAGGCTCCATCTTGTCCAACCCATAGGTAAGCAAGAATTCCCTCTAAACAGACCCTTTATTTAAAGTGTAAAAATATTTTTTTGTGGTGGCTAAGAATTGAAAATAGATCAGATGAAGAAATAGAAGTTATCTATAGCTATATGAGAAAATGCTCCAAATCATTATTGATAAGAGAAATGCAAATTAAACCAACAACACCTCTAAGCTATCAGAATGACTGAGATGATGAAAAAGGAAACTAATCAATGTTGGAGAGAATGTAAGAAAACGGCGACACTAATGCATTGTTGGTGGAGTTGTGAACTGACCCAGCCATTCTGGAGAACAATCTGGAACTATGCCCAAAGGAAATATCCTTTGATCCATTGACCCTTGGGGCCAAACAGAGCAAGACTACTAGGTCTACATTCCAAAGAGATCATTAAAAAATGGAAAAAGTTTCACATGTTGAAAAATATTTATAGCAGCTCTTTTTTCAGTGACAAGGAATGAGAATTTAGAGGATGCCCATCAATTGGGGAATGACTGAACAAGTTATGTATAAGAATGTTATGGAGTACAATTGTTCTGTAAGAAATAATGATCAGGGTGGCTAGGTGGCGTAGTGGATAAAGCACTGGCCTTGGAGTCAGGAGTACCTGGGTTCAAATCCAGTCTCAGACACTTAATAATTACCTAGCTGTGTGGCCTTGGGCAAGCCACTTAACCCCATTTGCCTTGCAAAAAAAAAAACCTTAAAAAAAAACCTAAAAAAGAAATAATGAGCAGTCAAACTTTACAGAAACCTAGAAACTTGCATGAGTTAATCCTGTGTGAAATGAGCAGAACCATGAAAACATTGTACACATTAACAACATTGTAAGATGATTGACTATAATGGACGCAACTCTGCTCAGCAATTTTTTTTAAAGAAAGAGTTTTAGTTTTACAATTTTCCCCTATTCTTGTTTCCCTCCCCCCAACTCCCACAGATGGCAGTCTGTTAGTCTTTACATTGTTTCCATGGTATATATTGATCTAAGTTAAATGTGATGAGAGAGAAATCATATCCAGCAAGGACAATTTCAAGAGACCTGTTATGGACAATGCCATATACACCCAGAGAAAAAAGTATGAAGTCTGAATGCAGAGCTAAGTATATTATATTCACTTTTTTTTTAGTTTTTTGCAAGGCAAATGGGGTTAAACGACTTGTTCAAGGCCACACAGCTAGGTAATTATTAAGTGTCTGAGGCTGGATTTGAACTCAGGTACTCCTGACTTCAGAAGTGTGCTTGTCATGGCATCATCTCCCCTGATGTCATGTTCTTCTTTGAGAACAGACAAACATCATCATCATCTTACATTACACCATGATAGGGAAATTTGAAAAGAGCATTACTGTGCTTTATAGCAAAATGATAGAGTAAGTCTGAAAAAAGACTATAAAGTGGAGACAGCATCTGGCTTGAGGTTACCCAACTTGTGGTATCCAAGGAAATTAGTGCTCTATCTACTCTACTGCGCCATCTAGTTGCCCCATATTCACTTTTTTAAAACTTCTTATATTTTCATTTCTTTCTCATAATTTTTTCTGTCCCTTTAGTTCTAATTCCTCATTCACAACAGGACTAATATGGAAATATATAAACACAATTGTATATATGCAACTTTTATCAGGTTGTTTACTGCCATGGGGAGGGAGATGAAAGGAAGGGTGGTAGAAAAATGTGGGACTCATAAACTTGTAAATGAATTGACATTAAAAAATAAAAAAAATCAAAGCTACTGCCACTTTTGAAAAAAAAAATTAGAAATCAAAGGGATACCCATGGTTAAGTAAACTGTGGCATATGATTGTAAAGGAATACTATTGTGCTTGCAATGACAAGTAGGATGATTTCAGAAAAACCTGGAAAGATTTACATGAACATATGTAAAGTGAAGTAAGCAGAATCAGGAGAACATTTTTACAGTAATAGAAACATTGTATGATGAAAAACTATAAATGACTTAGCTATTCTAGCAGTACAACAATCCATGACAATCCCGAGGGACTCATGATGAAAAATGTTATCCACCTGCAGAGAAAGAACTGGTGTTGTCTGGATACAGTCTGAAGCAAGCTATTTTTCACTTTCTTTTTGTTGTTGTTGTTCAAGTCTTCTTGTAAAAAATGAATGATATGAAAATATTTTATATGATTGAAAATGTATAACCTATTTTGGATCACTTAACATCTTAGGAAATAGGGAGGGGAGGAAGGAGGAATAGAATTTAGAACTCAAAACAAAAAGAATCTAATGTTCAAAATTGGGTAAAAATTAAAATACTATTAAAAAATAAACAGACCCAAAACATGAATCATATAACTTTTGCTTGATGACCTCTAGTTAGGAAGTACTCCCCAACTTTTGAGGTAGTCCATTATACTTTTGGAAAGCTCTGATTAATAAGAAATTTCTCTGTTCAGCAAGCCTAAAACTGATGATTTGAAGCTTTCTTCTAATATTCCTAATTCTGCCCTCTGGGGTCAAGCAGAACAAGGCTTCTTTTATCAAGTATCAGAAGATAGCTTTCATGCCCCCTCTGAGTCTTCTTTTTTACAGGCTAAAATATCTGAGCCCCTTCAACCAACTCTCATTTAGCACAATCTCAAGGTCCTTGTCTTGGTCACCCCCTTCAGAACCTGGTCCAGCTCATCTTTATTTTCCTTAAAATGTGGTTCTCATAAATGAATATAGCATTCCAGACAAAGGCTAACTATGGCAGAATACAGTGGGACTTGCAATTCCCTAGTCCTGGCTACTCAGTGCAACCTAATTGCATTGATTTCCTTGGATACCACAAGTTGGGTAACCTCAAGCCAAATGCTGTCTCCACTTTCTCCTGCATATCTCCATAGTCTTTTTTTCGGACTTATTCCTCTATCATTTTGCTATAAAACACAGTAATGCTCTTTTCAAATTTCCCTATCATGGTGTAATATAAGATGATGATGATGATGTTTTTCTGTTCTCAAAGAGATGATGATGATGATGTTTTTCCTGTTCCCAAAGAAGACCATGACATCAGGGGAGGTGATGCCATGACAAGCACATGAATTGGATTTGAGTGAGGGGTTGCTGTGTTAAGTAACCAGTCACACTTTCTCTTCCAGAGCTATCTGGATCCAGTGACCAGTTCAAACTCCCATTCTCCTAACTCCAAGGACTGTACTCTATCCCCTCTGCTACCTAGCTGCCCCATAAGAACAACTCTAAGCAATTGCTTTTATGTCAAATGACAGTTCATCTTTACACTCTCCATGTTTCTCTAGAGTCTAGAGATGAAAGAGAATTGCAGACAAAACAAAACAAATTTTTAATAGAACAAAAAATATCTAATGGAATCCTAGAAAATGCTTTCTAGAATTTTGCCAGAAAATTGAATTCAAAGTGATTTATCAAAAGGAGACTCCATTCTTCCCTTTTTAAAAAAAATTAGGACATTTTTCTCCTCTAATGTTGCTACATCTTTCCTGTCCATCATCTTTCAAACATAATTAAAAATGAATAATATAATTCTCATTTTCATTTTCTATTTTAGTGATAAATTTCATTTTTAACAGAGCTGATAAACCTGAACAATCATGCAAACCACATTGAAATAAAGTTAATAAAGCAGATAAATAAAACACCATAAAAATATTGGTAACTAGTAGAAGATAGTAACAGCACAATTTTTGCAATTTATCATTTGTTAAAAGAAATAAAAGGTTAATTTACAAGATTTTTTTAATCACTAAAGGTATCTCAGCAATATCTAGTTATTCCATTACCTGATCCCCAGGGTCTAGCATATAGAAGACACAGGATTGGCATATAGTAGGCACTTAATAAATGCCTTTTAACTTGACAACCTGAGGATGGAATTCATCTGACCTGTTGATTGGAATTTATCAAACATCCAGGTGCTCTAATATTTGTTCTCTATTTATTTAGGGTATCAACTCCCTATTCGCCATTTTTTGTTCTGTCTTTTCAATGAGGATCATTTTCCTTGATGGAGAAATTAGTATCAAAAAACCTGCATACTTCTGCCTTCTCTCCATCATCTATTACTATCTTTCCACCTGCCATGAATCATAGTGCTCTTCCTTCTTTCCTCCTCTTTTTATCATATATAGTTAAAACAATACCAACTATTGATCAAAAGGGAATTTAAAAAAATTATTCTCATTTTTGTTACTCAAACCTGACAAAGTTGCTCTTTCATATTAGTCATTATTTAAGTTTCCTTAACTTATATTTTCCCTTTATCTATGATGTGAGATTTCCTTTAAGATAACTCTTCCCTTTCCCTTCCTTGGTTGCTGCCTCCCTTTTTGTTTTCTTTCTATTTCTCTGAAATGCCTTCCTAAAACACTAAATAATTTAGCTAGGAAAGAATGCAAAGAGTTCTCACATTCCCACATTATCTCAAATTGAGAAGTACAAATTATTCTAAATACTTATCTTTTGGACTGGGGGGCTTGACTGAAAAGTCTGTAGATTTTTCATAGAATTCCAGAATTCAGTGATTAGGAAGAACTCAGAAGACATCTGATCCATCTCAGACCTAAGCAAAAATCTATGCAACCTTTCAGCAAGTAACATCTGGTCTTTGCTGGGGAAACCCACTCCATCCTAAGATAGACTTCTACTTTTAAATAATTCTCATCCTTTATTTTCCCCAACAGTAAACCTCAATAAGTGTCCCTACATTTCTACCTGATGTTCCTGGTTCTGCCCCAAATCTATTTCTTCTCCTAGGTGACATTCTTTCAAGTATTTGTTCAGAACTCTATGACATGTTGCCTTCAGCCCCATCTTCTCTGCTCCAAAATCCGTTTCTCAAATATTAACCTTTTGCCTGCAAAAAACTTTGAAATTTCACTAGGCAGATAATTCTGGGTTTGTGTCCTACCCTATGCCACTTGGTTATTTTGCAATATTTGCAATCATCTATTCTCCTCCTTGAAAAGTCTACTGTAGTTGTAATTATTGATCCAATGTGATTTATGCAGTTCTTTTGCCAATGTGAAGCATTTTTCCCAATAGCATCATAAATTAACAAGGAGTTTATTAAATATTGGTTTCTTTTTTTGTTGGGGTCCTGTAATTTTTTAAATATTTTATCACATTTTTTAATACTGAAAAATTTCTTTGAGAACTTTCTGTTCAAATTATTTTTTCTCAATATTCTGAGATGCCATTAAATAATAGCTGCATTGTGATGTTTTCCAAGTATGTCACTGAAAACTTGTTTTTTAAAAAAGTTGCATAATTCTATGATTTTTTTAGCATAAAATTATAGTTGTTCCATGTTGTATGTGATTTCATTTTCTGCTGTGATCTCTAGGGTTGGTTGCTTTTGTGAAATTTTTAAAGTTTTTTTTTATTTTAAACCTCTTTTATTTCATTAGGATTTTTGATTTTCATTTGAGTTCCTCCTGGAACTTTACATTTTTTCAAGCTTTCTTTTTTATGATTTTCTTATTAGAACTGAGTTGTACTCAATCTTTATAAATTTATCATTTATCCATTTTATTATGTTTCTTTTATTGTCTTGTATCTTTTCTTTTTCCATATGTCCCTTTTGATATTTTAGCTTTTTTTTCATTTGCATCATAGTATTTTTTATAGCAATACTCATCTTTGCTCAGTTACTAATTTTGTTGAGGCTTATTTTCATGTATAATATTTTAGCCATTTTTTGTTGCCATAATGGTCTACCTAATCTACAGGAATTATAATTTGATTTCTCTATTCAAGAACAGTTAATACTTCCCTATTGCTTACCAAATGAGTTCTACACTCCTTTTTTTGACATTCAGATCCTTACCCTATCTTTTTAACTTTTCTTCTCCACTACCTATTACTCACATATATTACATTAGAACAAACCTTAGTTATGGAATCAAGAACTGGAAGCAACCTTAGTGGTCAAGTAGTCCAATTAATTTCCAATCCCTATGCCTACCTTGAATTTTCCTGTTTCCCTAGCTTTGTTCATGCTGGTCCCTTCTTTCCCACCTCCACTAATTGATAGCTTATCTGTCCTTCAAAGCCAAACTCAAATTCTATCTCCTTTAAGGAGATTATTTTATGGATCTCATTAGCTAGAAATTATTTCTCACTCAATTGACTTACTATATTATACTCCTCTTATTATTTATGTCTATTTGCATAATATTGATCCCATGTTTATCTACTAGAATGAAAATTCCTTAAAAGCAGGGAAGTCCAAACCTTAGTTCTTTCTTTTTTCTTATTTATATATTTTATTCTGAACTTAAACACAAAAAAAGAACATTTCCACATACAGCCAAACACAAAAAATTACTAAATATGAAACTATGAAACTATATTTTATACTGTTCGATTTTTTAAAAAAAAAACACAAAACAAATTCAACATGTTACTTCCAAAATTGTCCTACTTGTCTGTGCTTCCTCTTAAGGTTTATTCTGCTCTCTTTAGTTCATTAAAAAATGTTTCTAAGGCCTTATATTTTTAGGGACATCACTATTGCTAGCTCCCTCCTCTGATCTGCAACACACAAACACACACCAATTAAATGTCAGAAAGAACAACAAAAACCTCATACAAATAATAAGTATAGTCAAACAAGAGGAATCTACTTGGTGGTCTTGAATGAAAAAGTGTGTCTTTTCCTATACTTTGGATCCATCATTTCTTCTGTCAAAAGATGGATAACATGCTTCATCATAGGTTCTCTAGTAAAAAAAGATTGGTTTCATTGCATTGATTAGAGTTTTCATCTTTCAAAACTGTTTTCTTTACAATTTTGCACTCATATAAATTCTAGTATTCAATTTTAAACTTAATTTTAATTTTCTTTCTGAATTCTCTGCTTCCTTCCTCTTATACACTGAGAAACTAACAAAAATAAAATAAATTACTAATATGTAAAGTCATAAAAAAATTCCTGTATGAGCCCTATCTAAAAAAGGACATAAGAAATATAGAAGACTGGAAGGAAGGAAGGGAGGAGAAAGAAAAGGAAAGAAATATTTAAATAAGTACTCTGAGTCTATCAGCTCTCTAGCTAGAGATGGACAGCATGTTTTACCTTCTGATTTATCATTTTGTTGATCATAGATCCCAAGTTTTTCAAAGCTGATAATGTTTACAATTATTATATAAATTATTCTTCTGATTCTGCTCACTTCATTTTGTAAAAGTTCATACAAATTTTCTCAGGTTTTTTCTGAAACCATCCCCTTCATTATTTCTTAAACTAAAATAGTAATTCATCACAATCATATACCATAACTTGTTCAGCTATTCCTGAATTGATAGGATATTCTCTCAGTTTCCAGTTCTTTTTTTATCATGAAAGGAGTTGCAATAAATATTTTTGTACATATGGACCGTTTACCTTTTTTTATCTTTTTTAGGTTTTTTTTTTGCAAGGCAGATGGGGTTAAGTGGCTTGCCCAAGGCCACACAGCTAGGTAATTATTAAGTGTTTGAGACCAGATTTGAACCCAGGTACTCCTGACTCCAGGGTTGGTGCTTTATCCACTGCACCACCTAGCCTCCCCTTTTTATCTCTTTGAGATATAGACCTAGTAGGTCTATAGCTGAATAGTTTTTTTGAACATACTTCCAAACTTCTTTCCAGAATAGTTGGACCAATATAGAGTTCCACCAAGGATGCATCAAAATATCTGTTTTCCAAAGGTCTTTCAAGCATTTATAATTTTTCATGTTTATTAATTTAGATAACCTGATGAGTATGAGGTATCTCAGTTTGTTTAATTTACGTTTCTCTAATTAAGTGATTTAGAGTATATTTTCATATGACTTGGATTTCTTCCTCTGAAAACTGCCTATTCAAACCTTTTGAGCAATTATCAATTAGGTAATGGCTCTTATTCTTATAAATTTGATTTATTTTTCATACTCCTGGTTTTCATTGGACTTTGAATAAATTCATAATGACCAAGATTCTTTGAATTTATCTTTTTGCTATCCCATTCATTTGCCACAATTAGTTCAGTCATTTTCAATTGTCTGAGGCAATCTAAGCAATCTCCTTAGATGAGAATGCTTTCTTTCCCTTTTCCATTTTAATTCCTTCTTTTTTTTTACTTAGAAGGTTTATATATCTTATCTCTTTCTTTTTTCAATATTTAATATTTATTTATTATCATTTTGTACAATTTTTTATACATTAAAAAATATTCTTGTTTAAGAGTAAACAAAATACCCCCTCCCCCCAAAAAATATAGATTCACTTGAGTGATAAAGTAAAGGGGAGAGAAAAAAATTAAAATAAAAAAATAGTAATAATTGTAGGTATGGCCAGGTGGTGCAGTGGACAGAGCACCAGCCCTGGAGTCATGAACACCCAAGCCCACATCCCGCCCCATACACCCAACAATCACCCAGCTGTGTGACAGGCAAGCCACCCGAAACCCCACTGCCCTGCAAAAAAAAAAAAAGGAAAAAAAAACAAAATAAAATAAAATAGTAATAATAGTAGGGGTGGCTAGGTGGCGGACACAGCATTGGCCCATGAGCCAGGAGCACCTGGGTCCAAATCTGGCCTCAGACACCCAACGATCACCCTGTTATGCGACCCCAGGTGGGCCACCCAGCCCCATTTGCCCTGCACTCCCCCCCAAAATAATAATAATAAAAAATGTGCTTGAGTCTTGGTTCCAACACCAACAACTCTGTCGCGAGTGGGTCACATTCTTTATGATAAGTCCATGGCAAAAGTTACTTCCATATTTTTCCACTGTTGACTTTCATATTTCTCCACTACCATGCACTATATTTTTCTCTCTCCTTTCATTCTGACTCTGCTGTAGCATATCTGAGTGGTGCAGTGGACAGATCCCTGGCCCTGGGGCCAAGAGGCCCTGAGCCCCCATACCACCCCTTAGGCCCAGCATTCACCTGACTTTATGGTCCCAGACAGGCCATCCAATCCCAGCCCCTTGCAAGAAGTAAAAAAAGAAAATGTGTTATATTTGACCACTCTCCCCCCATGGTCCAGCCTCTCCTCCATCACTCACATCACTCCCCCTTCCCCCTGTCCCCCCCTCTTTCTTACTCCAGATGCCTATACCCCATTGAGTATATATGCTGTTTCCTCTCCTAGCCACTTCTGATAAGAGCGAAGATTCCCTCATTCCCCCTTGCCTTCCCCCCTTCCATATCATTACAGTAATTCATTGTAATAAAGAAAAAATTTATTATGTGAAATATCTTGGCCTATTCCCCCCTCTCCTTTTTCTTTCTCCCTTTACATTTCCCTTTTTTTCTACTGACTCCATTTTTACTCCATATTTTATCTTCGAATTCAGCTTTCTCCTGTGTTTCAACTATAAAAGCTCCCTCTACCTGCTCTATTAGCTGAGGAGGTTCATATGAGTATTATCAGTGTCATTTTTCTATGCAGGAATACATGCAGTTCATCATCATTAAGTCCCTCATATTTTCCCCCTCTCCTCCAATCTCTGTGCTTCACCTGAGTCCTGTATCTGAAGATCAAACCTTCTGTTCAGCTCTGGCCATTCCAACAGGAACATTTGAAATTCTCCTTGTTCACTGAAAGTCCATCTTTTTCCCTGGAAGAGGACATTCAGCCTTGCTGGGTAGTTGATTCTCGGCTGCATTCTAAGCTCTTTTGCCTTCCGGTATATTATATTCCAAGCCCTACGAGCTTCCAATGTAGCTGCTGCTAAGTCCTGTGTGATCCTGACTGCAGCTCCACGATATCTGAACTGTGTCCTTCTGGCTGCTTGTAATATTTTCTCTTTGACTTGGGAGTTCTGGAACTTGGCTATAATATTCCTAGGGATTGGTTTTTTGGGATCTCTTTCTCAGGGGGGATCGGTGGATTCTCTCCATTTCTATTTTGCCCTCTGCTTCTAGAATGTCAGGGCAATTTTCCTGTAGTAATTCTTTGAAAATGATATCAAGGCTCTTTTCCTGATCATGACTTTCAGGTATTTCAATAATTTTTAAATTATCTTTCCCAAGTCTGTTTTCCATATCAGTTGTTTTTTCAATGAGATATTTCACATTTTCTTCTAATTTTTCATTTTTTGGTGTTGAAGTATTGATTCCTGATTTCTGGTAAATTCATCAGTCTCGCTGAATTCTATTCTTTGTCTGAAGGATTTGTTCTCCTCAGAGAGTCTTCTTATCTCTTTTACCATCTGGCCAATTTTGCTTTTTAAAGCATTCTTCTCCTCAATAACTTTTTGAACTGTTTTATCCATTTGACCTAAGCTGGTTTTTAGCATGCTATTTTCTTCAGCATTTTTTTGGATTTCCTTGACTAGGCTGCTGACTTAATTTTCATGGTTTTTTCCTGCATCTCTCTCCTTTCTTCTCCCAATTTTTCTTCTAACTCCCTTATTTGATTTTCAAAGTCTTTTTTGAGCTCTGTCATAGCCTGAGTCCAATTTCTATTTTTCTTGGAGTCTTTAGATGCAGGAGCTTGTGCTTCCTCATCTTCAAACTGAGTATATTGATCTTTCTTGGGTTCATAGATAATGTATTTCTCAATGGTATTTCACTTCTTTCTCTGCTAGCTCATTTTCCCAGTCTAAGCCTGTTTTGGGGGGTTCTTCCTGAGCTTTTGGGACACTCCCACAAGAGTCTCAGTGTGTGAGGCTGTGTCCTCCCTCCTGGTCTGTGAATGACCACAAGCTCCCCTCCTCCTTCGCCATGGGGCTCAGGTGTGGGGTGGCCCTGCTGTTCTATGGGGGGGCCTGGACTGTGATCAGGATCTGAATGTGGTCAGAACCCCAGAGTCCTGTTCCAGGGACTGAGGACAGAGCTCTGCAGTCTCTCTTCACTCCCCTCCCTAGGTTCAATGGGCTTATGCCCTGGGGGCTCCTGCTTACCAGCTCCACCTGCTTCTGTTTCTTGGATCTGGCATGCAGTGGCCAAGCAGCTTGCTGTGTGACCTCAGGGCTGAGCTCCACATGCTAGCTCTGGCAGAGGTCCCTCGCTGTTCCCCCACTTTGTGCCTGGTGCTCCCCGGGGCACAGGTCAGGAAACTCCTGCAGCTCCCAGCACCCTGGGGCTGCCTCCAGGAGGCTGAAGTTCTTTTGCTCTGGCACGCCACCCCTCTGGTGGGCCGCCCCTCCAACCCCGGGGAGCAGAGCCTTTCTGCTCTTTTCCAGGTTACCTTGAGTAGGAGAACTGCCTCATTGGGTCCCTCTGTGGGTTCTATCTCTCGAAAATTTAGTTAAAGTCCTTAGTTTCAAAGATTTATTAGAGAGCTCCTAGGACACCCTCCACTCTTGTGGCCATCTTGGCTCCGCCCCCATTTTAATTCCTTCTTCAGGAGCATGAGATTTGTTTTACTTCCAGCTATTCTGTTCTCAGTGGAGAACAAAAATTTCCTTTTCTTCAGCCCCATCTTCTCTGTTACAAAATCTGTTTCTCAAATATTAACCTTTTGCCTTCAAAAAACTTTGAAATTTCATTTTTCTCATGGATTCCTTCTCCCTATTGCACTTTTTCCTTATGCACTCACTACATTTGTTACTGTGTCAAACCCTCCTTTTAGCTGATTTAAATATGAATTAGATTCACTACCACTACTCCTTACTCAATACTTGTATATTCTCAGGTGCCCCTTTCATGAGAAAAAGCAAGTTCTTCATTCTTCTTTCTTCTTTATACTAATATATTCCTTTTATTCATTCTTCTGTTTCTATTCTTCAAATTCCCAGACCAATTCAAACATTTGGATTTCTTATCAGCTCCCTCAATTTCCTTTGAAGATATTTTGGTTCTGAAGGAATATTTCTTTCTTTCTCCCCCTTTAGAATGTAAGCATTGTGTCATCATATACATCTTTTTAATTGCTCAAATAAATTTCTTTCTAGGTATAAGTGGATTCACATTTGGATTTCAAGGTTCCTACTTAGTTCTGGTGGTTTTAACAAAAATGCTCAAAAGTCCATTAAAAGTTCATTTTTCTCCCCTTCCCCAAACCTGTAGGATTATTCTCAGCTTCATAAAATAAAGTATTTTTGGTTGTGAACCTATATCTTTTTACTTTTGGAATATTGTACTACAAGATCTTTTCCTGATTATGGTAGAAACAGCCAAGTCTTGTGTGATCCTAGCAAACATTTCTTGGTGCTTGAACTGATTCCTGGATGCTTATAGACTTTTTATCCTATTGTGGGAGCTCTGGATTTAGTCTAAGATATTCCTGATACTTTGAAATTCCTTTCAGGAGGTAACAATCATCACTCTATCTTCTGGTTCAATGGACAGTTTTCATTTATAATTTCTTGAAATGTGTTCAGGCTTTATTTTTATCATAGCTTTCAGGGAGTAAAATAATTCCTAAATAATCTCTCCTTGATCTATTCTTAGGCTATTTTTTTAATATAACTTTGCATTTTCTTTTATTTTTTCTGATATTTCTTGCTCTCTCATGAAGCCTATAATTTGTTTGGTCAATTCTATTTTTTGGAGATCTGTTATTTGGGGAAGGTTTATCATGTACTCTTCTAAACTATTCTTCTACTAATTTTTTTCCTCTAGAACTTTTTAATTTTATCTCTTGTTTTCTTTCTTCTAGGTATGCATACAGTCATAAAAATCCATTTTTTTTACTTTGAGTTATTGACTTTTTTATAGATTTAATCATTCCTTCTTTTGAAGAATGTCTTGATCTGCAATTTTGTTGTATATTAGATGGTATTTTCTTTGATTTATACAACTCTCTAGCTTTAGCTCTTGAACTGGGGCTTTGTATTAGGGTCAGGCTCTGCCTTCTAAAGTCTTTTCAGTTGTAATAGTTAGCCCTGTTTAGTCTCGCTCTGGGTCACCTGGGTTTCTACCTTTGGAAGATAGAAAGCTTTCATCTGCCCCAGATCTTTGAGGTTCATATTACAGGATGTTCAAGATCCTTAGTGGTATCTCAGAACAGAATGCAAGAAAACATGGAGTCAGTGGCTTCAAGTGTCCTGATTTGACTCCAAATTTTGGAACTCATAAGGTCTCCACCCTGGAGTTTTCTGACCACTCTAGGATTTTTTTCAGGAGAGCCCTCTGCTATTATTGCCTCTGGACAACAGAGACCAGCAAGCCATACATGTCTCTAACTCTGGTCATACTAAAAGGCTGTGGCCTAGGTTTTCTTTGGTCACCTTTCCATTTGCCTATGGATTTCTGTTTCATTTTTGATATGGTTTTGTGATAGAAATTAAGTTTTTCAGGTTTTCCACTGGGGTTTCTTAACATTGAGTTCAAATTTTAGGTTTTTGCAGGGATAGGTATGTGAGAATTTTTGTTGGAATCTCCTGTCTTTGTCCTTCCCTCAGCAATTAGCACAGTGCACAAAGCACATACTTAGTAATCATTTGATGAATTATGCTACCTTATCAAGTGTATTTTGTAGAACCCCTTCTGTCAGCCTTAATCAAAGATAGTAAGCTAAATTAGGGAAATTAGAATAGAGTCCTAGTTATCTAAATCAAACTGTACATAGAGAACTAATAGATTTTTTTAGTTTAAGAATTTGAGCCAAAATGTGTTGTTTTATACATGATCATCATGTTTTATATATGCTATGGGAGGAAAAAAAATTATTTTTTTAAGTAAAAATATTTTAAAAAATAAATTCAGCATTGTAAGTGATGTTAAAATAGCATTACTAAAATAGTATCACATTGTGTTACAATCAAACATAAATATTTATTCAGATTATAACATTTAAAAATATATATTCCTTTTGGAGCCTTTATAGGAATATCCATTCCAAAAAACAGCAATTGATTTGTTATTCACTTGAGAAGTCATTTCCCTTTTAGGATAAGAGCTAATAGGAGTAAACATTCTTGGGACTATTGATGTATTTGCATTTATTTAAAGCTGATAGAAGCAGAGTTGTACCAGCTCATACAAGCTTGCAGAAACTTACAAGAGCCAGTTGTTAAATTTTCTTTTTTGTTGTTGTTGTTTTAGATGTTTTTTTAAGATAATGGGGTTAAGTGGCTTGCCCAAGGCCACACAGCTAGGTAATTATTAAGTGTCTGAAGTCAGATTTGAACCCAGGTATTCCTGACTCCAAGGCCAGTGCTCTATCCACTGTGCCACCTAACCGCCCCTGTTGTTCAATTTTCAGTGTGAATATTTATATCTTAGAAATCAACAAATGTTACAAATCAGGGCTTGATTTATTGTTTTGTTGATTGTCTAGACTTAAAATGATGTTGGAGAAAATGTTAATAATTTTAAACTTAAAGGTATATTTTGTGTATGTATTTTTTTGTTTCAGAGAACTCTGATTGTTAAACATTTACCAGAACACCCCCAGCCAGGGATGGAATTAAAAGAACACACATATTCTTTATGTCAGTTCACATTCTGAAGCATTTTTATTTTATCCTGGATAAATTATAAACCTGAAACTCTGAAAACACAAAACTTTTCACAAGAGTAGGAGTGTTAAAATCCACTGTTCTGGCCAGGATCCAAGTAGGATAATTTCATACTGCTCTACTTTTAATTCTCAACTGTTATCCTAACTGAATAAATTAATCTTTACTACTTCTACTAGAAAGAGAAAGGGGGTGGCAGTAAGGTAGAAGGGAAGGGAAGGAAAGAGATAGAAAAGGAAGGGAAGACAAGGGAAAGATGGGGAATAGCAGAGAGTAACATAGAGAAAAGAAGAAAGAAAAGGAAAAATTCCCTGAAGATGCAGTTGGATAGCTATATCTTTGCAACCTCTCTGGGACAGAAAGAAACTGAGATTTATGATTTTAGATTGTTCCTGGATTATCTTTCTCTAAGAGGGAACACTGGGTTGTCTTTGCACAAGTCTTGCGCTGTGAAACTATTTCCATTCTAAAGAGGGATTTTAAAGTCTTTTTAAAATAAGAATGTGTTCATTTATTCATTTAATAATATTCAACAAGTGCCCTAAAATATGGCACTATTACTAGTTAGGTATAAAATCATTTAATCAATTTATTATCTACTATAAAGCAGTCAATGTGCTAAATGCCAGGGATCCAAAGACAAAAGTGAAATAGTACTATTCCCAGAACTTACATTGTGATGGAGACAACACACACACACACACACACACATACACACACACACACACACACACACACACACTCACGGGTATATTTGTATATAAATGTATATAAGTATTAGATAGATATGGGCTAGGCTTTTGAGGATGCTCAGTTTGCCTAGCATGTAATTCACTGTGATTCCTACCATGTAGATAGGGGTAGCCTCCTTGATTAGCTGACTATATCTATAAAATGACTAAGATCATCCCAGTTACCCTCTTTTCTACCATGTTTTCTGCTGGCACACTATTTGGCAGCTCTTACCTGCTGTGCTCATCCTGGATGCCATTATTGGAGAATGGGCCTTGAGTGTTTGTTTCTGTTCTATGCTGTTTGCCCTCAGTTGCCCTAGTACTGGAAGTGATCCCTACAGAACCCATGACAACCCAGGGGCCAGGATTGTAGGTAAATTGGTTTGGCCAGCCAGCTTGACACAGAAAACTAAGAAGCCAGGTTGCTTGGGACTCCACTGTGAGGCAGAGGTTTTAACTTAGAACTGAGACTTGAGCTGTACAGGAACTAAATCTTGAACCTAATCACCCTCCTCATCTCAGAGATTGAAGTGGTACCAAAAGGAAGAAGGATCATCCCCTTCCACTAAAAGAATCAATTGGTGTATTTATGAATGTAACTTGAGTGTGTATGTGGGTGTGCATATGTCTATGTGCATGTGTATGTGTGCACAAATTACACTAAAACCCTGTGAGTGTGAATATACATATATAAAATCATATACAAAGTGTAATCATTTAAAACACATTTCCATGATAGTCATGTGAAAGAAGAAACAGACCAAAAGGAAAAAATTATGAAAAATAAAGAAATTATAAATAGTATGCTTCAATCTGCATTCAAATTTCATCAGTTCTTTCTCTGGATATGGATAGTATTTTCCACACCATGAGTCTTTTTGGAATTGTCCTGAATCACTGAATAGCTGAGGAGATCTAATTTAATCATAGTTGATCATTGTACAATGTTGCTGTTGGTGTGCACAATGTTCTCCTTAGTTCTGTTTACTTCACTTTGCACCAGTTTATGTAAATCTTTCCATGTTTTTCTGAAATAAGCCAGCAGAGCTGAGTCTTAAAGGATACTAGTAATATCAAGTGAAGGTGAGGAGCAAGAACCCCCTATTCATGGGGGACAACCAGAACAAAGATACCAAGACAAAAGGAGAAATGTTAATATGTGAGGACCTTAAATTGTGTGGAGGATAGTGATAAATAAGATGATTAGAAAGGTAGGAAGGGGGACAGCTAGGTGACACAGTGGATAGAGCACTGGCCCTGGAGTCAGGAGTACCTGAGTTCAAATCTGACCTCAGACACTTAATAATTACCTAGCTGTGTGGCCTTGGGCAAGCCACTTAACCCCATTTGCCTTGCAAAAATCTAAAAAAAAAAAAAAAAGGTAGGAAGGGACAATGATTTTAGTAAAGAACTTTAAATGGCAGAAGCCATTTTTTTTTAATCCTTGAGATTATAGGGAGTTATAGGATTTTTAATGAGTAGACAAATGATGCAGTCAGACCTAAAGAAAATCTCTTTGGTGGCTATATGGAGGAGAGATTGGAGAGAAGAGATCAGAGATAAAAAAAAGATCAATTAGGAAGTTATTACAGTAATCTAGACAAGAATTGATGAAGGCCTGCATGAAGTAAACAGTTTCTGCCTTCCAAGAGCTGACACTCAAAAATATGATGCCATTGGATTTCCAGTCCAATTAGATATTACTCTGAATACTTCCAAAACAGCAGTAGCTTGTAGTCTTTTCACTTTGCATAGGTGGTGCATGAAGATGCTACAATATACTCTGAAGTCTCACTATTAAATTTATATAACAGATCTATTAAAAAGAAATATCTGATTATTGTTTTGGACTCACAGAATTAACTGACAACAGAAAAGATGTCTCTGGGGCAACTAGGTGGTGCAGTAGATAGAGTAAAAGCCCTGGAATAAGGAGGAGCTGAGTTCAAATCTGGTTTCAGACACTTAATAATTGCCTAGCTGTGTGGCCTTGGGCAAGTCACTTAACCCCATTGCCATAAAATAAAATTTTGAAAAAATAAGAAAAAAATGTAAAAAAAGAAATCTCTGACATACTTTTGGTATCTTTAGAAGATCCACCTAGAATAAAAAAGTTATTGAAAAATCATTTTAGGGGCGGCTAGGTGGCATAGTGGATAAAGCACCAGCCCTGGAGTCAGGAGTACCTGGGTTCAAATCTGGTCTCAGACACTTAATAATTACCTAGCTGTGTGGCCTTGGGAAAGCCACTTAATCCCTTTTGCCTTGCAAAAACCTAAAAAAAAAAAAGATAATTTTAAAATTTGGTCTTGGGATTAGTTAAAATAAAGGAAGGAAAAAATATTTTGTTTGACATGGAAATGTGTTCACTTGTTGGATACTGATCTTTCTTTGTAATCTATTCCTTTTGCAATTATTGAAATTTCTTTGTGATAATGTTTTGTTCACTCTAATACCCACTGCTTCATCATATCAGCTAGGTAAATAATTCAACTTCAGCTAAGATACCACTCAAAAACTTTGTTTCCAAGGGCAAGTCGAAAGATCTGTTAATGGCTGCCATGCTGAACCCTAAAGCAGTGGCATGATTTTAAGGATGATAAATGCACTTTAATCCTCTTTTTCTGATCCTTCAATAACTCACTGTGGAATTATAGCATTTTAGAAATGAAAATGATGTGAACATCATCTAGATCAACCCACTCAATTTTTACAAAAGATGAAATTGAGACCAAGGAAAATTCAAGGTTTTACAGGTAGTTGATATATATTGGAACCATGAAAACAACAATCTCATAAACCAAGTATAGATGCAAACCTAGCAGCAAGTACCTCTCTTTTTAATGTCTGCGCATTCCCCACCTCCTCCCCAATAGAGAAGATTTTGTCATAACTTGCAAAGCTCCAACTCACTTTCTAGTCATGTCCAAACTATGCAGCTTTGTTCCTTGCCTTTCTAGTTCCCTTTTTTGGTGAGGTTTTAGTCCATTAAAATGTTAAGTTCCTTGAGAGCAGGAAATTTATTACTTATTTGTATCTGTTTCCTCAGTACTTACCACAATTCCTAGCACATGTATAAGTATTTGATATAATTTTTAAAATCTACCTATTATCTATCACTACTATACTTCCAAATCCATTTTTCAGGCAGAGGTTCTTTACTTTTTTTGTGCCATAGACCTATCTGTTAGTCTATTATTGTTTTGGACTCACAGAATTAACTGACAACAGAAAAGATGTCTCTGGGGCAACTAGGTGGTGCAGTAGATAGAGTAAAAGCCCTGGAATCAGGAGGAGCTGAGTTCAAATGTTGTGGTTTTTTTAAAAAATTCATAACTGAAGAAAATACTCAATTTCATTATGAGGCCAGTAAAGTAAAATTTTCCCATCTAAATTCACAGACCCCTTGAAATCTTAATCCCAAGTTTAGAAATATTGCTATGCATTTCTACATATGAAAAACAAAGACAAAGAGAAAGAGATAGAAAGAGAAATTCCATTTAAAGTAACTGCAAACAACATTAAACACTTGGGAGTGAATCTACCTCCCAAGGCAAACCCAGAAATTGTATGAACACAATTACAAAATACTTCTCACACAAATAAAGTCAGATCTAAATAATTGGGAAAATGTCAATTGCTCATAGTTAGGTTGAGCTAATATAATAAAAATGTCAATTCTACCCAAATTAAGTTACTTATTTAGTGCCATACCAATCAAATTACCAAATAATTACTTTACCAAGCTAGAAAAAATTGTAACAAAATTCATCTGGAGCAACAAAAGGTCAAGAATACCAAGGGAACTGATGAAAAAATATAAATGAAGGTGGCCTAGCTCTACTAGATCCAAAATTATGCTATAAAGTGACAATCATCACTGCCTGATACTGGCTAAAAAAATAGAGTAATGGATCAGAGGATTAGGATTGGTTCAAAAGAAACAGTAGTAAATGACATCAACTTTCTGGGAAAAATTGTTGGGAAACCTGGAAAATAATATGGCAAAATCTAGGCATAGACAAACATCTCACACCCTATACCAAAATAAGGGCAAAATGGATAAAGGATTTAGACATAAAGGGTGACACCATAGATCAGTTAATAGACCAAGAAAAACTCTCTCAGATCTATGAAAAGGAGAGAAATTTATGACCAAGCAAGAAATAAAGTACATTACCAATTGCAAATTGGATTTTGACTATATTAAATTTTAAAAGTTTTACACTAATAAAATCAATGCTGCCAAAATTAGAAGGAAAACAGAAAGCTGGGAAACAATTTTCACAGCTGGGGTTCTTATAACGGTCTCGTTTTAAAATATATTGAGAATTGCATCAAATTTATAAGGCTACAAGTCATTCCCCAATTGATAAATGGTCAAAGGATATGAGCAGACAATTTTCAAATGAAATTAAAGCTATGTATAATCATATGAAAAAATGTTCCAAATCATTACTGATTAGTGAAATGCAAATTAAAACAACTATGAGGTATCACCTCATACCTATCAGACTGGCAAAGATGACAAAAAGAGAAAATGACCAATGTTGGAAAGGATGTGGGAGGTTTGGGACATTAATGCAGTATTGGTGGAGTTGTGAACTGATCCAACCATTCTGAAGAGCAATAAGGAACTATGCTCAAAGAGCAATAAAACTGATTATATCCTTTGACCCAGCAATTCCAATACTAGACTTATGTACAGAAGAAATCACAAAAAAATGGGAAAAGTCCCACATGTTCCTAAATATTCATAGCAGCTATTTCTATAATGGCAAAGAATTGGAAATCAAGGGAATGCACTTCAATTGCGGAATGGTTGAACAATGTTAGGGAATATTAGGGAGTACTATTGTTCTATAAGAAACCATAAATGGTTGGACTCTAAAGAAGCATGGAAGGAATTACAGGATCTGATGCTGAGCAAAGGGAGTAGAACCAAGAGAACTTTGTACACATTAACAACACGAATTGATCAGCCTTGATGGATGTAGAATATATGCATACATACAGCATGGTGTGATGGTTTGCAAGCCAGTCTGAGACAAAACAAAGATTCAAGACCTTTCTCTTAACCATAATGACTTATTTGAACTTGGATAAGTGAATTAGCCTCTCGGCACTTAAACCAATTGTCTCAAACTGTAAGTTACAGATCAGTGCTTACGCACATTAGTAAAATAATTTTCTTTACTGTGACTTTTTTAGGGCAATGAAATCATAGATCTAGTTCAAACACACACATGTCTACATACATATGTAGGTACATATACATGCATGCATATATTACATACAAATAGAAAACAAAGTGAGGAAGGGATGAACAAGATGAAACTATTTCAGAAATAATATCAGAAATGAAGTGAGATAAGTAAGGCTGGAATAGAGGATTGATAATGAACACAACTAACTGGCTAAAACTAAAAAAATCTTAGGAAGAATTCAAGGATAATTGAAAGTAGATAAAAAATTCCAGGAATGAGATGATAAAACTCAGGAAAAATGAAGACTAATAGGGGAAAAAAAACCCTAAAAAATATCATTGAATACAACTGAAAACAGAATCAATTAAATAGAAATCAGAAGTTAGACAGTGTAACTGAAATGGAGAGAAAAGTCAAACTCAGAAAATAACAACTAGAAAAGACCTAGGAAGTATAGCAGAAGAAAGTGATTGATTGGAAGTAGATCAAGAAGAAGAAATCTCTAAATTGCTGGAGTCCTATAAAGTATCAAAGAAGAAAATTATGTAATCAATACTTTTCAAGAAATCAAGCAAGAAAATTTTCCTGAACTATTAAAAAATAAATGACTATTTGCAAGTGGAAAAAAATTCGTACATTTCCAACACAAAGAAACTGGAAGTTCTTCTTACTAAGGCACATCATCCTCAAACTTCAAAACTATGAGAAAAATATCATTAAAAATACCAATAATAAGATATTATTCATCATTAAACATCACTCAGGATCTCACAATATCTAGAAATACCTAGATAAGTTTGAATATGATACATGCAGATGATTTTAAAACAAAACTTCACCCCAAAATTGATTTCACAACATCTAATAATTCTCTATCTAGATGGATACATGATATTTTTAAATAATTTAAAACAATTGCTTTAAAATTACTAGTAAAGTGTAGAAAAGATAGGGGTGGAACCAAGATGGCAACAAGAAGGGATCAAGTCTTAGGTGCTATCTGATAAAATGTGAAACTAAGGACTCTAACTAAACTTTTGACAGACAACCCACAAAGGGACCCATTGAGACAGTTCTCCTACTCAAGGTAACCTGGAAAAGAGCAGAAAGGCTCTGCTCCCGGTAGGAGGGGCAGCCGCCAGAGGGGTGGCCCGCCAGAGCGAAAGAACTTCAGCCTCCCGGAGGCAGCCCCAGGGCACTGGGAGCCGGCTCCCAGCAGCGGGGGAGTCTCCTGAGCTGCACTCCGGGGGAGCACCGGCATAAAGTGGGGGAAGGGGGGGGGACCTCTGCCAGAGAGAGCACGTGGAGCCCAGCCCTCAGGGCACACAGCAAGCAGCCTGGTCTTTCCCTAGCCCTGATCCAGGAAACAGAAGCAGGTGGAGCCAGTAAGCAGGAGCCTCCAGGGCATGAGCCCATTGAGCTGACTGAGGGGAGTGAAGAGAGACTGCCGAGCTCTGTCCTCTGCCTCTGGAGCAGGACTCTGGGGCTCTGACCACATTCAGATCCTGATAGCAGTCTAGGCCCCCCAATAGAACAACAGGGCCCCCCCACCTCGGCCCCATGGCAGAAGGGGGTGCATATGATCATTCACAGACCAGGAGGGAGGACAGAGCTTCACACACTGAGACCCTTGTGGGAGTGTCCCAAAAGCTCAGGAAGCACCCCCAAACCAGGCTCAGGATGGGAAAATGAGCAAGCAGAGAAATAAGAGGAAGACCATTGAGAAATATTTTGCTCATGAGCCCAAGAAGGATCAAAATACTCAGTCTGAAAATGAGGAGGTACAAGCTCCTGCATCTAAAGACTCCGAGAAAAACAGAAATTGGGCTCAGGCTATGACAGAGCTCAAAAAAGACTTTGAAAATCAAATGAAGGAATTGGAAGAAAAACTGAGAAAAGAAAGGAGAGAGATGCAGGAAAAACATGAAAATGAAGTCAGCAGCTTAGTCAAAGAAATCCAAAAAAAATGCTGAAGAAAATAGCATGCTAAAAACCAGCTTAGGTCAAATGGATAAAACAGTTCAAAAAGTTATTGAGGAGAAGAATGCCTTAAAAAGCAAAATTGGCCAGATGGAAAAAGAGATAAGAAAACTCTCTGAGGAGAACAAATCCTTCAGACAAAGAATAGAATTCAGGGAGATTGATGAATTTACCAGAAATCAGGAATCAATACTTCAAAACCAAAAAAAAATGAAAAATTAGAAGAAAATGTGAAATATCTCATTGAAAAAACAACTGATATGGAAAACAGACTTAGGAAAGATAATTTAAAAATTACTGGAATACCTGAAAGTCATGATCAGGAAAAGAACCTTGACATCATTTTCAAAGAATTACTACAGGAAAATTGCCCTGATATTCTAGAAGCAGAGGGCAAAATAGAAATGGAGATAATCCACCGATCCCCCCTGAGGAAGAGATCCCAAAAAACCAACCCCTAGGAATATTATAGCCAAGTTCCAGAACTCCCAAGTCAAAGAGAAAATATTACAAGCAGCCAGAAGGACACAGTTCAGATATCGTGGAGCTGCAGTCAGGATCACACAGGACTTAGCAGCAACTACATTGGAAGCTTGTAGGGCTTGGAATATAATATACCAGAAGGCAAAAGAGCTTAGAATGCAGCCAAGAATGAACTACCCAGCAAGGATGAATGTCCTCTTCCAGGGAAAAAGATGGACTTTCAATGAACCAGGGGAATTTCAAATGTTCCTTCTGGAATGGCCAGAGCTGAACAGAAGGTTTGATCTTCAGATACAGGACTCTGAAGCACGGAGATTGGAGGAGAGGGGGGAAATATGAGGGACTTAATAATGATGAACTGCATGTATTCCTGCATAGAAAAATGACACTGATAATACTCATATGAACCTCCTCAGTTATTAGAGCAGGTAGAGGGAGCTATTATAGTTGAAGCACAGGAGAAAGCTGAATTCGAAGATAAAATATGGTGTAAAAATGGAGTCAATAGAAAAAAAAAGGGAAATGTAATGGGAGAAAGAAAAAGGAGAGGGGGAATAGGCCAAGATATTTCATATAATAAGATTTTTTTTATTATTACAATGAGCTATTGCAATGATATGGAAGGGGGGAGGCAAGGGGGAATGAAGAAACCTTTGCTCTCATCAGAGATGGCTAGGAGAGGAAACAGCATATATACTCAATGGGGTATAGACATCTGGAGTAAAAAGGCGGGGAGCAGGGCGAAGGGGTGTGGATGTGAATAAAGGAGGAGAGGATGGACCATGGGGGGAGAGTGGTCAGATATAACACATTTTCTTTTTTACTTCTTGCAAGGGGCTGTGATTGGAAGGCCTGTCCAGGACCATAGGGCCAGGTGGATTCTGGGCCTAAGGGGTGGTATGGGGGCTCAGGGCTTCTTGGCCCCAGGACCAGGGATCTGTCTGCTGCGCCACTCAGCAACCCTACAGCAGAGTCAGATTGAAAGGAGAGAGAAAATATAGTACATGGTAGTGGAGAAATAAGAAAGGAGGGAGTTGCGATCAGCAATGGCAATGTTGGAAAAATATGGAAGTAACTTTTGCGATGGACTTACCATAAAGAATGCGATCCACCCATGACAGAGTTGTTGGTGTTGGAACAAAGACTGAAGCACATTTTTTATTATTATTATTTGGGGGAGGGTGCAGGGCAAATGGGGCTGGGTGGCCTGTCTGGGGCCACATAGCTGGGTGATCTTTGGGTGTCTGAGGCCAGATCTGGACCTGGGTGCTCCTGACTCAAGGGCCAATGTTCTGTCTGCCACCCAGCCACCCCTACTATTATTACCATTTTATTTTATTTTGGGTCTTTTTTTTTCTTCTTTTAGGTTTTTGCAGGGAAGTGGGGATCTGGTGGCTTGCATGTCACACGGCTGGGTGATTGTTGGGTCTATGGGGCTGGATGTGGGCTCAGATGCTCGTGGCTCCAGGGCTGGTGCTTCGTCCATTGCGCCATCTGGCCATACCTACAATTATTGCTATAATAGAAAGATGATTAAATTAATGAAAAGAAATATAACAATTTGATATTACATTCCCAAAATACTCAAGAAGCTTCCATAAAGACACTTCAAAGTTATTTTAGCAAAAATTAAGGTAAAATTTTTTTAAAGATACCTATTCTGTATAGCAGCTAGGTGACCCAGTGGATAGAACTGGACCTGGAGTCAGGAAGATCCAAACACTCACCAGCTATGTAACTATGGGCAAGTCATTAACTTCCATTTGCCTTAATCCAATGAATAGGAATTAGCAACCACTCCAGTATCTTTGCCAAGATAATCCTATGCACAGTCTTTAAGAGTCAGATGCAACTAAATGATTAAACTATACTTGACTAGGTAGACCTAATATAGTAAAATATTGCTAGTTTTCCAAATGACTTACAATTTCAATGTAACATTAATCAAAATATCAATATATACTTTGGAAGTAGAAAATGATCATCAATAAATATATAAGAGAACAATGAAGGAGGGCTTATCTTCCCAGATTTCCATTTATATTATAGTGATAACAAACAAAATTATCTGATTACAAATAAAAAAAGGGATAGAGCAATACTATTGACTAGAGATTCAGAAATAGAACCTCAAATAAAAGAAATTAAATTTTTTCTTATAAAACCAATGTTATAAAATACTGAAGCAAGGAATCATTCAATAAAAATTACTTCATTACAAAGAAGGGCAATTTGAAAAAAATTAGTTTCTCATATTTCATATTTTGTATATATATATATCACAATAAATTTCAGTTTGATCAATGATCAAAACTTTTCATGTAAAAAATTAGAAGTAAAAATTATATGTTCATTAGTTGTGGAGAGAATAAAATTGTTCATTTAATATAGAATATATGATTAGAGACAAAATTAGATATATTTTTAAAGATGTTTGACTTTGGATGGACTTAGACTAATTTAGGTAGACATTGTAACATTTCAATGGTTTTATAATCCCATTGATGTAATTGATAATTCAACAATGTACAAAGAAATCCATCTCAGCCTATTAATCCAAAAAAAAAGTTTGCTAATTTACTTCCATAAATCCTCCATAGGAAATCCCTACAATGTACTAGGTATCCTTCTTCTAGCTCTTGACATTGCCTGGATATCAACTGAGCACCAACTAAATATTGGTTATTCAATACATGACCAATCTCCCCCTGCCCCCAGATATTTGATGATATTCTTTAGAAAACTAAGTAATATAATTCTTTTTTAGTAATGTTTTGTAGCCTGTTCATATGGACCAGAAATCTTTTTTGCTCCTTGTGGGTGACCCTAAAATTTAATTCTTTTTTTTAGGTTTTTTGCAAGGCAAATGGGGTTAAGTAGCTTGCCCAAGGTCACACAGCTAGGTAATTATTAAGTGTCTGAGGTCAGATTTGAACCCAGGTACTCCTGACTCCAGGGCTGGTGCTTTATCCACTGTGCCACCTAGCCACCCCTAAAATTTAATTCTTTAGATAAAATAATATTCTATGACTCATAATTGCTTATTTATACATTTGATCATTTGAAAATTAAAATATTTCCTACAATAAAAAGCAATTTAACTAAATTTCTAAAAATAAATTCCTTAGTAAACAACATTTATATTCTATAAGAGCTGTTATAATTCATACTATAACTTATTCGCAATAGACAAAACTGTTACATATTATCTATGTGATATAACAAACTTGTTGAGTATAGTAGTTAAAACATTAGATGAATTTAATTGAATAAACAGGTAAAATAGAGACTAATTTTATGGTTTTATGTGGGATTTTGTTAGCTTATTTCACTGTTCATATCTGTTTAGATTGTTATTAAGTTTATCATAAAATTGTTTAAATAAAAAAATCATGGAATTTGCTATTTTATTACATGACAAACTGAAACTTTTTAAAGTCTTTCATTTCCCATTTGCAAAAATAGAAGGTATATTGAACTAATGCCCCCTACACCAACTTAAAAATTCTGTTTTCATGAACACTAAACAACAAGAAGTCCATGACATTAGGGAGGTGAGGCCATGATAAGCAAATGAATTAGATTTGAGTGAGGAGACTATGCTAAGTCAATAGCCTCACTTTCTTCTCCAGAGTCATCAGGGCTAATAGCCACATATGAATCAGGATGACTGGAAGTAAGGCTATTAGGGTTAAGTGACTTGCCAAAGGTCATACAGCTAGTGCCAAGTGATTGAAACTAGATTTGAACTTGTCTGCCTGACTACATGGTTGATGTTCTATCTACTACTAAAAAGGAATATCCTTATAAAGGGATGGTTACTCAAAGATATAGCAAAAGATAAAAGAACTTTGGTTCTACACAGAGCTTTTCCCCAAAACACTTTTAAATTGACATAATTAAATGGGAATATAAACACGCAAGGGTTGTTGTAACAATCAAATGAAATAATAATTTAAAGCCCTTAGCATAGTGATATATAAATATTATTATCCTTATTATTAAATAGGGCTTGACTAACAACTCATCTGGCTCCAGGTCTAATACATTCCCTCCCCATCCTGGATCCTTTTCCTACAGAGATGTCTGAAATGCTATCCCCTACCAGTAGGATCCTTTACTCTCTAGTCTATCTTGGATATATACACAGAATATTACCCAGTCTAGTATTATATGAAGTATAATAGCACCTTATCCACCTATTTATCCATCTTTGGTGTCCACTTGGCACTTTATTCTCACCTGTAGCTCTAAGAAATTGTAGCATACACAGTGATCACACACTGATAAGCCATTTTAGCAAATGGTTTAAACCAGATTGAGGGTAACCCATAGGTCTCAAACATGTTAATGGAATAGGGATTATAATCTACAAATATGTGAAAGCTTCTCCTGGTGGAATGGGCAGATGAGAATACCATGTTCCAACAGTAATGAAGGAGGCTGAAGCAAGCACTGTGGCGCACTTAGATCTTGGTCAGACATCCAAGACACCAAGACAATCCACTGCATAGATTTTCAGTAATCTTGACTTTTGTCTTTCTACTGCTTTTTGATGACCCTTGAAGAGTAAGGCTGATGATTATACAATTCTGCCTCATTTAAATTCAGTTCATTTTGAACATTAAAGAAGATTCACGTTGATACAGAAGCTTTTGATAGTGTGGGGTTTGGTTTTTTGTTTTGTTTTGTTTTTGTTTTATTTTACTGCTATTTCTAGAATTTATTAAAAAGTTCAAGACTCCCCCCAAAAAATACAATACATACATGAGTCAAGATATCACCCCATGATGTCAGTAGTGATCTTCAAAAACAATGGACAAACAATTCAGTCTGGGTAGGCTGTAGACTTATCTTGTTCTTTGATTTTCACAGACAATTGATATTTATAAGTAAGGAGACTTACTAGTTCTTCTTCCTAATCTATCCAGTGACTAGCCTGATTTTACACTAAACTACCCAATTCTCTCCTCACATGGAATGGCTATTATGGCACAAAGCAAAAAAACAAAAACAAAACAAACCACTGGTTCTAGAATCACAGGTCCTGGATTAAAATCTTACCTCTGGCCCTGATACTCAGACATATCACTTAATTACCCTCCACCTGGACACTCAATTTTCTTATCTGTAAAAGGAAATGGTTGGACCAAGAGGGTCTCCTTCCAGTTCTTTATCCAACAGTCCTGGATATTCTGACCACACCCAGAGGAAAATGTTCCTACATAGTATTAAAATATCTTTAATGAGGTTATACTATTTCTATATTCAAAAATTCAGTTAAACAAATATGATCCAGATGTTTCCATGTAAAGAAATAAGATCCATGATTCCATGCAGGTGCAAATAGCTCTCCCTTGAGACTCACTCAACTTCCTTAAATTAGATCAATTCACTGTCTCTATTCTCTTAAATAGGTCAACTAATGCCCTGGTTGCATGTTACCATACCTATATTAAGTTTGGGTTGAACATCCCTTCCCCAAGATACTTATACCTTAATTTTCAGATTTGGACAGAGAAATAAGTTCTATAATTAATCAGTTCCCTCTGCACTGACCACATATCTTACATTTAACACTGATCTCTATCCCACTGCTTAAGGACCCACCTATTCACCTCTACTGGTATACCATTGTCCAAGTAGTCCAGTTGAGGTCGATGAACTTTAAAATACCTTGTCCCTCTCTGGCAACGACTTGGTGAATTCCTGCCCCAAGACAGAGGACAAGCCCCTATCAACAAAAAAATGGATCCTTACCTTTGCCTGAAAGGACTAAGTGTTTGAGTTATCCAGAAGTCTTTACTTTGTAATATTTAGCATCTGCTTCTCTATGTGTTTAGCAATAGAATTTCATTGTTGGTCAGTAGTATCTGGCATTTTATGAACTATTTTGGATTTTTTTAACAATTTTTTTTAGAATTTTGCAAGGCAAATGGGGTTAAGTGGCTTGCCCAAGGCCACACAGCTAGGTAATTATTAAGTGTCTGAGGTCAGATTTGAACTCAGGTACTCCTGACTCCACTGTGCCACCTAGCCGCCCCTATTTTGGATTTTTTTTTTAGTAAAGTTAGTGAAATGGTTTACCATTTCCTTCTCCAGCTCATTTTACAGATAATGAAAAGGCAAGCAGACTTGATCAGAACAAGCTAAGTGATGTGGGGACATCTTCAGGACTGCTATGGTTCTTTTTTATAAGTGAGCAAAAAGACTAAGGAGGGTAAGAAAGAGTATAAATTTTAATTCACAGGGTTCCTGAAAAAAAAGTTACAAGTTAATTCAGAATTCTTTAGCAAGGTAAAGAAAGTGAGTTTTAAAAGACGATAGCAAGTTTAATCAAAGAAGAAACAGCTACAATTTGAACTAATGAGAAATAAAGAACAGCTAAGTAAGGGGGAAGGGGGAGGGGAGAAGAGAAATAGATAAAATTGACTAAGATCAGCAATTTGGAGAAGATGAGCAGAACTCTTATAGCAAATGTAGGGGTGGCACCAGAAGGGAAAAAGGAATGGTTTAATGTAAGATATAAGATTGTGTTTCTATGCAAGTCTGCAGGAGCTAGATATTATAGATCAACTTTAAATTCATGGTAAGAATTTAGAGTACCTTAATTGAAGGTATCAGTTTGACAGAGAGTGAGGGTCTTTGTTAACAAGGTACTCTTAATGAATATATTTATTTATTTTATTTATTTGTTTGGTTGTTTATTTTTACAAGGCAGTGGGATTAAGTAATTTGCACAAGGTTACACATCTAGGTACTTATTAAGCATCTGAGGTCAAATTTGAACTCAGGTCCTCCTAACTCCAGGGCTCTATCCACTGCAACATCTAGCTGCCCTAAGGAATTTATGATGTATAACTAGGAGAGTCTGGTGAGATAATTTGGAGATACTAGTTAGGATAGGATTACCAGTACAGAGTCAACATAGGGAATGTTTGATAGTTTCGAAAGATTCAATATTTTTAACAGTCTGTTTTTAGGTACATTCCTTGTTTATAGAGTTTGCTTGTACTACAATAGTTTTCTCAATACCGAAAAAGGGGAAAGATTACAATATATCCCTGTTTCAGTATCTGGCACTTCATGAACTCATTTTAGATTTTCTTGGCAAAGTTAGTGGAGTGGTTTGAGATTTCTTTCTTCAGTTCATTTTACAGATAATGAAACTAAGGCAAACAGGGTTGGGTGCCCAGGGTAAGCTGGGTGGTACAGTGGCTAGAGCACCAGCCCTGGATTCAGGAGAACCGGAGTTCAAATCCAGTCTCAGACACTTGACACTAGCTGAATTACCTTGGACAAGACAATTAATCCTGATTACCTCATATCTAGGTCTATCTCCATATCTGACCAATTGACCCAGATGACTCTGGAGGAGAAAATGAGGTTGGTGATTTAGCAGACCACTCCCCTCACTCAAATCCAATTCACCTGGATATTATGGCATCATCTCCTTGATGTTACGAGGGTTTTTTGAGAAAAAAGGACAAATGTCATCCCTAATTACCCCCCCCCCATTCTTTCTGTCTCTTTAAAAGCTCACTATCTCCTCAGTTAAGGGCACAGTCTCTCTTTGGGAAGCCAATCTGCTCTTGGGGAATGTGATCACCCAAATAAACTCTCATGCTCCTATAACCCTCTTTCTGCTACTCATTACTTGATACTCATTCTGCTGCTGCTAATCCCCTATTCCCTCTCTCCCTTAGCATCTGTTAACCATAGAAATATATAAATAAACCTTTTGGTCCCTAAAGTATTCTGGGTCAAGAGTGAGTTCTTTCACAAGCTCGAATCCCTGAAGCCTTTAATTGGCCACATTTTCTGGCAACAAGATCACCTGTCAATATACAACAGGAACACATAAAGAAATTGTCCTGGATTATTAATCATAAATTCTGAGAAGTTATCCAAATGGAGAGACATTTCAAACATAAACCTAAAGATGATCAATGCTTCTTTTTCTTTCTCCTTTTTTTTAATGCTACTCTTTCTAAAGTGTTATATTTCAGAAGGTCAACTATTCAGAGAAATTGACTGATACCAAAAACAACTAACAAAATCAGAAAAAATATTCTTTTTTTTTTAAAAAGCATGATAATAAAAGTGTTCTTGGAATAATAGGAAAATATCTCTAGCAATCATGTTCTGCCATGTGTAACTGATTCATCTGATTCATTTTTATCAATATTCTCAGCCTAGAATGTCCTTTCTCCCCCCTCTACATAATCAGGATTTTTACGTATCAGAGAGAGTGAGAGAAAGAATATGAATCTATTGGGGTGGGGGGGCACACAGAGAAAAATCAAGCAAGATAATCTCTGCCCTAATAGGGAATACCTCACATAAAAGGGAGATTGAAATGTGGGGTAGAAGATATAAGATATGTGGCATGGTTCAGGGAAGCTAACTGGGAAGGGAGATGGAGACTTAGTCCTGGACAGGATAAGACAAAGGTTCATCTCTTTATTTTTTTTTATTATTTTTTAGGGGTTTTTTGTGGTTCATCTCTTTAATGGAAAACAATTTCTGAATCCTGGTCCCAAGGATGAAGTTGATTATTTATTGATGTTTGCTCTTCATTCTCGAAGAAAACTGTTATATCAGGGAGGTGATGCCACGACATGGAAGCAAATTGGATTTTAGTGAGCAGGTTTCTATGAAAAGTCACCAGTCTCCCTTTTTTTTATTTTTTTTTTTAGGTTTTTGCAAGGCAAATGGGGTTAAGTGGCTTGCCCAAGGCCACACAGCTAGGTAATTATTAAGTGTCTGAGACTGGATTTGAACCCAGGTACTCCTGACTCCAGGACTGGTGCTTTATCCACTGAGCCACCTAGCCGCCCCCAGTCTCCCTTTTTTACTCCAAAGTCCTCTGGGTTCAGTGGCCAGATATGGATCAGTCTAACTAGAGATGGCCCTGGATGCAGTGGGATACCTTGAACTTTTACAAAACTAGAACTTTCCCCAAGTTACAGTTGACTGAGGAACACCCATTCAATCTTTGAGGTTAGGTAAGAGACATGAAAAGAGGCCAAAATGACATTTCCAAAAAAAAAAAAAAAACAACCTGGGAGGGTAAAATCTTCAGGGTTTCTCAGTGATTCAGAAGAACCTCTTTTAGCATAGTCCAAAAAAAAAATCAATCTGGAAAGGGAAGACCCTCAAGGTTTCTGGCCAAAAGAGAAACTATTACTGTTTGAATGCACTCTTGAATCCATTTGGGACCAAACAATGATCAAGTGGATTCAGCCTGAGACTCATTATTACTGCCCAGGAGAACCAGAATGATGTGGGACCACTAAACCTCAAGAAATCTTATCAGGTTTTTGAACAGAGCACCCACATTACAAGAAGAAAGGAGAAAGACAAAAACAAAAAAGGAGGAGTATAACATTTTGGAGGGGAGGAGTTAGAAATTATGACTGGAATGGAAACATTAAGAAATGAGGTGGTTTAGTTCCCAGCAGAATAAAATAAAAATTTAATGGATACCTACACCATTAAACTTTCCCCGATTCCCTCAAGTCAGTAATGACTTTCTCCTCCAATTCACTTATGAAATATATGCATTATAGCTATATTAGCGTTTCATCCCCTACTAGACTATAAGATCCAGAAGGGAAAGGAATTTAAATCTTGTTTAAATTTTGTATCTTTTCTAGTGTCTGGAATGTTATTGTAAATACTTAGTAAATGCCAAATGAAGAATAAATGAAGAAATAAAGAAATTGAAAATTATCTCTTCTTTCTCTCTCCCTTGCTTATTGACATGATACTGTCTTCAAGTATTTGAAGATTTGTCACTTAGCAGAATATACAGGCATTCTACTTGGCCCCAAAGTCAGAAAGAACTAGATCAATGGGTGGGAATTACAGAGGGGCAAGTTTAGTTTCCTAACAATTAGAGAGTTAGAGAATTAGAATGGATTGCCTAAATAAATAGTAGTTACTGCTTACTGGAAAATCTTCAAGTAGGGGCTGGATGATCTCCTTTGGAGTGTATTTTAGAGAGGAATTTTCCCCTCGAATATAAATTTGACTAAATTGATTTTAAGACTGTGTTGCAACTTAGAGAGGCTCTGATTTTCTTTTTTTTATGTTAAGTATCTTTTTATTTTATTTTATATTTATTCTATTGTAAAATTATGGAATAAAACAAGCATTTCCATAACAGGCTATAATAAAAAAAAGATGATTGCACATGAAATTGCAAATCTATTATGTACAACCGACTGTTCCTTTTAAATACATAATAAAGTTACCATGTAAATGTGGGCTAGAATTTATAGTATTTATGAATAAGAACTAGGGTTTGCCTTTTACTCATTTGCTACTTTAATTGTATGTAAACACAATTTAATATATTGTATGTGAAAATATTTAAAATATTTAACTATACATATAGTTAATTATCTCTTTATTCAAGAAGACTAGAGAGAATGTTGATTACAATGACAACTGATTTATCTCATTGTTTTCTATTTATTCAGAAGATTTTTCTGGACAAATAATATTTTTTAGAGCTGAAACTTTAGCTCTGACTCACTATTTCAAACTGCCTATCTGCATATATTAATACCTGTTTCCTGAATGAATGACTAGAAAGGCAGCTTGTGCAGTAGAATTTAGGAACTCTAGGTTTGAGTCTCAGTTCTGCTGCTGTGAGAGCTTATACAAATAAATTCCTTTCTATGGACTTTCTGTGTGGTCTCCTTTTTTGTAAAATTAGGGGACTTGAGTATTGATTAGTCAACAAGTATTTACAAAAACTAATTTGTGTAATAGACAAAAATGCTGGAGATATAAAGACCTAAGTGAAACAGACTCTGCTCACAAGGAGCTTACATTCTTTTTTTTTTTTTAGGTTTTTACAAGGCAAATGGGGTTAAGTGGCTTGCCCAAGGCCACACAGCTAGGTAATTACTGTGTCTGAGACCGGATTTGAACCCAGGTATTCCTGACTCCAAGGCTGGTGCTTTATCCACTATGCCATGCCGCCCCTGTGGAGCTTACATTCTAAAAAGGAACAGAATATGTATGTTTACAAATATATATATATAAAGAGCATGTAGAATATGAATGTGGAATAGGGGACACCCAACAAGATGCCATTAGAAGGTAGATTAGACTACTTCTAAGTAATATTTTGTGATTTTCAAGGCATTTACAAATAAGAAAAAATGGTTTTGTAAATGCAATTTAGGACTACAGACTATATTGAGGGTATCTGTAAATTCCTTTTATATATAGGAAAATTTTTATAAACAGTAAAGAATTAAAACTATTTTTGAATTATCCTATCTAGGCAGATTATTTTACAAGGCACTAATAAGTAAAGAAGAAGAAAACCAATTTCAGAAGAATATGTCTTTTGAATTTGTCAATACCAACAGATTAGTTTGATAATAGATTAAACCAAAGGTTACCTGTAATTGTCTTTTTGAATTACCTCCTCAATTCAGTCCTTTTAAGTTTGCAGATAGGGTATTGAGAGTAGTGATTATCTCTATCTCAGGATGCCAAGGGTCCTGTATAAATCTGAATTCTTGAAACTATTGTCCATAATCCCTCACCACTGAGTCTGTCTTTAATAATCAGCTAGTAGACAATTAGTTCACAGTTTATCAAGATAGCATAGCAAGGACTAAGATGTTCTTAACATCTTAGTATTAAGCTGGCATAGCAAGGAAAGTATAAAACTTCCTCCTAATAACATTGAGTATGCTTTCCCACAACAGACACATAGGGAAGATATGGTCAAGGAAACTCATGCCTCTGATATTACAGGCTCTTGATGATATTTCTCTTTATTCAGTTTCCTCACACTCTTTTCCCTGAATACAGCATCACTGCTAGATAAGTCACCTGACTCAGCTTCCTGAGTCATTTCCTCTCCACAGCTTAATCCTTAATTGCTAATATTGAGTCCACAGCTCTCTTCTCTGCTGCCAGAAATCACATTCCTTGAACCAGCCAGCTATTTTGAAAACTGCCTCTGTCTGCATCCATCTGGAGACTGTGACTCTCCCCCCTGCCTCAAATTGCTCAATTCTAAACTGCTCCTTGCTAGATTTAGCATTTCTTACTGGGTGGTTTCTTACTGCAGGATTTCATATTCAATTGAAAGGAAGAGAACATTCTCTTATTCTACCCTGTTTCTCTGATGGAGTTATAGAATGGTCATATTCCACAGAACTGTTCCATATTTCAAACTCTAGAACTGTTTGAATAATTTTGGGGTTTACAGGCTAAACTTTTTTTTTTTTGCAGGGCAATGGGTTGTGACTTATCCATGTTCGCACAGCTAGGTAATTATTAATGTCTGAGGCTGTATTTGAACTCAGGTCCTCCTGACTCCAGGGCTGGTATTCTTTCTACTGTGCTACCCAGCTGCCCTACAGGTTAAGATTTTTTTAAAAAGTCATTGATTAGCATGGCTAATCTTTTCCCAGACAATAGTCATTTCCTCTTCCAATTCAATCAGAAAATTTTTTTCACATTGTGTAGAGGGATGACAGCATATAAATTTTTTTGAACTTGGTTGGCATATTAATGCCTTTTTGTTCCCTGTTATGTGTGCCTTGCTTTATATTAAAGGAGGAAAAGTCTGGGCATAGAGAAATGCTGTAATTTTTTTGTATTGGAAACTTTTCTGTATTGTGTCGGGGTGCTCTTGATTCTGTGTTGGCTTTTTGTGAACTCTATTTCCTGTCACATTGGGCTGTAATTTTAAGGCAGACCTTGGTCATGCCCTTTGAGGCAGGAGCTTGTGTGGAACTAATGAACTCTGCTCATTCTCGGTTAGCACTGTCTTCTACTAGGAAATTAGTCACTTATTGGGGACCACCCCTGTGGCATGCACATACCTGAATACCTGAAGCCAGGTACTAAACCACTCCTCAAACACCACCCACTAGAGAAATGTATTTGAGCAAGGTTCCACCAACATTTGGCCTCTTTTCCTATTTGACTCCTGCCTAGATGCTTTGGTTTCTTCTCTTCCTTTCTCTAAGCTGGATCTCAATATGGTCTTAGCTCATGGGGCTGGATTTATGTTGATATAAATTTCCTTTCCTTTCCTTTCCCCCTTTTAACTTGCCTATCCCCTTTCTTAACTTCTTAGAAACTACTATCTCCTTAGTAACTACTATCTCCTTCAAGAAACTATCTAGTTGCTTCTCCAAAGGACCCTAATATAATTTTTTTTGTAGCAATTTGTGGACTTTTTGTGGTAACTTGTAAACCCTTTGTGTAACCTGTGAATTAAAATCCAAATCTTTCTTACTTTCCTGAGTCAGAGAATTGTGATTTTATCATACTCAAACTGAACCACAATGGTCCCCCTTTCCAGCATCACTCTGATTACATTAACTGAAAGGTGATTGAGGGGGAAGGATCTCCAGTTGTTTAAAAAAAAACTTGCTTCCCTAGGAAACCAGCTGTGCTGGTGCTTTTTGACAAAGTCCATATTTTCTGTTCTGGGTAACTCTCTAGTGAAAGTATCTTCCCATTGCCTTATTCTAATGGATTTCATTAAAGTCCATATTGCAAAGTTTTAAAAATAATCTGGAAATTAACATTCTTCCATGAAGGTTCTTCCTGGCAGATAGCTATCTTCAGATAGATAGATATCTTCAAACACATGAACATACAACTTAACAGAGTAACAGTATATGACAAAGTTCCCATAGGTCTGCTTCAATCTCAAGACAATAAAGTAAAATCAGAAGTCTCTTCTCAGAAAGAGTACTCACATAGATACCCAAAATTTCCCTAGGGATTCTTGTAAAAGCTAGGGCAATCCTGAGGGAGATTCAAACTCACCCTTTTCTTAGATACACTTAAAAAACAAACAAACAATAAAACCCTACAAGATTTCAGAAAAACTCTCTAAAGGGATTAAACATTTAGGGTTTATTGAGGGAAGGAGAGTTCTAGGCATCAGGGAAACCTTATCTTATAATCACAGTCCATAAGCATCTCAGACAAGTTATCTAAACTCATATTACGATTAGTCAAGTAATCTACACTTGCTTAAAAAAAACTGAACATGAATGAATTCCCACAGTGTATTCTATGCAAATTGTTAGGTAGCAGTATTCTAGGGATTCTATATCCATGCTACTCATATCAACTTTCATATTCATAAAAATGAATATAGTTGTGTAACATACATCAATACTTAAGCATTCAATGCTTTTTTTTAAAGTTCTCTTTAAGATACTGGTCTGACTTATAAAGGAAACCCAACAGAAAACCTGCTGTCTGATTATATAGTCTAAAAAGCAAAAGAATAAAAGAATAAATAAGAATAAAAAAAGAATAAATAAAAAGAATAAAAAAATGATAGATTTTTCTCCAGTGGAACTATAGTAGGGTAACAGAAGATATGAATCCTAGATGAAGAATCTCTCTAGTATGTCCCAAAATGGCATAGGAGATGCAAATATATTTTGGATGAATCCCCCACAATGTAGTATTTCTTCCATGGGCTACCTCTTCAATTCAGCTTATAGGTTTTAGTTTAGTCATCAGGAGATCATTACTTCCTTCTGGTTCAAGGAGTTACTATATGGATCCTCACTTTTTTTTTGTTTTTATGAGGCAATGGATTTAAGTGACTTTTCCAAGTTCACACAGATAGTAAAAATCAAGTATCTGAGGTCTGATTTGAACTCAGGTCCCCCTGACTTTAGTCCTCTCCATTGTGCTACTTAGCTGTCTTTGGGTCCACTATTTTAAAACTAGTTCACACGTCCCTGGAATTCAAGTCCTTGGAATGTTCCTTTAAAACTATAATACAGGGGGTGGCTAGGTGGCCCAGTGGATAAAGCACTGGAGTCAGGAGTGCCTGGGTTCAAATCCGGTCTCAGACACTTAATAATTACCTAGCTGTGTGGCCTTAGGCAAGCCACTTAACCCCGTTTGCCTTGCAAAAACCTAAAAAACAAAACAAAAAAAAAAACTACAATACAAAACAGTTGATATTTATTGAACACCTATTATGTTCATCCACACATTCTCCACTCAATTCACAGAGGCTTAAAGTTAGAAGGGATTGTAGTGGCCATTTTGGTTCACTCCATATTAAAAAAAAAAAAGATTTTCAACCAGACAATATGCTTGACAGATGTCCCTTCAACTTCTGCTTAAAGGCCTCTGGTGATAGGAAACCCACTAACCTTGAGAAAATTCATTCTGCTTTTCCTTAACTATTTGTTCAGAGGTTGTTCTTGGTGTTTGTTTTTTGTTTTTGATTTCACACCTGAGTTTGTGGGGACAAACAGTATATGGCTAAACTTTTCGACCTATACTTTGCCCTATAATGATCTCCCTCCTCTTTTCATTTTTTTCGAATTCATGCCCAACTCAGATGCTGCTTCTTGCACAAATTTTTTCCTTTTTGCCCTGAGAAATGACAACCTTCCCATTCTTTGGGAACTTTGTTTTGTAACTCTTAATGCATTTATCATAAAATATCTTTCTCCTTCCCTCAAAGAGTAGGCATCTTCCCCCAAATCTATCCTGGACCCTCTGCTTTCCTTCTCTGATAATCTCATTCATTTATTTCCATAGAGTCAATTAAGATTATTCTTATATCTCCACATTAGTCTTAAAACCTATCCTAATTTCTAGGATGGAATTATGAACTGCCTACTGAACATTCCCACCTCCTTATCCCAATAGCATCTCAAACTCAATGTGTCCAAAACAAAGCTCATATTTTCTTTCTTTCTATTTTTTTTTAGGTTTTTTTTTTGTAAGGCAAACGGGGTTAAGTGGCTTGCCCAAGGCCACACAGCTAGGTAATTATTAAGTGTCTGAGAACGGATTTGAACCCAGGTACTCCTGACTCCAGGGCCGGTGCTTTATCCACTACGCCACCTAGCCGCCCCTCATATTTTCTAAAAAAAAAATTTATCCTCCAAGTTTCCCCATTTCTGTCAATGACATCACCACAATTGCAGAACCCCAGCTATGCAATCTAGGAGTCATTCTTCACTACTTTTATTCCTTTAACCACCAAATCTTGTCAATCTCAACCCCATATCATTTCCTGAATCTTCCCCCTTCTTTCTTATCACAAAACTATGTTAATAAATTTAAAAAGCATTTTAAGGTATTTACTATGTCTCAGGCACTATGCTAAGTACTGGGAATACAAATACAATAAAAAAGAAAAATATTCTCTGCACTCAGAGTATTTATGTTGTAATGGGAGAAGTTAAAAGGGAGGGAGAGATGGAAGAGGAATTAATGCAGAAGTCTATTAGCCTGACTACCAAACTGAAGGTCTCCAAAGTCATTGTGCTGACCTCATTCCTGTATGCCTGTGAACTTGGAGATTCTACCAGCACCAAGTTAGGAAATTGAATCATTTCCATTTAAATTGTCTTAGGAAGATTCTGAATGAAGATCAATTGACAGGGTAAGATACCAGACCCTGAGGTCCTTTCTCAAGCTAAACTGCCAAGAATCCAAACATTACGACAAAGATCACAACTACTATGAGCTGACCATGATCTTTGAATGCCAAACTTATATTTGCTAAAAAGAACAAGGGCTTACAAGGGGGTCAGAAGAAGTAATTAGGGACATGGTCTCTCTTAAGAATTGATTGTACAGGGAGCTGCTAGGTGGAGCAGTGGATAAAGCACCCGCCCTGGAGTCAGGAGTACCTGGGTTCAAATCCGTTCTCAGACACTTACTAATTACCTAGCTGTGTGGCCTTGGGCAAGCCACTTAACCCCGTTTGCCTCGCCAAAAAAAAAAAGTTAAAAAAAAAAGAATTGATTGTACAGCATGGGAGACACCATACCCTTGTCAGAGAGGGTGCTGTGTTCTATGAGGCAAGGCAGAATTGAATAGTACAAAGGAAATGTATGATAGTAAGTTTAGAGTAACCATCCCAGGTGTTCACACGGACTATTTGTGCCTGACCTGTGGTAGAGCATTCTGAACTCATGTTGGTCTGATCAGCCACAATTGGATACACTGTAGCTCATCTCTAACATGATGATAACATTTTTATCTTCTTCAGTAATGAAGCACAAGAACCAACCAGGGTAGAAGAAAAATCAGGAGTGAGTGGTGAAACTCACTAAACTACTAGGTTTAGTAGTAAACCTAGAGAGAAGATATATTAAGAAAGAGTGATCAAAGGCTGCAGGGAGGTTAAGGAAAATAAGATTGAGAAATGGCCAATACTTGTTTTTTTTGATCGCTATATAACATTGGGCGCTGTCAAATCTTTTTAAAAAAAGAATTTAAAATAAATATTTAATCATTTTGAACATAAATACAAAAAGAATATTTTCATGTACACAGCACAACATAAAAAGGGAATCTAATATAAAACCATGAACTTTCCTTTTGCACTGTTTACCTAACCCTAGAAAAGGCTACTAATAGACACTAACATGTTTATACATACACACAAACACACATACATACACACTATACTATACATATCTGCATATTTGTATTTATCAGTTCTTTTTCTGGATATAGCATCTTCCTATTTATAGGTTCTTTGTAGTTGATTTGAGTATTTATAATACTCAAAGTGCCTTAGCTGTTCAAAGTTGTTCTTAGAACACTATTGCTGGGACTATGTAAAGAATTCTCTTGGTTGTTCATTATTGCATTCCAAACTTTCCACGTTTTTCTAAAACCAACTAACTCATCATATCTTTTATCAGTATTAACCCAACACTTGCTTAGTCATTCCCCAACTGATGAACATCATCTCAGAGACTAGTTCTTTGCTAGCAAAAAGAAAGCTGCCATAAATATTTTGGAATACATAAGTTCTTTTTTCCCCAAATCATCTGTCCTAGGGAAACAGAACTAATAGTGGTATTGCTAGATCAAAGATTATACACAGTTTTATAATTCTTTGACATAATGGTTATTTCTTTTTCTTTGTTATCAAAAAAAGATAAAAATGATATCACTGTGTCTGACATAAATTACAGTGTGTCTGACTGTGGCTGATCAGACTAATATGAGCTTGATACAGGTTGGGCACAAATAATACTTGTGAAACCTAGAGTACCTACTCTAAACTTATGTTTGTCACATTTCTTTTGAGGTGCTTCAATTCTATCTTGCTCATAGAGCATATCTGATGAAGGTACATCATGTGGGGTGGTCCTGTGCCAGTGTCTCCCATGATGTATAATCAATTTCAAAATTCTTCAGAAAGACCTTCAAGGTGTCCTGGTATTGTTTCTTCTGACTCTCTTGTGAGCACTTGCTCTGTATGAGTTCTCCATAAAATAGTCTTTCTGGCAAGCCTACTTCTGGCATTCTAACAACCTGACCAGCCTATGGTTGTACCCTCTGTAATAATGTTGGAATCCTAGGCAGTTTACCTTGAGAAAGGACCTCAATGTTTGGTATTTTCTTCTGTCAGGTGACCTTCAGAATCTTCCGAAGACAATTTAAATGGAAGTGATTCAGATTCCTGACATGTGCTGTTATGTTGTCCAGTTTTCACAGGCATAAAAGCAATAAGGTCAGCACAATAGTTCTACAGATCTTTAGTTTGGTAATTAGTCTAATACCTCTTCTCTCCCACACTTTCTTTTGGAGTCTCCCAAATATTGAGCTAGCTCTGGCAATGCAAGTATCAATCTCATTGATAATGTGTACCTCCTTGGAAAGAACACTGCCAAGGTAAGTGAACTTGTCTACAGGACTCAAAACTTCTCCATTGGCTGTAATTGATGGATGATGTGGTGCTGGCTGATAGATCACCTGTATTTTCTTGGTATTGATTCTTAGAACAAAATTAGCCCAAGCAGCAGAGAACTGATACATAGTCTGATGCATCTCAGTTTCAGAGGCTGTATTGAGTGCACAATCATCTGCAAACAGAAGATCATGCAGCAACACTCCCTCTACTTTGGTCTTGGCCTGTAGCTTTTTCAAAACATCATTGCAGTACTTTGAAGCCTTGTTCATCCTCAGTGAAGGTATTTGATAACATTGCTGAGAACATCATGCTAAAAAGCATGGAAGCAAGGACAGATCCTTGTTTCATTCTTTTAGTGACTGGGAAATCTCAAGAGAATCACCCACTATCCAGAACTCAAGCATGTAGGCCATCATGAGATTGATATACAATAGAACTTTTCCAGACAACCAAATTTTGACATAATTTTCCATAAAGCCCTCACAACTGATGGAATCTAAGGCCTTGGTCAGATCTACAAATGTTATATAAAGACCTCTTTTCTGTTCCTCGCTTTTTACTGGAGTTGTCGGGCAAGAAACATCATATTGACTAAGCCACACTGGCTCTCAGGAGAGGTAACATCTTCCAGGTGAAGGATCAGCCTATTGAGAAGGACTCTGGCAAGAATCTTGCCAGCAATGATTAAAAGAGAAATACCTTGTGATCGCCACAAGACAGTCTATTCCCTTTACCTTTACAGGGATGGATGATGGAGACATCCTTGAATTCTTGGGGGATAACCTCTTCATGCCCTATAACCTGAAAATTTCAGACAGTTTTTGGATGAGCAATGGACCCCCACCTTATAGATCTCAGCTGTAATAGGAGCAGCATCAGGTGCTTTACCACTTGAAAGGAGCCTAATGGCATTCAAAATCTCTTCTTCAGTTGGAACTTCAGTTAGGGACAAATAGACTTCAACTTGAAGTAAGTGGTCAAAGACGTCTGTATTCATTGGTGATGACCTATTAAGAACACTATAGAAGTGTTCAGCCCATCTCTCTAGGATCATGTCCCTATTGTTAATCAATGTGGATCCATTAGCACTGAGGAGTTGAGATTCACCAAAGGTGTTTGACCCATAAATAACCATTAGGGCATCATAAAAGAACTTTGGTTGTTACTATCTGCATAAAACTGAATTTCATCTGCCTTCTTATGGAGCCAAGAGTCCTGTATCTCTTTAAGTTTCACTTGGATGTTACTTTTGATGTGGAATTAAATGCTGCCCTCTTAGAGACAGATGAACTACCCTGCTGGGAAATTCTGTAGAGTTCTTGTTTTTCATTTAGCAGCTTCTGTATTTCCCCATCATTTTCATCAAACCAGTCTTGATGTTTGAGTGTTCTGACCCAGATGAGCAAATGTAGTGCTGTACACCAGATCTCTGAAAGTTGCCCACTCTTTTTTTTTTTTTTGCAAGGCAATGGGGTTAATTGGCTTGCCCAAGGCCACACAGCTAGGTAATTATTAAGTGTCTGAGGCCAGAATTGAACTCAGGTACTCCTGACTCCAGGACCAGTGCTCTATCCACTGTACCACCTAGTGGCCCTGCCCACTCTTTTTCTGCTCCACTGTTACCAACTGTATTTTGGCTCAGTTTTCCCTCCAAGTTAGGAACAAACTGTTCCTGCTTGACATTAATTCTTCTCATAGTCATTGTTCCTTGGGGCGGCTACCTTGGTTGAATGTGAATATTTAGCTTAGAGAGGATGAGTCTGTGATCAATCTAGCACTCTACAATACATATTGTCTTTGTCACTCTCGCATCCTATCTGTCTCTTCTCCTTACAATTACATAGTCTATTAGATGCCAACATTTGCTAAGAGGATGCATCCAGTTAGTTTTATTGCATTTAAGTAAATGGAAGAATGTTAGTGATGAGAAGATCATGAGATGTACAAGTCTTCAGTGGTAGGAGACACCAATGCTTTTGCTGTTTCCAACTCCATTCCTCCCAAGAATATTCTGCCAAGTCTGTTAATCCGAGCCTACTCTAGCATTAATGTCACCCAGAATTGTAAACATCTCTTTTAAATTGATGATAAGTCTCCATGTCTTCACAACATTTTTCTTCAACTTCATCAGGGATTACTTTTTGGTGGAAGCATAGGCAATGATGATGGTAGAATGGTATTTTCTTGAAGTGGCAATCTCATTGTCATGAGTCTATTGTTCACTCCTTTTAGTAGTCATTAAAACTTGATTTTTTTAAGGTTTACTAAGAGTTTTTTAATTTAATTTTTTTACTTGGAACTTAAACACCAAAATAAGAATTTCCACATTCAAAGAACAGAAAAATTGGATAATATATGAATCTATAAATCTTCATTTCATACTATTTTTGCCTTTTTTGAAAAAAATAAATTCTCTAAGCTACTTTTAAAACTGTTCTGCTTGTTCATGCTTTCTTATTTTTTTTTAAATTTATTTACACATTACTACACTAGTCTTGTTGTAAAAGTAAACATAATTCTCCCTCCCCCACAAAGATAGAGAAACCTCACGAAAAATAATATGGGACAAAAAGGGAAAAAAATTGTATTTCAGTCTGTGTTCAGATACCATCAGCTCTGTCTCTGGGGTGGATCACATTTATCATAAGTCTACCAGAGAAGTTGCTTCAATATTTTTTCCCCACAGTTGCTATTGCTAGCTGTATTTCTCTCCTATTCCTTCCCAATTCCATTTATTCTATTCTCTCTCTCTTCTTTCACTTTGTCCCTCCTCAAAAGTGTGTTGTGGGGCAACCACATGGTGCTGCAGACAGAGCACTGACCCTGGAACCAGGAGAACCTGAGTCCAATCCAGCCCAGACACTGAACAACCATCCAGCTGTATGACCCCAGGTAAGTCACCCAACCCCACTGCCCTGTCAAAAAAAAAAGTGTTGTATCTGACTACCCACTCCCAGGATATTCTCTTTCCTCTATCACCTATACCCCCTTTACCTCCCCCGTCCTCTTTCTCCCATCCCTTTTCTCTCCTTTTTCCTCCAGGGTAAGACAGAGTTCTATACTCCATTGAATGTGTATGTTGTTTCCTCTTTGAACTATTTCCGATGAGAATTAAAGCCCACTCATTCCCCCTCATCTCACTCTTCCACTCCTTGCAAAAGCCATTTCTTGATTCTTTTACATGAAAATATCTTAGCCTATTCTACCTCTGGCATTAAAGCATGTGACCAGATTAGTTTTGATTACAAAACCTACCCCAGTTTCACAGTGCTCCCCTTCACTGTGGCCACTCCAGAAAAATGTGTATCCAGATCCAACTTCAGTTAGCTTGCCATCCTTGTTTCACTTAGGGCTACTATTTGGATATGATATGTGCTGAGTTCTCTTACAACAAGAGCTGTTTGCCTTTCAAGTCTATTGGAACTTATGTTGTCTATGAGTGTGCACACATTCCATGTGCTGATAGTGAGTGAAATCTTCTTTGAAGAAGTTTTTGTAGATTTTTTTGTGCCTTGATTATATTGTGGAATCCCTACCTGGCCTGGTAATCAGGCCAAGAATAGGTAAGCAGACAGTTTTTAGGGCACCTCACACCAGGAGGTGAGAAGTGAGATTCTTTAAAGGGCTGTTCAAACCCGGGGGCTGTCAAATCTCACTTCTACTTTCATTGGGGAAATGACTTTATGGCCTGAGCCACCTGTATGCAGGGTTTTGACTACAGCTCCCAATGTATTCACACCTGCTCTTTCGGCACTTGCCTGTCACCACAGAATTTGAGGAATGGTAAAATATGGGAGATTTCTTTTGATAGATGTGGATATTGCATTTAAGTGAGGTAGAGTTGCAGAAAGTCATTGGCCTTACTCTCTTCCAAAGTCATCATGGTCCAGCAACAAGTCAGAGTCAAGACAAGTGGTGATGGTGCTAGATGCAGTGGATGACCTTGCCAGCTTTGATGTCTAACCAAGTTCTAAGTGCTCCACAGAATATAATATTCCAGAAGGCAAAAGATCTTGGAATGCAACTGAGAATCAACTACTCAGCAAAACTGAATGTCCTCTTCCAGGGAAAAAGATGGACTTTCAATGAACCAGGGGAATTTCAAATGTTCCTGTTGGAATGGCCAGAGCTGAAGAGAAGGTTTGATCTTCAAATATAGGACTCAGGTGAAGCACAGAGAGTGGAGGAGAAGAGGAAAATATGAGGGACTTAATGATGATGAACTACATGTGTTCCTGTATAGAAAAATGATACTGATAGCACTCATATGAACCTTCTCAGTTAATAGAGCAGGTAGAAGGAGCTTTTATAGATGAAGCACAGGAGAAAACTGAATTTGAAGATGTATTGTGGTATAAAAATGGAGTCAATATATAAAAGGGAAATGTAATGGGAGAAAGAAAAAAGAGAGGAGGAATAGGCTAAGATATTTCATATAATAAGATTTTTCTTTATTACAATGAGCTATTGCAATGATATGGAAGGGGGGAAGGTGAGGGGGAATAAGGGAAACTTTGCCCTCATCAGAGGTGGCTAGGAGAGGAAACAGCATATATACTCAATGGGGTATAGACATCTGGAGTAAGAAGGAGAGAAGGGGAGAAGGGGGATGGGGGAAGGGGGGGTATGTGAGTGATGGAGGAGAGGATGGACCATGGAGGGAGAGTGGTCAGATATAACGCATTTTCTTTTTTACTTCTTGCAAGGGGCTGGGATTGTAGGGCCTGTCTGGGACCATAGGGCCAGGGGAATGCTGGGTAAGGGGTGGTATGTGGGTTTGGGGCCTCTTGGCCCCAGAGCTGGGAATCTGTCTGCTGCACCACTCAACTACCCTACAGCAGAAACAGAGTGAAAGGAGAGAGAAAATATAGTTCATGGTAGTAGAGAAGTATGAATGGAGGGAGTTGCAATCAGCAATGGCAACAGTGGAAAAATATGGAAGTAACTTTTGTGATGGACTTATCCTAAAGAATGTGATCCACCCATGACAGAGCTGATGGTATTGGAACACAGACTGAAGCACATTTTTTATTATTATTTTCTGGGGGGTGTTGCAGGGCAAATGGGACTGGGTGGCCTGCCTGGGGATGCACAGCTGGGTGATTGTTGGGTATCTGAGGCCGGATTTGGACCTGGGTGCTCCTGGCTCAAGGGCTAGTGATCTGTATGCCACCCAGCCGCCCCTACTATTATTATTACTATTTTATTTTATTTTGGGTCTTTTTTTTTGTTTTTTGTAGGGCAATGGAGTTGGGGTGACTTGCATGGGGGTCACACAGCTGGGTGATTGTTGGGTATCTGGAGCCAGATTCAGGCTCAGGTACTCCTGACTCCAGGGCTGGTGCTCTATGCACTGTGACACTACCTTATCTATCATACACACACACACACACACAAGACAGAGAGAGAGAGAGAGAGAGAGAGAGAGAGAGAGAGAGAGAGAGAGAGAGAGAGAGAGAATAAATCTTACTATCATTCTTCAGTGGTGTAAGAAAACTGCAATTTGGAAGAGGGCTTTGACTTGTTCTGTTTTATCCCAGAAAGGATAAACAGGACCAACTAATAGAAGTTATAGGAAGACATTTATTGATCCAGTCTATGAAAGAATATTTTAATTGGAGCCATCAATGAACTGCATTGTGAGAATGATTTCCTTCCCACCAGAGATTTCAAAGGTTGGATGACCAAATGTAAGAGATACTAGAGAAGGTATTCTTACATCAGGTAGTTAATTAGGTAGTCTCTAATTCTATGATGTTATAATTCTCTTCATTTTCCTTTTTTAGACTCTCTGACAGGATAACAAAGTAGAGTGGTATGGTAGAGATGTCACGGGATTTGGAGTCATATCTGGGTTTGAATTCTGTCTCTGATACTTGTTAACTTCATGAACTTGGATAAATCCCTTGATATCCCTGAATCTCTGCTTCCTAATCTATAAAATAAAGATGATAAAGATGATGATGATGCAGTGTTTGAAGTGTGCAAAGTCTGTCACTTTAGAAATGCTTTCTTTTTTTTATCTTTGCCACAAACTTGAGAAGTAGATACTATCATTGTCATTTTAAAGTGGAGGAAATTGAGGCAGAGAGTAGTGACTTGTCCAGAGTTAGCTAGTAAATATAGCAAGAAGCAAGTTTTGAATTCAGGTCTTTCTGATTCCTGGTCTGCCATGCTATTCACAACTTCTTTCCTTCCTAATAAAGGACAACACTTGTACAGGTTCTTATATAGAAATCTTAAAACACTAGACAGATATATTTATTTCCTATATTAATATAATCCATAATGATTTATCAAAGAACTAGTATGGTAACATTGTCCAAAGAGAAAGTAATAATAATCATTGCAGGTGACTTTTGTATAGCACTTTAAGGTTTGCAAGACATTTAACATATTTCTTTTAAGTTCCATGATAATACTATGAAGCCTTATAATCTCCATTTTATAGAGGAGGTAAATGAATAATTAAGTGTCTTGGCCAAAGTTACACAGCTATAGTCAGATTTGAATGTCTTCTTGAATTGGGGTACAGCATTTATTCTCTATGCTACCCTGTCTCTTGACAGTGATCACAAAATCCCTGAAGAAAGATTTTACTTATTTCTAAACAGAATATCAGAAAAGTAACAGTGACAAGGATTTACTTTATTCAATGAAAACTGAAATCATTTCAAAATTCATAGAGCTCTCTAGCAGATCTGGTCTGAACTATTGAAGTGACATTGAGTGGAAAATATAAATATATATGATCTAATTCAATTAAGTAAAAGTATTTATTATCTATATTCTTTCTATAGACTTGTCAAGATTCTTTTTTTTTCCTTTTGGTTTTTGCAAGGCAATAGGGTTAAGTGACTTGCCCAAGGTCAAACAGATAATTAAATGTCTGAGGCTGGTTTTTAACTCAGGTCCTCCTTACTCTAGGATTGATTCTCTATCTATTGTGCCACGTAGATGCCCCAGTCTTGTCATGATTCAAATGTTATTTTTAAATCTACTAATTGAGTGTGTATATGTCTATATGCCTGCACACTGCTATATGCAGCTCAGTGGGACTGTAGGTAGAGTGCCAGACTTGAAGTCAGGAAGATTCATCTTCATGAGTTCAAATCTGGCCTTGGACACTTAACTGGATAAGTCATTTAACTCTACTTTAATTCCTCATCTGTAAAATGGAGAAGGAAACAGCAAACTACTCTAGTATCCTTGCCAAGAAAATCCCAACTAGAGTTACAAAGAGGCATGACTGAAAAATGACTATATATGTATTTTGTTTCATTTTACTTCCTATCCTTGAATCACTACATATGGCTTTCCATGTTTCTTCATATACCTTATATTTACCATTTTCCAATATATTAAAATTCTATTACACTGCCAAAAAAATGGCAAGAAATATTCTCTACTTTTTCTCGGAAGTATGTAGTTATTTGCAAAACAATTTTCTGCCATTGACTTCCAAAAGATTCCTATTTCATTGTTACATATATGTGAACCATAAGTAATTTGTCAACTTTGACCATCATTGACAGCTTTGATTAATGTGGCTCAATAAAAAATGAGTCTATATAAAGAATTCCCTTAGCTTTTAGAATTCCTATTACATGCCTATCCTGAAATCTAATAAAAATCTAACTAGCACTACAAAAAACTAGCAGACAACTGGTTGAAGGGGATTACTCCTCAAGTATAAAAGTTGGGGTACTTTTCTTCAAAGAAATAATGGAAATCCTTGTGGAGAAATGACCATACCAGTTTAGGATTCATGATAAAAGAGGAAAAATCAGACATAGTTCAACATACACCCTAGATTTCAGGTGAGCCGATTTTAAAGGGTTAAGACTACAGGTAGGATATCATAGAATAGAATTATATAGAAGTCAAAGTAGAAGAGATGGGAAACTCTTAAATTTTATTTTATTTTTATTTTCAATTTCAAGTTTTCTCCCTTCCTATTCCCTCCACCTTGCCCCACACATTGGGAAGGCAAGAAATATAATACCCATTATCCATATTAAATCATGCAAAACATTTCCAAATTAGCTATGTTATAGAAAAGAAAAAAGTAAAGAAGGTAATGGAAAATATATGTTCTTTAATCTGAACTTAAGAGACCATCAGTCTTCTATCTAGAACTGGATATAGTTTTACTTCATGAGTCCTTTGGAGTTCTGATGGATCATTACATCGATCTGAGTTACTAAGTCATAGTTGATTATCTTTAGAATGGCTACTATTCCTGTGTAGATTGTTCTACTGATTCTTCTCACTTCACCTTGCATTCATGTACATTTCCCAGGTTTTTCTGAAGCTATTTCTTTTATCATTTCTTACAGCCCAATAGTATTCCATCTTATTCATATATTATAACATGCTAGACCATTCCCCAATTAATGGACATCCCTTCAATTTCCAATTCTTTGCCACCAAAAAAGAGCTGCTATAAATATGTTTGTACATTTGAATCCTTTTCCTTTTATCTTCTTTTGGGTATAGACTGAGCAGAAATATTGCTGGATCAAAAGGTATGTACAGTTTTGTATCCTTCGGTGCATAGTTCCAAATTGTTCTCTAGAATGGTTGGATCAGTTCACAGATCCACCAACAGTGTATTAGTTTACCTATTTCTCACATTCCTTCCAGTATTTGTTATTTTTCTTTTCTGTCATCTTAGTCAATTTGAGGGTTGTGAGGTAGTACTTTGAAGTTGTTTTAATCTGCATATCTCTAATTATTAGTGATTTAGAGCATGTTTTTTTCATATGACTATTGATAGCATGGATTTTTTTTCCTTTGTAAACTACCTTTTCATAGCCATTTGTCAATTGGGGAATGACTGAAGGGGAGCTCTTAAGAACAAAATAGTTAAAAACAAAAATAATAATGATTCTCTTAAAAAGGGAGTTGATTTAAAGGAACATAAGTGGAAGCACAAAGAACTCACTGACCAACTTAGATTTTTATTTTTAATATATTTTTATTTATTTCATTAACTATTTCCCAATTACATTTAAAAAATAACATTTAAAATTTTTTGTTTACAATTCTCTTCCTTCCTCCCACCCTTCTATAAGCAATTATACATGTCAAATCATGCAATTCTATATTAGTATTGTTGAAAAAGAAAACATAGGAAAAAATAAGAAAGAGCAAGACAGTGAAAAAAGCATGCTATACTCAGAGTACATCAGTTCTGTTTCTGAAGGGAAATAGCATTTCATGGGTCTTATGGAATTCCCTTGGATCACTGTCTTGATCAGAGTAGCAAAGTCTTATATGTCAACTTGGATTTTTAAAAGATGTAGTGAGAAAAGAAGCAAGTGAGAGGAAAGGAGAATGAAGAAAAAAAGTGTGACACAATCCTAAAAACATTTAGTAGCAGAGTAGATAATTCTTAGAATGTGCTGAGGCTGTTCATTAAAGTTAAGACAACAATAGCAACAAAAAAATCCAGTTTTTTTTAAAGATAGCTAGACAGATAGATAGCATTGATTATATTTTTACCATGAACTAGGCACTATACTAAGTACTGGAGGATACAAGCAAATAAAACAGCTCCTATTATTACATTTCAATATAAGAATACAAACCATAAAGGAGTATTAGGAAGCAGGAGTGGGAAAGTGCATGAGCAGGAGCAAGGCTAGAGAATCACTAGCATCCCCCAAAAACTATTTTGGAAAAACAAGCATATTTTAAAAAACATTCAATGAGATGATGATAACAAATGATGGAGATAGAACTATTCAGTTTCTATGTTGCTTCTGTTTTCTTTTACATGAAAAAGAAAAGTTGGAACATGTATGGCTAATAGTATCATGAAATTTGAAATAGGCAAGGAGGTATTAAGAGGGCACATCACTATATTTGATGAGTTCCAATCAAGAGGTCCAGAATCACTGCATCCCAGGGTGCTTAAAATAAATTGCAAATGTGATTAGTGAGTCAGTGATCAGTAAGTGCCTAGTGACTGGAGAAAGAAAAAGTGTTGTCCAATTTTCAGAAAAGGGAAGAGAGTAGAGTCTGATATCTCTAGATGAAGTCAAATGAGCTTGACTTCAATGCTGAACAAAATTTCAGAACATTATTAAAAGGATGGAAAAGGAAGTGGAGAGCACAAAGTTCCATCATGGCTTCTTTAAAACAGGCCATGCCAGACTAACCTCATTTCATTTTTTGAAAAGATCATTAGAGCAGGAGATTGGAGATGTTAGAGAAATAATTTAGCTAAATTTATTTTTAACTATACTTTAAATGCTTTACTGATAACTTTTATTATTATTATTATTATTATTATTATTTTAACACCATAATTAATTCAGGATATATATAACCCATATCCATATTGATTCCTCTCTGGTAACAAAGTTTAGTACTCCATCCACGGCTACTTCCCAAATTGCATAGACATTAGCAGCCCAGATCACCGGAGGATTTCTATCTCTCCTCATAGGATTCTAGGGGGAATCCAAAGGCATTAGGATTTCTAGTACTGTATGTAGCTTATATGGTCCCACCCAATATTCTCCTCATTAATTATCAGTCAGTTGATTAGCTTTTAGACAGGGCATCAACTAAAGTCATTATATTATAGATATCTCTTAAAAATCTAGGGCATATTCTCTACAAATACACAGGGATCTACTGGAAGAGTCAACTCAAACTTAAGACTACAATAATGGTGAAGGATACATGTGGGATACATGTGAAGGCAAAAGAATAATAATAATAATAATATTAATCCTTCACAGCTCTGTGTTATGAGAAGTTCCTTTCTTTCCTCTCTGAATCCTCATTAGATTCTCTTTAGATGTAGTTTTCTAGACTCTGAGAGTCAGTACCCTAATAGATTCCTGATGCTGCCTATCTTCAGTGTGTGTATTTTGTCCTGTGTATTTCTTAGCTCCCAGTTAGAAGCGTATCTCCTACTGATCCAGTCTCTCTGGTAACATGAACAATGGAGAGTGGGAGGTATAGGGTGAGGGGGAGAGATATAAGAGAGGTTCTATTTTCTCAAAGTACTCCTGAACCTAGAAACTTCTGAAACTCAATTATTTCACTGCTGCATTGGTTCGATGTCAGTATTTATTAAATATAGGACCAGAGGTATGCCTTTCTTTCACCAAAATATTTACTGCATGGCTTCATTTGCTTTCAGATCTTTGATGAATCTTCATCCAAGTCATGCTCACTAACTGGAAGTATCCCTCAAGGTTCTGTCAATATTCCTTTAGATGATCTCATTTAGTGATTATGTAACTCCATGGGCTCAACTATCATTTCATCTCCATGAAGAATGATTCTCAGATTTATATATCCAGGCCTAAACTCTTTCTTGACTTTCATTCTCATATCATCTACTGCCTCTTGGACATCTTGTTTGTTTGTTTTTTTAAAAATTATTTTATTTCTTATTTATGCTTTTTTAAAAAGACATGATCTCCCTTCTTCACTTAGACTGGAAGGTCAGAAGCTACTCCTGGGCCTAATCCTGCTTACCCATTATCAACCTGTACCAGTTCATTACTTCTTAGACAACTTGGCGGTCCCCCCCTTCTGGAGGTTCAAGATATTTTTGTTGAACTTACTACTGACAATTGACCATCTTTGCCCCTTATATCTCAGAACTTCTAAGCTCAAGAGACCCACCAGCCTTAGCCTTCTCATTATCTGGGATTACAGGTTTGTGCCCTTAGATATTTTGAACTAGACTTACCATAGGCATCTCAAATTCAAAATGTTCAAAAAATAACTCATTAGCTTTACCCTTAAGCCCTCCCTTCTTCCCATTTTTTTATTAATGTTGAAGACATGTTTCAGTCATTTGAGATTATATCTTTGATATGATCCTTGATTCCTTTCTAGCACTTGAGAGAAATGGTTATTAATAACTAATTATTTGGGAAGATTCAGAGTTCCCCCTTTTTCTGTTTTCCAGACCACAGTTTATGAAGATTTGGGGATGGGGTGGGGATGGGTGGTCTAAGTATAGAGATAAGTCTCTCTGTCCAAGGGTGACATGATATCATTTGTAATATTCATTCTCTCATTAATTGCCAACCAATTAGGATTGATTCCCATCCTGGAGAATACTATTCTTTGAAGGGCATATAAACTGTGACATTGCTACCATGATTATCTTTGGTCTAAGAGAGATGAACAAATCACCTTTCTTTTATTAATAAATATGTTGGCCTTATTAATAAATGATTAAATTACTCAAAAATTGTCTCTTGAATCTTTTAAATTAGTGCATACTTCATATATCCAATCTGTACTCAAATCTTATCCTTTCTACTTTCAAACATCTCTCATCCCTTTATTCCATTCACATAACCACAATTCTAGTACAGGTCTTCATTACTTCAAACCTGGACTCCTTCAGTAGCCTTCTAAATGATCAGCCTGGAGCAGCTAGGTGGTTTAGTAGGGAGAGTGCCCGGTATGGAGTTGAGAGGATCTGAGTTCAAATCTGGTATCAGACACTTGACACTTACTAGCTATGTGACCCTGAGCAAGTCATTTAATCCTAATTGTTTTGCCAAAAAAAAGGGTCTATCTGTCTCAAGTCAAGAGGAAGAGATGAGAAGGGAGAGAAATATAAGTCTAGGGGACAGTCAATGAAAATGCCCTGAGTTAGGAGATGGAATATCTTATACAGAGAGCAGCTAAGGAAATTAGTGTCATTGGATTGTAGAATAATAGGAGGAAAATTAGCTTTAAGAAGACTGGGGAGGCAGGAAGATACCTTAGGAAGAGCTTTAAATTTTATATTAGAACCTGGTGGTAATAGGAAGAAAAAGATAGGAGAATGACACGGTCAGATCTATACTGGAAATTCCAGATGGTATTAGAAGAGAGATTGGAGCTGCCTAAATAGATTTAAGAACCACCAGTATAGACATGATAGTTGAATCTTAGAACCTCATGAAATCTCCAAATGATATTAATATAAAGGGAGAAAAGAGGGCTTGGGATAGAACCTCAGGGGATACCTACAGTCAGGAGGTGCAAACCAGATGAAGATGTAGAAAATGAGACTAAGAAGGAGCAATCAGAAAGGTAGAAGGAAAACTAAGAGAGACCATGAAAACAAGGGAACAATTGATAATTCCAAAGACTGCAAGAGAGGTCAAGAAGATTGAAAAATTGAGAAAATATAATTTGATTTGACCCTAATCCCATCCCATCCCATCCCTTCCTCCCTTCCCTTCCCTTCCCTTCCAAATTTGTGTTGGAAAGAATGGTAGTGAAGAGTCTAGAGATATCTAGATCAATTTCTAGATAGATATGTAACCCTAAATATCCTACATGGGTAAAATACAAGAACATAGCATACTCCTATCTCCACTTTCAGCTCTCTCTCTTTAATCTTCAATCTCTCAAACTCTGTTGTTTTTCCTAACAAGACATCAGTCTATCCTATATTTAATCACCCTCCATCAAAAAAAAGAACAACTTAAGTCTTAGAGGTATCTTTCTATATCTCTCATTTCTTTAGTCAGACTCCTAGAAAAATGTCATCTACCTTCATTGTCTCCAAATTATTTCTTACTCCCTTTGAATTCTGATTATATTATTCAATTGAAATTGTCCTTTCCAAAGTTACCAATGATTCCTTTATTTAAAATCTAATGGTTGTTCCTAGATTCTTAACCTTGATAACTTCTCAGTAGCATTGTCTACTGTTGATCATCCTCTCTTCTTGAACACTCCCCTGACTGAGTTTTTATAACACTGCTTTCTCTTGGTTCTCCCTAACTACTTCTGTTTTATTTGCTAAATCACCACCTGCATCAATCCCTCTAATCTTGGGAAACCCCCAAGGCTCTCTCTGAACCTTCTTTCCTTTCTTATTATTATCTTTAGAGACATGACTCTACCAATGTATATATCAGTCAGTCTCTCTCCTGAGGCTCAGTCCTGAATAACAGAATTACAATCAGTTGCCAAATCTTGGCAACATATATATTCCTTTTTCACTTACATGTTTAGCATCATAAATGAGGTTCTCATTCCCTCTTGACTGGATCTTTTCTGATAGCCTATCAATGAATTATTCTCCATGTCCTCTTCCTATTCTAATCCATCTTCTCTATAAAGCCAAAGAATTTTGTTGTAAAGCATAAGCTGGTCATGTCACCTCCTCCCCATTCATCACTGTCCCAGTGAATAAACTTCAGGGGCTCCCTATTACCTTCTTCTTGGCATTTAAAACTCTTCACAACCTGGCATTCTCCTACATCTCCAGTACTCTTATATATTCCTTTCTTCCATGCACTGTAGCCCAGCCATATTGGACTGCAGTTACATGATAGAATAGATAGGGCATTGGATCTGGAATTAGAAAGACTGGAGTTTTAAATGAAGTTTTAGACCCAATTGTATGATTCTGGCCAAGTCATTAATCTGTTTGGCTCAGTTTTCTTAACTATAAAATGAAGATAATAATAGTACCAAGGATTGTCCTGAGGACCAAATGAGGTATTTGTAAAGTGTTTAGCATAGTGTCTATCACATAGCAGCTACCTAATCAATACTTTTTCCTTCCTCTATGCCTTAGTACTGACTGTCCCCAGAGGCTAGAATGTCTTCCCCTTTTCCCTCAACCTTCTGAAATTCCTAGTTTCCTACAAGATTCAGCTCATGCTCCACCTTTTTCACAAAATCTTTCCTACCTCCTCTCCAGCTCCTAGTGTCTTCCCCTCTAGTTATCTTGTATTTACTATATATATATGAATATATATATGTATATATATTACATATCTGTATGTTGTCTTCCCTGTTGGAATGTAAGCTCAATGAAGGCTATGTTTCTTTTTGTCTTTGTATCACTAGTGTTTAACAAAATTCCTGCCACATTTGTTCAGTTATTTTTAGTTGTATCTGACTCTTCATGACCCTTTCCTTCCCATCTCCCAATTTAACAATCCCAGAGTCATCCTTAACTATTCTCTCTCCTTGAACTCCCATATCTATCTAATCAGATAACAAGGGCTGTTGATCCTGCCCCATAATATTTCTTATATTCATTCACTTCCCTTCATTCACCCAACCTCTACCCCCTTTTAAAACTTCACAACCTCTGTTCTGTGGTAGGATTCTAATTGACTCTCCTATCGCTATCTTACCTCTCCAGTCTGTTGAAGTGGTGCCTTCACTTGTGAGTGAATTGAATTCAAGTGAGGCAGAAAATCATCAACCTCACTATTTCTTCCAGAGTCAACAAAGACCAGTGGCAAGGAAAAAACCAAGATAACTGACTATGACTCAGATACCTTGGTGTTATGGATGTCTGACTAAGCTCTAAGAATTCTAGAGGGCCTGCTTCAGTTACCTTCTTGACTATTGGAACAAATTGCTCTCATCTTAACTGTTCCACCTGAGAATCTTCATGTCTTGGGGTAAACATCTCCTAACTCACTGATGGGTTTGAGACCTAAGGGCTACCTCAGTGTGGTTTAGTGCCAAGATGGCTTACCAGGTTGTAGCCACTGTGTATGCTACTTTCTTCTCACAGATGAGAGCTGGATGATCACCCTGAAAAGGGTTCAACAAATCCTCATCTCAGATTGCTAGTACTTCTTGAACACCTCATTCACTCTCTTCTATCCTCTACCTTACTGCAAAATTGCTATTCCAAAACCATATATCAACACCTCATTCTATTATTTCCCATCTTTTCAGCTTCAGGAGAATATAAATTTTTGACTATGTTTCTGCTTATATGTGTGTTCCCAAGTTTACCAGGCACAGAAATTACTTTAAAATGCTTTTTGACTGTTGGCTTTTTACTCAATGCAACAAATGCTTACTGATTGTCTGTCTAGAATATGCTATGTAAGTCACTAAAATATAAGACATCTAGTTCTCAAATAACTAACACTATTGCTAGAAAAACAATAAATGAAACAATTCTAGAACATCATAAATGTCAAATAAATATATACAAATAGTATGGACAATAAATTCTGGAGATAGTTAAAGAAAGGAGAGGTCAATGCTGTTAAAAGTTATTGGGAAAGACTTTATGGAAGGAAGTGTATCTTGAGGTGAATCTTGAACCTAGTAGGATTTGGATATGATGCTATCAGGAATTTCCAGGCTGGAAAATTTCCAGGAAAAAATTACCAAAGCAGGGCTATGCATTACCTATAAGGAAATCACTAAGAACATCAGCTTTAGGGTCATGGCTGATAAAGAGACTTGAATACTAAACTAAGGAAACAGGGTCCTAGAATTTCAGAGCTGGAAGAGATGAAGATTTTGGATTCTATTAAAAGGGACTAGGGAACCAATGTGAAAAAGTAGGTTGTAGGTTGCCAAATGGCATGGAAACTGATATAGAAATATTAGACTGGGAGCGGCTAGGTGGCGCAGTGGGTAGAGCACCAGCCCTGGAGTCAGGAGTCCCTGAGTTGAAATTCGGCCTCAGACACTTAATAGTTACCTAGCTCTGTGGCCTTGTGCAAGCCACTTATCTTCATTTGCCTTGCAAAAACCTAGGAAAAAAATTAGACTGGAGATGATGCACAGGATAGATTTGAGGGAAGAAAGACAGTAAGTAGAGAGAGGCTATTTATAATGAATTTTTTTCAATTAATAATTCTTTTTTCCATTTGTAAATCCAACTAAAAAAGATAATAAAATCTTTGTAACACAACATGCATAGCTAATCAAAATAAATCTTTATATTAGCTATATCCAAAAATATATATATCTCATTTTGTATCTTGAGTTCATTACATTTTTCTTCATTGGTACTCCGGAATCATTGCTGGTCATTTCATAGAACCTTCAAAGGATATGAACAGATAGCTCTTAAGGAAAGAAATCCACATTATAAAGAGTATGTAAAAAAAAATGATCCAAATCATTTATACTTAGAAAAATTCATATTAAAGCAACTGAGGCTTCACTTTATACTCATCGGATTGGAGCTGTTTTTTTTTTAATTAGAAAAATGGGTCATTTTGGCCTTTGCAACAGGGTTGAGTTCTTAAAAGTTATCTGAGGCTGGTCCTACGGGAGATCCTTATCGGTTAGGCCTACATAAGTCACTGCAGATCCGACTTGGACTTCTGAGCGGCTAAGGTGCTAATTTTAGCTTCTGGGTCTTCAAGAGTGGATTTGGGCTGGGCCAGGAGGTGGCGTATTGGTCATGTGTTTAGTTGAGCAGGGTGTATGTATAAGTTCAAATACGAGACAGTTATAAAGCTTTCAGACATCAATCAATTCAGTGCATTTTCCAAGTCTGAATGAGGAGCAGGCAATAATAGTGAGGACTGTATGCGGTCCCTGTGAATTTAGTGTTTGCCTGCATTTGTGATTTTAAATAATACACCATATTTTGAGTCCTCAGGTAGTTGGTTTGCCTGCCTACACTGTCCCAGAGCTGATAACCCACTTCTGCAATCAGCACCCTGGCCTTTCAGGGTCCCATTAGACCGGGCCAGGAATGGAGCGGAAAGGATGCTGGCAGAAATGTAGCCTCTGTGAGAGGCTCCACAGGTGGCGGGAAGACCCCAAATCTCTTTGCAAGACCCCAGTTCTCTTTGGACGAACCAGTCCGATTTTCTGTCTTCCCTAAGTCTGCCCTCTCCCTTTCCCTCCATCTTCAAGGACACAGGAAAAGAGGTTCCCCTTTCACCTCCCCGCCTCATAACCCGGCCGAACTAGTTTCCAGCCCGCAGCCAATCTTCCCCGCCAAAAAAAGACGACCCCCCCCCCCCCCGGCCTGTCAAGCTCGCATTCGTCAGCCCTCCGGGCGCGCTACCGTAACCCTGAGCTTCCAGCAGAGGCGGCTGAGTTGGAACATCTGCGGGCTGGGGGGGCCCTTCCTCTCCTGCAGACCCCCCCCCGCCGTGGCTTTGGGCTCGGGCTCCCCCCGCCTTCCAGCCTAGACCCAGCGTTGAACCTGACGCCGGGCTCCGCCTCACGCCGCCGTCACTCCCTCAGCCCCGCCCCCTCCTCCCCCACCCAGGCCCCGGGCCCCCCGCGCCCCCCCGCCCGATGCTCCCGCCGTCTCCACCCCCCTGTGGCCTCTGTGAAAACCCGGCGGTCTGTACCGACCCGCCCGCACGGCACGTTGCAAGCTCCCCTTGCTCGCCAGCCGGCTCCACTGGGCATGCTCACTTAGGCAGGGCTGGGCTCCCCCTCCCTCCCGGGTCGCAAGTAGCTTTCCTTCCCCCCCTCCTCTTTTTCCCCTCTTCTGCACTACCACGGCTCCCCGGCTCCCGGCGGCAGGCCGGCCCTCCCTCCCTCCTTCCTTCCCTCTTCCCTTCCCTCCCTCTCTCTCCCCCCTTCCTTCCCTCCCTCCTTCCTTCCTTCCCTTCCCCTCCACTCCTCTGCCGGCACAGTGTCGCGTAAACCTGTTTGGTGAGGCGCCCGCCTGAAGGCGCAGGGTCGGACGGCGCTCGCGGCCGCTGCGTCGGGGGGCCCGATTCTCACTCCTCGGCTCCCGGGAGCCCCCCTGCCCAGGAGCAGACATGTATTCGGGAGCCGGACCCGGTGAGTGCTCGGGCTTTCGCCTCGGGTCCTTCGCGTGCTTGCCGGCTTGGGGGAGGGGGGCAGGGAGAAGGCCGCCCGGAGACGGAGGGGGGTCTCGGCTCTCTCTTCTCAGCGCCTTTGGAAACGCGTGGGGCGGCGGGCGGCCGAGGCTTGGGGGGGCCCGAGAGCGGGACGCGTCCGGGCCGGGCCACACACACACGCACCCCCCCGGGGAGAAGCGGGGCGCCGGGGCAGGGGCCGAGCCCGGGGCGCTGCTCACTCCTCCCCTCGCTGGCGCACCCCCCAGGAGCCGAGCGCGGGGCGCGGGGCGCGGGGCGCTCTCGGAGGCGGCGGCTCTGGTGGATGGGGGCTGAGATGGGGGGCGCGCACTTAGCCACACACACGCGCGCACACACACGCGCACACACACACACACACACACACACACACACACACACGCACACACACAAACACGCACACGCGCGCGCGAGCGCGGGGCGGCTGCTGTTGGGGGGCGCGCACTCACTCACACACACACACCCCGGGAGCCCAGCGCACCCGCGACTTTCCTCCCCGCACGCCCCAGGGCCCGGGCTCCGCGCCCCGCGCCAGTCCCCAGGGGCCAGCCCCGGGGCTGGTGGGTCTCTCCCCGAGAGTCCTCCTTACCTGGGGCCGGGGGGCGGGAAGCGGCGGCCACCCGGCCGAGCCCCCCAGCCCTTTGCCGGGCTCCAGGTCGCCGCCGCCGCCACTTTAACCCCAGGCCCTCGCCCGCCTGCCTCCACTAGGCCGTCTGGCTCCTCTTCCCCTCCCGAGTTGCCTGCGCTCCCTCCTCTCTAAGTGCCCCGGCGCTGGGGAGGCCACTAGAACAAACGAGCCAGCGTTCATCGTGCGCTCTCAGGCGCCGGGGATACAAAGACAAACCCCCCCGAGCTCCCTCTCTCTTACTCCAGGACGGCTCCCACTTGCGTCTCCCCGCCCCACGGTGAAGCCCATGCACACCGCCGCCCGCCCTCCCGCTTTCCTCGCCAGACGTCTGGCCGTAGGGGGGTTGCAGCCCCCGCGGCTTCTGGGACCGCGCCTAGGCCCCACGAGGAGCCTGAGTGGCGGAGGCGAGACTTGGGGAGAGCTGCCTCCTACCCATTCTGGGTCCCCTTCCAAACAAACACTCTTGGGCTGGCTTCCCTCCTTGCAGAGGCCCGAACTTCCCTCCTCTCTCCCGCCATGGGTCGGATTAAATCCATGAGCTCCGTATCTGGAGGCTTTTGGCCGCGGATCTGGGGAGGGAAGGAGTGGGAGGATGGAAATTCCTTCTGTAGCTTTACTCAGGGTTTCCTTCCCGTCGCCTCATTACTATGTTGGTTCAAGTTCCTGTTGGGGGGGGGGTCGAGCTAGATTCCGAATTCCCTGCTCGTCTTAATTGTGAATTATCATCTTGTCTCAAACCCTCTTGAATGAACTCAGTTTCTTCTTGTTTTTTTATTTATTTATTTATTTTTGGTAAGAGCTTTTCAGCTTCCCCTGAGAGGCGGGTCTGGAAGGGCTAAATTGTGACCAATTCCTGTGGGTGGATATTCAAACTTTCTACTAAAAGGAATTTGAAAGCCCTTAAAACATTTGTCTAGGTGCGACATATATGTCATCACAATTTTTCATTTTCTTGTCTTTCATTAATGCGTTGCTTTTTCTTTCCTAATGTACTTGATGAAACTTGCTAGGCCCGATGTTTTCCTTTAGCGCCTCCTTTTCCTAGTTAGTCCCTTTTTATTTTGTAGACAAGTTCTCAGAAGCTTGAAGCTTTCCTTTTAAAAAGAAATTAGGAAAGGAGGAGGGAGTGGGTAGGAATTTAAAATTCTTGATTTGATTAGCAACTAGGCAAGGTGATGGTCATACAAATATATTCCCTGTCGTTAGCCTCTCCATTTCAATATTTTAATGCACACAGTTCTGCCAGTTGGATCCACTAGGCATGTCCACTTTGTCTTCTGAGAGATGTTAGATGGTTCTCCCTATAAAATTAGTTCTAAGCTCTTCACTGTCTCCTCACTTGAAATTTGCTTCAAGTTTCAATTTTCCTATCTAATACCCTATACACTTTAGGAACATTTTCTTGCTACAGCTTGGTCTGCCACCCCAAAGTCTCTGCTCTATGTCTCTCTCATCCTTGCCAAAACATGATTCGTCCACTTTGGAGCCCCACCTCAACATTCATAGCACGTCATATTTTACATATGATTATTTCTATATTTATTATATGTAGATGTTGAATTTCTGTCTCCAAACCTGCTTCCTAAGGCCCTAGACTAAACTTCAGGGGAAAAAAAACCCCACTCTTGTGCTTAGAAATTAATTATTGAAAGAATAATGATTATTTTGGTTTTAATACTGACATTTTTAAAAGGTACATTAGATAATGTCATGAATTAGTTATATTCCAAACTTAAAAATTTGTAGGCTCTTAGAATATAAAATAATAAGATTTTAAACATTCATTTCTCCAGAAATAGTCTTGAGACAATCCATAACATTGATTTGTAAGTGATTGTAATCTTGTATGAAATGATAAAATTCAGCCTTTGTTGAAGGAAAAAAATTAAGTGCTATATGCTGCTCTCTTGGTCAATAATAGTTTTAGGAAGAAACTCATAGAATTTGCCCTACATATATGCATGTCTAATCAGATGACTGTAATTCAAATTACTGATGGTATATATTTTTAATTAAAGTAAGGTAGACTTTTTTTTAAAGTTTTTCTTAGTAATATACTAAACTTACAAATATGAATTATGAAAAGATGGTATAATTTAAAAGTTTGGATTGTGGAATAAAGATTTAATTTTAGTTATTTCATGTAGACTATATATACATATAGATAATTCTACAAATTTTTGGCAGGTACTTCTGCTAAACTAAGATGTGGAAGATATTAAGAACAAAAACATCTCTCCTAATTTGAATAGAATAGTTATAGTACTATTATTATATATTCTATTATAAAAGTAATTAATTAGTGAAATATTCAAGATGTTTTCCTTCATAATATCACAGTGAAGTTTTGTAGAATATAAAAGTCAGTTGTGGACACTCAGTAATTGCCCTCCTAGGTTTTGGGAAAAAAAAAGAAATATCCTTACCCTTATCCAAGACATAATGTAAAATAAGAAAAATTTACAGAAGGATAATTTTAATTTATTGAAAAATAATTTATTTTAAAATTTTACTTAAAATAACCCAATTTTTTCATTCTTATAAATTCAGAGAATTTTTATTAAACTTAGAATAAATATTGCATGACTAATTGTTGCATTTTTCTTACAAATAAGCACTTATGAATTTACCACACTTGGAAACAATCTAAACAGAATTCTACATTTTGATGTTACTAAGAAATACTGAAACATTAGGGGTATGGTAAGGCAATTTAAATCCTTTCTTTGTGGATCCATTCTGTAAAATATCCATCCATTCCTTTAAGTTGGTGTCTATAAAAGCCGGAATGGATCCTTACTTAGTGTTGAACATTTCCAATGTGAAATTGTATCTTACCTTGTGTTACAGTGAAACAAGTCTGAGAAAGCACTTCTAGTTTCAGTTTTCACAGTAAACTTTTCCTTTGACTAATAACTATTTTGCCTCTTCGGTCCATATGTAAATTTGGGGACAAAATGTTGAGATGCTAGCTTACAGAGAATGACTTTTATATTTCTTGGTATACTGAGAAGTTTTTGGTGGCAAAAAGCAGATTTTTCTCCCTAGTTACTAGCTTGTGTGGCATGAAGTAAATAGAAGTTGCCAAATTTCATTGATTGTACTTCTTTTAGATGAGTTAAAGGACATTATTATCCTTTGTTTCTGCTTTATAATTTTTTTTATTGAATATACTATTGTGAATCCTTCTAATGTAACATTTTTATTTACATGCTTTGCTTTAGATCTTGTTTGTTCTTTTTTTTTTTTTGCAAGGCAAACGGGGTTAAGTGGCTTGTCCAAGGCCATACAGCTAGGTAATTATTAAGTGTCTGAGGGCGGATTTGAACCCAGGTACTCCTGACTCCAGGGCTGGTGCTTTGTCCACTACACCACCTAGCTGCCCCTTGTTTGTTCTTTTTTAAATGCTTTAATTTGTACTAGAAGTAGTATTCATTATGAAACCTCTGCCTCAGATTTCATTTTTTTTTTTTGCCTCTCAATTAAGATAGGGAAGGAGAAGGAAAAATAATATTTCTTTTGGTCTTTAGAACCCTGTGTGCTAGGTGCTATTATTATCATCCACATTTTACAGTTGAGGAAACTGAGGCAAATAGATCAAAGGACTTGCCCAAAATCACTCAGCTATTATCTGAGGCTGAATTTGAATTCAACTTACTTCCTTCAGTTTTCTGATTCTGGAGAATATTCAAGTATAATTGATTGATGTGGGTTTTTCTATTATGTGTTTAGATATTTTACTCAAATGTCTGTCTCTACAAAACTGCCTTCCTATCTCTTCTTGATGACTTTTTTCAGGCTTGTTTAATTCATTAAGTACTTATTTCCCCCCACTTCATCAGGGTCCACTATTCTTTTCCTAAACCTTAGGTTTTTGTAATGAAATGACTAAACTATTTTCATTCAGTTTGGAAAACAATAATTGCCTACTTTGTTAATAGGCAATTTGTTTATTAGGTATTTGAATTATAAAGACAAAAAGGATTAAATTTCTGCCCTCTAGGAGCTTCTCCTTGCTTGTCCTTTCTCAAAGAAGAGCTTGGCATAGGAGAGATATCATGATGCGAGTGTGAAGTGAATTTGAGTAAGGGTCGATGCTGTGCTGAGACACCAGCTTCACTTTCTCCTCCAGAGCCATCTGAGTCTAATGGCCAGATATGAATTGGGATGACTCAAGGCAATCAGAGTTAAGTGCCTTGCGCAAGGTCATATAGCTAGGATGTGTCTGAGGCCACACTTGAACTCAGGTCCTCCTGATTCCCAGGCCAGTGTGCCACCTAGCCACCCTCTCTAGGAACTTACTTCCTATTGAGTAGATACAAGTTTATGCATTTTCGATCTTTTCCTATTTTCCTCTAAGATTTAAAGACTTAAGTACTTTTTTTTTCCTGGTATTTCTGTCAGTAAAAGCCTACTATGTCCCTGGCACTATGCTAGAAAGCCAGGGGATGCTAAGACAAAAAGAAACCTTCATTCTCTTCAAATATGTACAAAAAAGATAACAGAATACCTAAAAGAGGTCAAATAAATTCTAAATAATTTTGGTAGGAATTTGTGGATCAGGAAAGGGAAAGGTTTCTTCTTAAGGCAATAGACATTAAATAACTAGGTATTAAGTGCTAGGGACACAGATACCAAAAAAAGAAAGATGGTATCTGTCTTCAAGGAACTTACCATGTAATAGGGAATAGACAGCATCCCAAACCAGCCTGCAAATAGGAGTACAGCTGAGGGGATAATAAAGACATGGCTGGCCTGGATCCTCTCCTTAAGTGGAGGTTTTGAACTCTTGGAGGAGAAGGGATTAAGTGTTTGTATTGAACCAAATATGTGCCAGATACTAGGCCAAATGCTTTAAGGAATCTCATTTGATCTCACAATTCTTTGAGGTAGGAGCTGTTTTTTTTCTTATTTTACAGTTGAGGAAGCTGAGACAAACAAAAATTAAGTGACTTGTATAGGGTCACACAGCTAACAGGTGTCTGAAGGTGAATTTAAACTTAGATTTTCCTGACTCCCGACCTGATTTCTATCCACTGTACCACCCACCTAGCTGCCTCTCAGTGGAATACTAATGAATTGTGGATATCAAGACTTATTTAACTTGCAGGATGATAAGATTTCTCAGTGATGAGGTTCCTTCATTAATTCCTATGGCTTTATTAGGAATAGCGTCTGCACCTTTGATTTCCTTGATACAAGCAATTCCTTGATAAAGTGTAGATTATTTAAGTGATATGCTTAGGGATACACACGCACACACACACACACACATCGAAGGTGGGATTTGACTTAAAGATCAACTTTCTCCACTGTCAATCAAACTGCCTCTTTCTATTTGATTATAAGCTCCATAAAGTCAGGGACTCAAATAATTTATGTCACTGTTCCACTTATCAGATAAAATAAATGCATTGAATGAATAAATATTAAGATTATGGTTTTCTGGGTTTTTTTAATTTTTTTTTTTTTTTTGCAAGGCAGTGGGGTTAAGTAGTTTGCCCAAGACCACACAGCTAGGTAATTATTAAGTGTCTGAGGCTAGATTTGAACTCAGGTACTCCTGACTCCAAGGCTGGTGCTCTATCTACTGTGCCATTTTTTTTTAATTTTTTGAGGCAATTGGGGTTAAAGGTAACACAGTGAGTGTCAGGTGTTTGAGGCTGGATTTGAACTGAGGTCCTTCTGCCTTTCAGAACTGGTACTTTATTTAAGATTATGATTTTTTTTTTTAGGATTTTGCAAAGCAATGGGGTTAAGTGGCTTGCCCAAGGCTACACAGCTAGGTAATTATTAAGTGTCTGAGACTGTATTTGAACCCAGGTACTCCTGACTCCAAGGCCGGTGCTTTATCCACTATGCCACCTAGCCGCCCCTAAGATTATGATTTTTTAAAAATGAACTGTTTGATTTCTTTTTGACCCAGTGTTGGATAAGGATATGGGATGGTCCTGTGATTTTAATTTTATTTAGGGAACTTTGGTGAGGAGATTCCTTTTCCCAATGTGGGCCATCATTTTATCTGTAATTGTTATAGTCTTAGAGAATTACCCTGGGTCACAAACCAATGTGGTCAAAAGTGGCACCTGAACCCAAGTTTTCCTGACTCTAATTCTTTATCTCCTACCACTTCAATATCTCTTTTGATGAATGAGATTGACTACCAGTCAATATTTGCAGATCTTTTCTCCTTTTCTCTTCTAGAAAACATCAATTTCATAAATATTGTTATTCATTATGGTTAAGATGGTTAAAATTTCTTTGTAGTCAACTTTCTTAGTGTAGATTTTTATGTGTTAGAAGTATCCATGTAATGGAACTTGAGACATAGATTGTAATCTCAAGGTCTGTCCTGGGATCTCTTCTCTCTCTACTACTTCACTTATGATCTCATCAGTTCCTTAATTTCCATTGCTATTCTGGTGCTTCTTAAATTTACCTTTCCTGCCCCAATCTCTCTGCTGACCTCCAATTTTCATTTTCAATTGCATTCCAACTGTATGTTCAGTAGACATGTTAAACTAAACAAAACGAATTATTTTTCTCTCCAAACTCTCTCCCCTCCTTCTAGCCTTTGTATAAGACCTATGAAATCACTTGATTAGACACTTCCATGGCAACTACAAGCAGGACTCAAAGTTCAATAAATCTAGGAACTTTTTAGGGATGAGTTAATTAAATGTTTGATTAAATATAGCAGGCTAATTTTTAAGTTGATAGTTTTGTGTGATTCTTGAATGATGTTATAAATATCCAAATGGCCCTTGGCAGAAAATAGATTCCCTTCCCCTGAGTAGAGGGGAAATATCATCTTCCTGATCCCTCAGGCCCAAAACCCACTCACTGTAACTTGCCTCTATATTTTGCTCTCCATATTCAAGATGTTATCAAGACCTGTTGATTTCACCTTTGTATATCTCTCCAATACATCCCCTTCTCAGAAATTGCCACTTTACCAGTGAAAGTCCTCATTACTTCAAACCTAGATTATTGCAATAACTTACTGGTATGTCAGCCTGCCTCACATCTCTTCCCACTCCCAGTCTATCCTTCATTGAGTCACTAAAGTGATTTTCTTAAAACACAGGTCTAATCATTTTATACCCTTATCCAATAAACTCTAGTGGCTCCCTATATTTCTAGGAGCAAATACAGAATGCTGTTTGTCATTCAAAAAACTTTATAACCTTCAAAGCCCCCCTTTACCTTTCCAGTCTTCTTATACCTTAGTCATCAACATGTACTTTTGGATCAGTAACACTGGCCTCCTGGCTGTTCCATGAACAGGACATTCTATCTCTGCCTCTGGGAATTTTCTCTGGCTGTCCTCCATATCTTCTTGGAACACTCTCCCTCCTTTACTCCAACAACTGACTTTCCTGGCTTACCTTAAGTTCCAGCTAAAATCCTACCTTCTAAAGGAAACCTTCCTCCACTTGTTTTAATTCTGGTTCTTTTCCTCTGTTAATTATTTTCTATTTATCTTGTATGTAGCTTGCTTCATAGAAATTTGCATGTTGTCTCCTCCATTAGATTATAAGCTCTTTGACAGTAGGCATTGATTTTTGTCTCTTTTTGGGGGGGATATCTAATGCTTAACACAATAATTGGTACATAGTAGATAGGAGTTTGTTGATTGATTGGTTTAAAACCAATAGGGGAAGTTCCAGCTCAGGGCTGTATTGGTTTGCTGTTGCCAAGGTAACTGCAGGAGGGACTCAAAATTCAAAAAAACTAGTAGCTGATTTAGAACTTCACTGTTGCTTTTTCTTGCAGATTTGCAAATGTTGATTGATTTCAATTAAATTGTTCTTAACTTTTTCAGAATTAGTGAGATATGATGTGAAAAAGAATCAGAGTTAATTTTGGTGGATTGAGTGTATAGAGTATCAGACCTGGTTTCAGGGAAACCTGAATTTAAATTCAGCATCAGACATTTATTACCTCTGCAACTCTAGGCAAGTCACAACTTTGGTTTGCCGATCTTCCAGGGTTGTTGTGAGGATTAAAGAAAATATCTGTAAAACTCTTAACACAGTATTTGCCACTATTAGGCCTTTAGTAAATGCATACATCCTTGCTTTGCTACTGAATAATTTGGGAGACTGTGGATAAATCACTGAGTAAAAGAATGTTAGAGTTGGAAGACACCTGAAGGATTATTTCATCCGACCTCTTCAGTTTATAGATGAGGAAACAGATGCAGAGAATGGAAATGACTTGTCTTAAGTTACATACATAGCTAATAAATAGGGACTCGAATTTAGAACAGATTCTAGACCTTTTATCTTTGCTGTAATACTGTGCTTTTTTTTTTTTTTACTTGTAGCCCTCTGTAAAACAAGGAGGTTAAACTTGTGTAGCTTACCAATTCTGAGTCTGTTTCTTTTTTAGGCTTGTTTTTTTTTTTTTGTTTGTTTTTTGCAAGGCAAATGGAGTTAAGTAGCTTGCTCAAGGCCACACAGCTAGGTAATTATTAAGTGTCTGAGACCAGATTTGAACCCAGGTACTCCTGACTCCAGGGCCGGTGCTTTATCCACTAGGCCACCTAGCCGCCCCCGAGGCTGTTTCTTTATCTGTAAACTGGACGAACTTTTTTTTTTTAATAAGGATCAAATAAGATTTAGTTTGATGCTCTTTTCTACTGTTTTAGATTCTGGTTAGATGTTCTTTGATTATTCTTAATAATGAAGTATGTCTACCATATTTGTCTTTTCTTCTTACATTCTAATGCCTTCCATTATTTTCTATTTATTTTGTGTATTTGCAAGTATTTGTTGCCTTCTGAAAAAAATATAGGTTCTTTGGGGGCAGGCACTGTTTAATTTTTGTTTTTATTATCACTTTCCAGCACAATAAAGGTCTTCATAACCTGACCTCATCCTAACTTTTCAGCCTTCTTATATATTACTCCTTTCAACATTATTGTCTAGCCATAATTGTCTCCTCGATATTAATTCCTCACACAAGATTCTTCATCTCCCTTCTCCATGCCTTTGCAGAAAATGCCCTTTATACTTAGAATACTCTTCCTCCTCACCTTTACTTCTTAGAATTTCAGACTTCCAAGTTTCAGCTCAAGGATCTTTTCCCAGTCTGACAGCTAGTATAATGTTGTCTCTTTGTCTACTTTGTATTTAGTAAATGCATTTTATATGTACTTAAGTAATGTACAGTTTGTCTCTTCTTCCCCTCATATGAGCTTCTTGAGGACAGGGATTGGTTTTTTGTTTTTTGTTTTTGTTTTGGCTGTTTCTTTGTATACCTAGCTTTTAGCACAGTACTTGACTAATAATAAGTATTTATATGTGTATTGATCTTTATTTTCATTTATGCACCCAAGTAGAATTTTAAGTTTCTGTCAGTACTTTTTAATTTGAACAATTTTTAAAACTGTGGTTTTGCTTGGTTAAAAAATTGAGCATGCATTGTGTATTAAGCACTAAATTGAACACAATGTTAATCATGAAGAAACTTAATTTAGTTGGGGAAACTGGTGCAATAGTTAGAGGTTGAGTAGGCAGGGAGGAGGAGCTGAAATGAAAATGCTGTTACTACTTGTGCAAATTTGGACAAGTCATTTATTCTTGGTCTACCTAAGTTTCCTCCTTTGTAAAATGGGGATAATAAAGATACCCTATCTCTCAAGATTATTTTAAGAATAAAATAAGATAAAATTTATTAAGCACTTCGCATACTTTAAAATTCTATATAAATTCAATTATATCAAAATTTATAAAAGGGAATACAAATAGTCCTCATTAAGGTGAATTGGGGACACTGTTTTGGAGTAAGTTGTTTGGGGTTAAAGTTTTGAATGTTAAGTCTTGGTGGAAAGGAGATAAGGGTGTTTCCCAGGTGAAAGGAAGGGAATATTCAGACACAGAAGATGGAATGAAAGAATCACTTGTGTGTGGGGAATGATCCTTTGCTACTTTGTACTTTGATGGCTCAAATGCAATAATTCATACCTTGAAAGTGCTACATCAACCTCATTTGCTATTTATTTAATCAGTGTGAGCATTCCCACTCTATGTGAGTATATGTGGTGGGGCAGGGATGATAATTAATGAGATTTGGGTTAAGATTTGGGTAAAAAAGAAGAGATGACAATATGGTAGAGAAAAATTCACATTCTGAAAAATGAAGAATCTTGTGATTCCTTTTCTAGTAAGGGTCTGATGAGAAGGAATATAAGATCTTACAGATACGTATTTCATAATAACTGCAGGAGTGGTTATGCTTCACATTTTGAATTTAATATGTTGACTGAGTGACAAGAAGGGCAAGAATAGAAAAAGAATCAACAATAAAAGTATTTCAAAAGCAAAAGTTGTGTGGTTGATATTTCTATGAGGGGGAGGCATGAAAGCATAAGAATTATGGATGTGGCTGAATGGAAAATGTTTGTAATATGAACACTATTATACCACTTTTTTTCTATTTAGCTGCTCTCCCCACAAGCTTAGAGCTTTGTTTCCTGGCATTCTAACAGGCAATCCTGGAGTCAAGCTATTCGGGACCATGATGATTGGCTCTCTTCGTATGAATCCTTTCTGTAGACCATAAATTCATTTTAGTTAGGAGGTATTGGTGGATAAAGGAAGAAATATTACTTTTTACTTCATCAATAAGAAATAATATTTAAGTATTTAGTAGTATTTAAGTATTAAGTAATAATAAAGCTTATGTGAGGTGCAATATCAAGCAAATGAGTCTTGCCAATTGTAAACTTTTATTCCATGCAAGATTACATGAAAACTGAAATAGATGTAATCAAATGCTAAGTGTAAATATTAATCTAACCACATTCATGGTTATAACTTATTTTTGTTACTGGAATAACCATGATGTTGGAATAATACCAAATTACAACCACTGATACCAGCTGTTGGAACTAGTTCAACAAATTCAATATTTGTTGACCAATTGCTGTGTTCAGGTCCCTGTGCTGTTTAGGACTAATTAATTCTTTGTTTCTAGCTAGATAAAACAACTATAGTGTTAATACTATCAGCCAGTTTGGTGAGTCTATTGTTTTGTTTTGTTTTGTACCTTCTTCAGGAAGATTGAAATTTCTTAAATGTGTAAAAGATTTCTCTCTGAAACCAGAACAATACAATATTTTTGTATGGCACTTTATGCTTTATAAAGGACTTGAAAACTTGAATTTGCCCAGTGAAATACTGTAATAACCTTATGAGATAGATAAGTTATAATTATTCTTTAACCCCATTGTATAGATATGGACAGCTAGCTAGCTTGGTGGATAGTGCGTTGGACTTTGAATCATAAAGAAACTCATTTTTATGAGTTGAAATTGGTTTTCAGACCTTAGTAGCTGTGTGACCCTGGGCAAGTCACTTAACCCTGTTTGCCCCACTTTCCTTAACTGTAAAATGAACTAAAGAAGGAAATTACCAACTACTCCAGGATCTTTACCAAGAAAACCCCAAATGGGGTCACAAAGAGTTGGACATAACTGAAACAATTCAAGAATAGATCAAGGAACTGATAATAAGAAATTTAATCAATATCTGAGACCATCTCTTAGAACTCTAAGACCAGTGCTTATAACAGCATAATAAGCATGGTCCCTGACATTAAGGGGCAGAATTGAATTGCCTTCTGACAGCTCATTTGACCACTGAGAGTTTGATAGTTGAGCTCCTGTCATTGGAGGAGGCTAGATGATTACTTGAGAATGTCTTGAGAGTAATTAATGTATTAGCTAAGGGTTTTTTTTTTTTTGTTTTGTTTTGCAAGGCAATGGGGTTAAGTGGCTTGCCCAAGGCCACACAGCCAGGTAATTATTAAGTGTCTGAGGCCAGATTTGAACTCAAGTATTCCTGACCCAGGGCCAGTGCTCTATCCACTGGGCTACCTAGCTGCCCCAGATAAGGATTTTAAAGGGACTGTCTTGTCCCTAACTTCTGGGTTCCTTTCTAACAGATTATTATTGATGATTTTCCAGTGTTTCAGAAAAAGGCAATATATAATGTTAAACTTTAGTTACCATCAAGTGTTTTGGGGAGGACTGAAAAATCATTATTAAATATTGGATGGTAGAGGTTTCTTGCTGCCTGTTATGATGTAGTAGTAGAGATGACATTAGTAGAGTAGAAAGAGCACTGGATTTGCAGTCAGGATTTGGGTTCAGTTACAGGTATGGCCTTAAACAAGTCATTTACCTTGTTAGAACTATCTCTCTCTCTCTCTCTCTCTCTCTCTCTCTCTCTCTCTCTCTCTCTCTTTTGGGGGGTTTTTGCAAGGCAAATGGGGTTAAGTGGCTTGCCCAAGGCCACATAGCTAGGTAATTATTAAATGTCTGAGACCAGATTTGAACCCATACACCTGACTCCAGGGCTGGTGCTTTATCGGTGCTTTATCCACTGTGCCACCTAGCTGCCCCTATCTCTTTTGTCAAATAAGAATGACTTCAAAGTTTTATTCCAATTCTAAGTCCTCTGAATAACTGGAGGCAAGAAGATAATATTTCTATAACTTTGGATTGGCTGGGATGAGATAAAAGAAAAGGAAATATTTAATGGTTTTGAAGAGCATCAATCAGTAAGGAATTATTAATCAGCTTTTAGGTACTGGTCACATTAGGAAAGATCCAAAATCAAACAAACCAAAGACAAAAAACAAAACAAAATACAGGTTTGGTTCTCAAGAAACTTATAGTCTAATGACAGAGACAGCATGTAAACAATTATGTACAAAGAAGATTAATATGGAATAAATTGGAAAGAAGACACTAAGATTAAGGAGGCCTGGAAAATTTTCTTTTAGATTATTTTCCCAATTGCAGGAGGTGGGATAATAAGGAAAGAACATTTGGAGGAAGGCACATGACAGATAAAGAAGTCAGCTTTCAAAAACCATTAGCTTTTTCTCAAACTACTTGAAATCTTTGCAGTAGCTCAGGTGAAGTTTACAGAGAATATGATCAGGGAGGTTATGGAAAGTTTTCTCTCATGACATTCTAAAGACACAAAGGGACAGTTCTGATGAAAATGAAAAATGAGTAGGAGGGAGCTGTCTAAAGAGACCTGTATGAGTATATATAGTAAATTCATCAACCAATAGAATTTTAAAAGACATACAGATGTGTAGGTAACGGAGGTAACTATGGGTAATGTGGTATAATTATTAAATCATGACATGACATAAGAATGCTAAAGCTCTGAATGAACTGAGGATGTTAAGGAGAAAAATAAGAAACACTGGCAAAAATAAGATCAAATAAAGGATAGAGTACCTATGAAGCTGATGGGATGATAACTGAAAGTAATGAGAAAAACCAATTATTATTTTGGCTCTCTGTTTTCCAAGGATGGAAAAAGCTAAAATGTTCAAGGCGTGTGTGTGTGTGTGTGTGTGTGTGTGTGTGTGTGTGTGTATGTATGTATGCATGTTTGTTTGTGTACAGCAAAAGAGTGCCTCACTGCTGTTAATGAATCCTAATCACCACATTCAAATTACAAGCCAACATGAATTGATAAACCACTCTCAGTGATCTTTTAAAAACTGTTGGACAAAGAAAAAACAGTAAACAGAATCTGCAAAACTAGAAGCCATTGAAATTAACTTTGATTATTGTTGAAGTTCTAAGATGTATTATGAAACTAATGGTTGATGTAGAAGTAGAAAAGGAAGTAGCAATCTCAAAGGTCACATGGCTTCATCGATAGTAGGTCATGTTGGACTAACTTCATTTCCTTTTTTTGACAGCATTACCAGACTGGTAGATCAGGATAATATTATGTATATTGCATAGCTAGATTTTAGCAAAACGTCTCACAAAAGTTTTTTTTAGTAGTATTTTATTTTTTCCAATTACTAAAGACAATTCTTTAACATTCATTTTAAAAAAATTGAGTTCCAAATTTTTCTACTTCCCCCCCCTCCCTAAAACACTAAGCAATTTTATATATGTTCTTTGTCACAAAAGTTTCTTGTGTTGTTCATGTAGATGGAGAAATGGAGAGAAGTTAAGTAGTAGTAATGAAGATTCAGAATGGATGTACTAAACATAGTCAATTATGTTTTCATGTCAGTTAGAAGGAAAAAGTGTGGAGAAAATGTTTATCAAATTTATATATCACACAAAACTGTGAGAGATAGTTGGTCGGTTAGACAAGGAACCAAGAAGATCTTATTTGAATAGAATATTTGCCTGAATCTGTGCTAGATAATAATCCTCAACCTCTCACCCCAAGATCCAGACTGTTCGTAAGTCCAGTCATTCCTTCTTAAATTTACTACACCTTTCTTAATTACCCTCTCCTCTCCACTCACACAGATGCCACCCTGGTGCAGGCCCTCATTCCACACCTGAATTATTGCTGTCATTGTTGGATTTTTTTTTTTGTTTGTTTTTTTAGGTTCTTGCAGTGACTTACCCACGGCCACACAGCTAGGCAATTATTAAGTGTCTGAGGTCATATTTGAACTCAGGTACTCCTGACTCCAGGGCTAGTGCACACCTGAATTATTGCAAAAGTCTTCTAGGTTAGTCTCTCTGACTCAAAACCCTCACTCAACTGTCAAAGTAATTTTTTTTTTAGGTTTTTGCAAGGCAAATGGGGTTAAGTGGCTTGCCCAAGGCCACACAGCTAGGTAATTATTGTGTCTGAGACCAGATTTGAACCCAGGTACTCCTGACTCCAGGACCAGTGCTTTATCCACTACGCCACCCAGCCACCCCTAAAGTAATTTTTTTTAAAGTTAAACTCTGAACTGTCACTCCTCCTATGCAATAAATTCCCAGTTGCTCCCTATTGTCTCAAGGATAAAAATATAAAATCCCCTAGCATTTTAAAGTACTTCACAACCTGGTCCTTTCCTACCTTTTCAATTTTCTTATACTTTATTTCCCTTCAAATATTCTGCAATTCAGCCATATTGCCCTTCTTCCTGTTTCTTAAAGATGATGTTGCCCCTCCTTATTGTTTTTCATTGTTGGTTCTCTGTCCCAGAAGTGTTCTCCCTCCTTATCTCCCTCCTGGCTTCCTTCAAGACTTCCAGCTTCTGTAGGAGACCTTTCCTAGTGTTTCTTTCATACCTTTTCCTCCCTCCTTCAGCTTCCCTTGGAGATTATCTTCCATTTGCATGGTATATATCTTTTATGAACAATTGTTTAAATGCTCCCTCCCCACTTAGAAGAATTTTAGTTTCTTTTGAGATGGGATCATATTTTTGCCTTTCTTTGTATCTCTTCTGCCCTAGGAAACACTTGCTGACTGACTAGACTAAGCTCTTTGAAGAAAGAGACTTTCTTTTTTTGTCTTTAAATTTCCTCACTATCTGTCACAATTTTTTCCATGTAGTAGATGCTTAATCAATGTGTTGGTTAAATGTGAAAATTAATATTTTTATTAATCCATATTTTTATTCATTCAGGAACCTTGTTTAGGTTGAATTTCACTAGCTTCAGGGGGTATTTCAGAACAAATCCATTTGGGCCATTGATAGTTCTAAGGAGGAAAAAAAAGAAAAGGAATTTCTGTAAGAAAAAAACAAATTTGGGAGGCACCTAGGTGGCACAGTGGATAGAGCACCGACCTGGAGTCAGGAAGACCTGAGTTCAAATGTGACCTCAGACACTTAATAGTTACCTAACTGTGTGACCTTGGGCAAGTCACTTAACCCCATTGCCTTGCAAAAAATATTTAAAAATAAAAATAAAAATTAGGTTTACTTCTCTAATTTTTAGAATACCCCCTGTGATAATCAATGGCCCATTCTTGAAAAGGCCTTTTGGGAATACTTGCCTCCTGCAATTTCTTTAGCAATTACTACTCATTAAACACTTAATAATAACATTTTGTGTTGTTTATTCCAAAAAAAAAAGACCTACCCTGCTTTCTGCTCTATTAGATTGTATACCAGTTAAGGATAGATAGTTTACTATCTCCCTTTAGCCTCATCATCACTCAGTTTAAAAACAAGACAAAAAAAAAAACCTTTCAAAATCTTGATGGTGTTATTAATGACATAGTGCATCTCCTGATTGTAAAATAGTATCATTTTTGAGGAAGCATAGCAACTTTTGTTGTAGTTGGGTCTGCTTCTTTATGATTTTACTTAACAATTTCCTTTTCCAGTTCATTTTTCAGATGAAAAACTTGAGGCAAAGATATTAAGTGACTTGCCCATGGTTACACAGCTACTAAATATCTGAGGGCAGATTTGAACTCACAAAGATGAGTTTTCTGGTTCTAAAGTGGGTCTTCTACATACTCTATCAACTCAATACCTAGCTGTCCTAGTATGGGAACTCACATGACCAAATTTAGGAAAAATTTAACTGTAGCATTCTCTAACCTCATTAAATACAGGTTAGAGTTGCTGTAGATAGTGCAGTAAGAGTATTGTCTATATTCCATATAACACTTGCAACAATAGTTATGAAATTGAAATTTTTGATTTTGTTTGCCACATGTAAAGTCATACTAACATTTTTGTAGCTTTTGTCTTTTGGGATTGTTCCCATTACTTTTGCTATATCTACCTTGTATGAATTTAAACTGTTCTTTAAAAATGAGTCCTACACTTTAACTGGTCATTGCCAGTATGTGGGATAATAGGAATTGCTATTCTTCAAGGTCAGGAAGGTTGTTATTTTTGGCCCATGTAGCTTTCAGGAAAGAAGTTTTTCAACTTAAACCTTTGTTTTCCAACAAAAGTTATATTATATACTTTTTATGCCTTAAAGAAAAAACAGTGAAAACATGGTAGGAACCCAGAAATTAAATAAAGTAATAAAAATAACTGTAACATAAAAAGTATACTCATTTAAATAATTCCTCCCTTTGTACCTCTGTTGCATTTTAATATTTTTCCTTCTGTCATTGCTTCCTTTGGACTATAAGCTTTATGAAGGCAAAGTAAACCACCATTGATGTTTACTCCTTGTGTAACCCTGAAAAATTCACTGAATTCTCCTGGATTTTTGATCCCTCATCTCTAAAATGCAAGGAGTCTCCAACCTAGAGCAATCAGGATTATTTACAGCTAAACTTGTCTTACCAATCTCTTACCTCCTATGATGTATTAAATGGCAAGATGTAGGTAATTCTGAACATAAATGTATTTTTTCTAAAGTATACCAGTAATGAATTCTTCAATAAACACATTTTTCTTTTTTTTGTATCTCCTGCACTCTATGGCACAGTACCTGTATGTATCTGGTCATATCAGAGTTGATCAGAAGATATACATTGAATGGAATTGTTTCATTGAACATCTCTCTCACACACACACACACACACACAAGCAATAGCCAAAAAAAAGTCTTAGCACAGTTTTATTTTTTGTTCAGGCCTGTGATTTCTCTGCTATAGGAATCTCCTTACAATAATGTAGTTCTGCCACTATTTTGCAGTTTTTAAGTTTAAGTTGCTTTGGATACAGAGATTCCATGACTTGCCCAAGGTCATATTACTATATTATGTTACTATATTATTATATTATGTTACTTGGACTCAGGTTTTCCTGTCTCTTAGGTGGAACCTGTAGCCAGTATTACAAGCTACCTCTTCGTGTGTGTGTGTGTGTGTGTGTGTGTGTGTGTGTGTGTGTGTGTTTCTGTTTGTCTCTGTGTGATATCTAATTGGCTTTATTATGCTCTTTTTAAAAATCTAATAAAGCCCTTTTGTTTCAGCTTCAGTATAATACCATTAGCATTATACAGTAAAAAGGCAGGTCCATCTTCTAAAGGTGTTTAGTTACAAAATACCAAAAGAATTTTGTGTATACAAGGATAACAGTTAATGTTGAGTTGGTTTTAAATACATGTGAGCCTAAAGTCTACCTAATTTAGATATTAAGTTAAATTTATCTCATATTTTTAAAAAAGTATTTATGACTCAGGCTTTAAAAATACTACTTTTACTTGTATGAGAAAGCATTCTTCTTAATAAAATGCCAGTAGTTCATTTGAATAACTTCTGGTGTTTTTTTTTTCCTTTTGGAAGAACTGAATTATAACTTAAATTGGGGCATTGTTACAGTCAACTCAAATATTAAACAATTAGCCTAGAGAAACAAAGCAGACATCAGGCACCATCATGCTATAATTCAATATTAAATGTTAATTCAAAACAGATGATAATGTATGGATGAGATTCATAAAACAAGTTAGGGAAAAACATCCACAGCTGGACATGTACAAGAAAAGCTGCTGAGTATAGTGGGAAAATCTCTGAATATAGGAGAACTAAAAAGGTTTCAGGTCAGTTGGAAAAGCCCTTGGTTCTAGTCCCAAGGGTACAGTGGCAAAGCAGATAACAAAGCATCCCTTTCATGTCATTTCCATTTATAAAAGCATAACCAGTTCAGATGTTGAACTCCTTGATAGTGCCAAGGGCTTTGGTGGTGAGAATTTTCTTTTTAGGGTCTTCAAAAGATGTGGCTACTAGGGAGGCAGGTGTACTGTAGCACTGGGTAGAAACAAGGTAAATCGTTTGCAGGATGCTTAGGGTCAGTGGCTTGCAGGATGGTTAGGTTCCCAGAAATATTGGGCATAAGATAGCTAACTTGTCCCTTTTGAGATCCAAGGGGATTTGGAGGTGTTTGATCTCACCTTGCACATACTGCTTCCTATTTCTCCCTCAGGGTGCCCCACTTCTTCTAAGAAGCTGACTTGCAGTAGTTTGTAGTAACCATTATTTCTTTATCAGACTGTGTCTCATTGCTCTTTAATTAAAAATCTTAGTGATTCAAGTCAGATAATTCAAAATCCATCTTTGAATTACAGACTAATAGAGTTAGAAAAAGGACTTTAGAAAACATCTAGTCCAAACCTTTTTGCATTTAAATCTGTATTTTAATTATACTGAAAGTGGCACTATCTTCTATATCTGGGGAACTGAAGTGCCAGTTAGTAAACTTTTTGATTACTAAAATTATATTAGAAATCAAACATTTATTAAGTACCTACTCTGTGCAAAGCCCTGGGAATAGGAAGGCAAAGTATACAACATATACATATATATATATATATTCATATTCATGCAGGTTTACTATAAAAGAATACATGTAGATCATGCCTGTACATACATGTATTTATGTGAATATATATACACATGCATATTGATGCAACTTTATATGTACATATTTAATTTAATCTAATGTGTATATGGCCATGAATCATAAATACTTAAATAGTGACACTTGAAATTGCATGCTTAGGGACTTAAAAAAATACTGCATTGAACAAGATAGCTTATTGGAAGCCATTTCCTCAACTAATTTTGTATAGCACAGTTATTTTAATTTTCCTCTCTGTCATTGCTTTCAGAGCTATTATAATCTCTTCCCTCTGTACAAATAATAATAAAAAAGTAATGCAAAACCTCAACTTCCTCCAGCCATGGAGTTTTTAGAGAGGCAAGAAGTCACATGATAATCTAGGCTAATTTATTGGAGAATTGGATTTTGTTTCCCATCTTTTGGAGGGGGGCAACACTCATTTCATGAGTAGCTATAGGATATAGGAAGGATCCAGCCTTTTCTTAAGCCATTTCTAAACCAAGAGTTTCTCCTTTGCATTTGGTAGAAATACAAGGCAAAAAATTGGGAATATAAGTGCAGTATAGAGGAATGGTGTCAAACTGAAATAGAGATGGGGACCAATAAATCACACATAGGGAATCCCCATGGGCTGACTTAGAATGCCATACTTTCCATATTCTTTTAAAAACTAGATAGTAAAACCAGATAAGAACTTCATTTTAATCTAATTTAATCTAGGCTATATATGCAGCCTGCAGGTTTTTTATTTGACATTTCATTGGAGAGAGAGAGAGAGAGAGAGAGAGAGAAGAGAAGGCATAATTTTGCCCAAGTTTCTTAAGTTCTCTACCTTCCATTTTCTTTTGTGAAATGATGTGGAATTCACAATTAACTTTCTGATTGTCTGAAAAATATGGTCAAGAATATTATAATTTAATAGAAAAGTGATATAAACAAATATAATTATTTAATAATTATACACACACATATACACACACACAGGGCTTTATAATTTTCATAGCACTCTGATTTTCTACTCTTGAGTTTTTCAAACAATCCTAGGCAGAGCATATAGAAAGTATTATTATTTGCTTTTTGAAGAGGAGGATCCTGAGGTTGTAAGATTACTTGCACCAAATTGCATGTCTGGTAAGTGTCTGGATTTTCTGATGGTAAGTCCAAGGCTATAAGTATAAAGATACTTCTCCTTTGAGATAATGGGGTGATAAATTTTGGTTGAGAATTTTTGAAGAGTAGACTTTTGCTATAGTTCAAAGGAAGTCAGGTATACATTAGTTGATGATTTAATAATTTCCCTTTAGTGTTCCCCAATAAAGTATTCCCTGCTGACACATATTGGGCAAGATTAGGATCCCATGTCCTTCTTTTCAATGCTGAAAAATCACTCAGGTGATACCCTATCCCAACTTGAAATAAATAAGTCCTTTTCCTCTTCTACTATCCTCCCTTCTATAGATAGAATTTTGGGAGATTCACTCTTAGAGCTGTATGACCCTGTCAGTTCTTGCTTTACTGGGTGATAAAAAAAAAGACACCCAAAACAACCTAACCAGTATTTACAATATTGGTTTTATGGGGAAATGCATTCTAAACTAGAGGTCATCCAGTCCACCCCAACTCTCCTTTATTTTACAGTCAATTAAATGAATTGCCCAATGTCTGAAACAGTAAGTGGCACACCATTAATTTGAACCCAGATCCTCTGATTCTAAATACCTATATGACCCTTTCCAAATGTTTTGGTGAAGAATACTTTCTCTGCCCTCATTGAGGAAACTAAGGCCCAGAATGGGAAAGCCTGTCTCTTCATAACTTCATATAAGCTTAATCCAGGGTTAATTCAAAGAAAATGTATTTGAGCCATCTGGTTCAGTTTTTCCTTACTGTGCCTCCAAACATGACTGAGGAGGAGGAATATGAGCATGAGGGAATTTCTGATCCATCCCTTGGCCCTTGCCCAACAGAGGTTCAGAGAAACAGGAGGAAAGATATCAGCCCCAGATGCCCTGAATCATTGGGCAAGCAGAATGGTCTGATCAATATAGGAACCTTCTGCCTCCTCTATCCCTACTTCAAACAATCAGTTCCTCAGAAGTCCAGGTAATCCACTCTGACTCTAGATAGATTCTGTCTTAATACCTCCAACCCCTAATCTTCCAACTCTCCCTATTTACTAACTTCTTCCTTGCTATGTACAAATCTCTTCTTTCCTAAAACAAAATCATTTTGTTTGACCCTATCACCATTTAGTATGTCTTTCTATCTTATAATCTCCTCCCCACAACATTTATTGTCTCCATGTCTTTCATTCACTTTTTTTTTCACTCACTTTTAAACCTTTTGAATTCTGGTTTCAACCTCATCTTTCAACTTAAATTGTTTTCTCTGAAGTTTTTTCCTCTAAGTTTTCTCTAAATGACCTTTTAATTTTCTAAATCCAATGATTTTTTTTCCCTCAGTCCTCAACCTTTTTGATTTCTCTCATCTCTAGATTACTGTTCCCTCTTGGTTCTCCTATTTATTTGTCTACTCTTGCACTGGGTAATCACTTATGTTCTACAACTATTTCAAACCCTGGGTATACTGCTATGGCATTCCTGGGTTCTTTTCTCCCTCTCTTCTCCCTGAATCAGCAAGATATCCTGAGCATAAGATGAAGGATTAGTGGCATGCAAAAGGAAGATCAAACCACTTCCATCTTAGACCACTAGTTTTGTTTGTAATTCAGCCCCTTTCACAAAGAGAAAAAGTGGATTGTCACCACCAAACACCAACTGCCAATCTACTACCATTGTAAAGCACTGCTGCCCCTATGTACTCTCAGCGGCCCCAGGGGAAAAAAAAACAACTTCTTGAATGAAAAAAAAGGCCATGACACTTTATTCAATGATTCATTCAGAAGCTGATATGATTTTTATCATAGAAAATGACATTAAGATGGCATTACCATCTCTTTTACTACTGTACCCTAAGGACCAAGGGACCTTTCCATCTGTCTTGCAACTGAAACTTTCCTTGTGTTTTCTTCCCCTTGAGAACAGGTACTGCCTTTTTTTTTTTTGCAAGGCAGTGGGGTTAAGTGGCTTGCCCAAGGCCACACTGCTAGGTAATTATTAAGTGTCTGAGGTCGGATTTGAACTCAGGTACTCCTGACTCCAGGGCTGGTTCTCTATCTGCTGTGCCACCTAGCCACCCCAGGTACTGCCTTTTCTGTGTCCCCCAATATTCTTGCAAATAGTAAACATTTACTAAATGCTTTTAAAAAAATTCATTTATCCATTCAGAGACTATCTTTTCTGTTTTTATCCCCAGTGGTTAAAGATATTTTTTCATTCATTAGTTCACCTATATTTTCTTTCATAAAGTTTATTTAGACCTACATTAGGTAAGATTTCTTGACATTACAAAGCCAGTTTGGTAGACTTAGGTATAAGTTGTACTATGGCAGCAGACAGGCTCTTCTGGTAGGAGTAGTTTGAAGATAATGATCTTAAGTTTATATTTATTTTAGGAGATAATGTTGTGCTTCCTGATTGTTCTGAGTTGGAGAAGGAACTGGATCAGAGGTTCCAAACCTAAAGTTCAAGGAACCCTAAGAGGTCCATGGATAGATTTCAGAGAGTCTGATGACTGGGATGGGGGAAAAATATTATATTGTCATTTTCACTAATATTTAACTGAAATTTAGCATTTCAATTATTTGAAAATATTATTTTGAAAAGGGCTTTACCTTTGTTCACTGACAAAGATGCAGAAGAGGTGAAGAAATTCTGGACTAGATCATTCCTGAGGCCCTTTCCAGCTTTGCAGTTCCACTGGTTTTGTAATTCTAAGCTTTATTAATTGAAGGGATGAAGATCCCCTGCAAGAGGGCAGAAGGGAAGAACAGAAGGAAGGGAGAGATGGAAGGTAAAGGGATGGAGTTATTAAGACAGAATCAATCTTTTGTCAAGGAAGATTACTTAGACCTCTGAGAAACTGAGGACATCCCTGTGCCAAAAATTAAGGATGTCTGGGTAGCAGGGGTAGAACATTCTTTTAAAAAACATTTATTATATGTCCTTTATGTGAAACACAGTATATCAAACTCTGATATGAGAATAGGAACTGGAATTGCAATTTACTTTGTTGTATAAGAGATGAAGAAAATCTCCTCTATAGAGCTATGTATATCTATGCCTTCTCTGCAACTTATAGTTTTGGGTGCCTAGAGCACTGAGAAATTAAATAAATTGACCAGGATCACATAGCCAGTGTAGAATTTGAATACCTGTCTTCCTGGGTCCAAGGCCAACGCCAATACCAGATTTTGGTACTTCTTTGAGGATATATTCAGTGATGTGGGAGTGGTGCAGAGGGTAAGAACAAGTGCAAAGTAATTCCCGAAGAAAGGGCAGTAGCAGTTTAGGAATGATAATGGAGGTGAAACAATAAGTAATGTAAAGGGGATGGTAGTTGAGCTGAATCTTAAAGAAGCTTAGGGAATTTAAATTGGTAGTGAGGAAGGACTGCATCCCAGACAGGACACAGGACTTTCAGACTTAATGATGTGGGAGATACTAGAACCTTTTCCATAGGAGTGAGGCAAGGATGTTCATTCTCCTTACTATTATCTGATAGAGATGAAGAAATGCCAGCTATATATACATATATATATATATATATGTATGTATATATATGTATGTATATACATATATATATATATCTAATAAGAGAAAGAAATGAAAGAGACTTAATGATGTATAAGAAGAATAGCAGAGAAGCCAGTTTTACTGAAAATTAGAACAGAGGAAGGAGAATAGTATTGTATAGCAAACCTATAGGTAGGCTGGAGCCAGTTTGTAAAGAGCTTTAAATGTGAGCCAGAAGAATTTATAATTTATTCTAGGCTTTGAGGGGAGAAGAACAGGTAAAGGTGCTCTAAATAGATATTATGTCGCTATCATCAAATTTCCAAAAGCTTATTGTTTTTTGTTTATTTTTTATTTTTGCTTGGGCTTAAAGAATATAAGTACTGAATTTGGAGTTGGATCTGAACCCTGCTCTGCCACTTCATACTCATGGTGTTGGACAAGTTTCTTATGTCTCTTTTTCTTTTTCTTTTTTTTCAAGGTTTTTGCAAGGCAATGGGGTTAGGTGACTTGCCCAAGGCCACCCAGCTAGGTGTCTGAGGCCAAATTTGAACTCAGGTACTCCTGATTCCAGGACTGGTGCTCTATCCACTGCATCACCTAGCCACCCAAGTCTCTTATATTTCAATGCCCACATTTATAAAAGTTTAGGTTAGAACTAGGAGACCCCCCTCTAAGATCTGATCTTTTCAAACTATAAATTGATTATCTCTAAACTAGTATTGGTGATGGAAGCAATAGAGAGGCAGATTTCAGTTTCAATATAAGAATTTTGTAATGCTATGAGGTAAATAACCTGAATTTGTAGGTAGCAATTTCTGTATCACTGTATCAGGCAGAGGTTGGATGACTGACTTTTTGTTAAGATGATATAAATGGGTTAATGCTTCAGATACAGGTTTATGAAAGGGTTTTAAGGTCTCTTCCAAATCTGAAAACCTAGGAGGGTCTGTGATAAAGGGATATGACATGACTGGAGTCATAGGCTATGGAAAATGAGCTACACTGTGACAAATGTTTTGAATTGAGGAAAGGCTGAGATAACTCAGTCATATTAGTCTAAGAATGAAATGCCAAGGGCTGAAATAAGGGATTTGGATGATTGATGGACTGCTGTCATAATTTAAGGACCTTAAGGTTTCCAAGTTAGCCAAGTAGATAACCTTTCTCGGCTACAAAAAACTCACTTCTGATAGGACAGGAGATTGCTTTTCAGATATTTCCCCTTAATTATTCAGTCCAGAAGTCTTTTAGGATAATTCTTTGAAGTATAGGAAAGATGTATTTCAGGGCTGGTAAAAAATAAGAGAATTAACTTGGCTTTGTATTATCTAATATTTTAATTAAAGGGCAATAGTCAGTTAGAGAATAGTTTATTTGAATTAGATTCGATTTTGAATAAAAACTATATTAGTTTAGGTTTTATATTCTGTGTTACAGAGTCCATCTCAGGCTGAGTCTGGTGTGTATTACAGAACAGACACTACAGAACTTTTAACCCACTGTGGGAATTACCATTAACAATGCCTTTTCTCTTGTCTTACATTTTCCTAAGAGAATGGTACTTACTTCTGATGCCTCAGAGAATATCTTTATGCTGAAGGATAATGACAAAAAATTGTTCAGACTGAGAAGAAAGAAAATAATGACTCCTCTTATGCTATTGGCTACACTCTTACCACTTAACTCCTCTCCCTGTGCTAGAACAGGAAGGGCTGCTTCTGTTTTGGAAATGGCCTGGCAAGAAAAGATTTTGAAGGCTCATCTGAGGCAGTTATTTCTCTTATATCTTGACCTCTCTTCCAAAATTTTCTTTCTTGTTTTATATAAAGTATGTATTCTTAACCTTTTTGTCATAAACTTCTTTTGGGGTTTCAGAATAATGTTTTTAAATACATGAATTATGTAGGATCATACATGAAACACAGCTATTAAAATATTAAATAAATTTCAGTGATTCCCAGGTAAAGAACCACAGGCATAAATTAAGATTTTATTCCTAAGGTCAGTTCTTGTTAGAGAAGGAAAGGACTTTGGAGAACATTTTGTTTCACCCTCTTTAATACAAATGGGTAACTGAGACCCTTAGAGGTGAAATGTCTTATCTGTTGTTTTCTGTTAGTCAGATAATAACAGACTAGAACCCAGATCTTTTTCTTAGTTTAATGCTCTTTTTTATTTCAACACCCTGCCTCAGTATTCTTTCCCATTGATTTTAGAAACTTAAATATTTGAAACTTGAAAAGAACTTAATAATACTTAGATAAAAAAAAAAAACTCTAATACTAATTGTATGGTCCTAGGCAAATCAGTTAAGTTTATTATTCTTCCATTTCCTCATTGTAAAGTTAGGATATTGGATTCCTTGGTGTCCAAAAGTCCCAAGCATGGGTTTCCAAACTTTTAGCTCTTCTGGGCTACATCAGCCAACAAAAACTTAAGGGCTGCATATAGAATTTAATATTTAGGAGTACAATGTAACCCCCTATTCCCAGTGAATATAATAATAAAATGCAATAATGCCACAGGAATGGCTGCTGGTTGGATTCACTTGCAGACAATCTCATTAATTTTGATGTTATTCAATGTTAATAATATTGTTGATGATATTTCATTGAATATGGCAAGCTTTGATCACTGAAAAATTTGAATTAAATTGAACATTTTCAATTTAAATTTCTTATCCGTGAATAGGTGGTATAAGACAAAAGAAAGTTAACTTGAGCTTGGGGCTTCAAAAAAACTCAAATGGTGGATTTACTTACTGTATTCTAGATATCCTGGACTTTTGAGACAGATAAAGTATTATCAGTTATTTATTTAACAGAAATCCTGTCTTATTTCCTCAGATTTCTGCCTTAGACCTTGTTATTTTGAAGACAGAGGATTTTAAAGCACTTGATAAAAGAATCTTTCTTTTAGATTGATAAAGATATGTAAAGGATCTTTTGGTAAGCTATCTGAAGAATCTCAAAACAACATTGGAGTGTGTGTATATGTATATATATATATATATATATATACATAAAATACATATTTATTACTTGGGATATGACAAATGTCTAAGTTTGAAAGGCTGCCATTTAGAAGAAAGAATTAGGAACCATGTATTTGAAATAGAAAAGAGGCAAACAGACTTGATATCAGGAAAGACTTCATATCAATTAGAACTTTGCAAAAGTACCTCACTAGAGTGTAACTTTATGGGGTATGTTGTAGAGAAAAATTGATATTCAGATGTGGTTGGACTAAAATATTCTCTGAGATTTTGACTTGTAATCTAGACAAAGGAAATCCATATCATCACTTGGATGATGGAAGGAAATCTGGAATTTCCACAGTAGTTAATTACTTTCTCTGTGAAAGAAGACTAGTCTGATTTACTTTAAAAAAAAAACCCTATATATAAACACAAAAGGTATACACCCTGGAATACTTCTTTCACACTGGATAATAGAGAGCTGAAGACTTTTTCTACCTGGATGCACTTTTCACCATCTTGACCCAGAAAGCTCTTCATACTAGATCACTTCAGTGGTAGAACTTACACCTCATCAGGACCCTCTACCCATAGAACCACTCTTAAAACCTCCATTTAAAGAAGTCATTCTAGGCCAAACATTTTTTTCATTTGTCACCTGGCTACAATATTGGATTCTTCTATCCCTACAGCTCTCTTTTGTATGTTGTCTTCCCCCATAGGAGTGAAAACTTCTTAAGAATGGGGTCTATTTTCCTTTTTTTTAATACTTATAATCCAAGCTACAATGCTTGACACAAAATAAGTATTTAATAGCTGTCTGTTGACTTTGAGGGAACCTTCAAGGAGTGTAAAAAATAATGCTTTACAACAAAATCAGGAATCATTGTCACAACTACTATTCAATGTAGTCCTAGAAATGTTACTTTTAGCAATAAGACAAAAAATTGAGGTAATAATAGGCAAAGAAATAAAACAAACTTTTTTGCAGAGGATGATGATGAACTTAGAGTCCTAGAGAGTCAATTAAAAATTAATTGAAAGAGTAACTGAAGTAAATCTGTAACATGTGTAATAAATCTATGTAAATCATCAATTTCTGTAAATTACCAATTGAACACAGTAGGAAGAGAAATTTCATTTAAAATTACTATAGAATTTAAAAAATACTTGGAAGTCTTTCTACCAAGATAGAGGAAGTATGAATACAACTACAAAACAATATTTTTAGAAATAAAATCAGACCTAAACAATTGGGAAAATATCAATTGTTTAATGGTAGGCTGAGCTAAAATAAAAATATGGTTTTATCATCTCATTTTACTTATTCAGTGGCATACTAATCAAACTGCCAAAAGATTACTTTATAGAAAAATAAAAATTCACCTCAAGGAATAAAAAGTTGAAAGATTTTAGGAAATTAATGAAAAAATGTAGTAGAAAAGGGGTTGTAACTTACCAGAATGCGGATTATATGACAACCTTGGAGTTAGGATGACCTACATTCAAATTTGGCCTCAGACACTAGCTGTGTGATCCTGGACAAGTCACTTAATTCTGATTGCCTTCCTTAAAAAAAAAGAAGAGGGGCAACTAGGTGGTGCAGTGGATAGAGCACTGGCCCTGGAGTCAGAAGGACCTGAGTTCAAATTTGACCTCAGACACTTAATAATTACCTAGCTGTGTGACATTGGGCAGATCACTTAACCACATTGCCTTGCAAAAACCAAGAAAAAGAAAAAAGAAAGAAGAAATACAGAGATTGATAAAAGAATCTAATTAAGATTATATCATACAAAAGCAAATGCATCTAAAAGCCTAAATATGAAAATAAAATTCAAAGACCTTAGCTACTCAGGTAAAGTCAAATTGTCGAATTTTGCTGAGAATACTTGACACAAGTCTGGGAGAAATCTGATTTAAACCTAACAACATCTTAGACCAAAATAAGTACCAAATGGATATCACCTAGATGTGAAAGGTCACCTAAGAAACAAATAAGAAGAATAACAAATTACTTTTTAGCGCTATGTGTTAGTGAAGTGTTCATGATCAAACAAGGGATAGAGGGAATCATGAAAGATAAAATAAATCATTTTGATTATATAAAATTTATATGTATTGGAGCAGCTAGATGGCACAGTGGATAGAGAACTGGTCCTTGAGTCAAGAGGACCTGTGTTCAAATTTGAGTGACCTCAGACACTAATTACTTAACTGTAACCTTGGGCAAGTCACTTATCTTCCCTATTGCCTTGCAAAAAAATAAACAAAAAATTTATAAGTATTTGGATAAATATCTATTGCAGCTAAAATTAGAAGGGAATCAGTAAACTGGAATTTGCAGCATGTTTCTCTGATAAAATCACCTTTCTAAAATATGTAGGGGACTGATTAGAATTTGTGAGACTAAGCGCCATTCTACAATTGAAAATAGATACTTTGGGGTGATGCTAACATAGGAGTTTGTTTTATTTGATTGCTTACATGTGAGAAAGAAAAAAATTGATAGCTGAAAAAATAAACCAAAAAAGTGGGTTTAATAAATGATTCCCCCCCCCCTTATTTATGGAAATGTGATCTGTTGTTCCATTGGAGCTATTTCTTCAAGATGCAGTCAAATAAACATATCTTTAAAGTTTGATAGGCTGGTCCTAAGAATTTAATTCCTGATTGCTACTGAGGGGAGAAACGTGTTGGATAGAGTATTGAATTGGGAATAAAGAATTCTAGTCCCACCCTTCCCATTGTGACAAGTTGTGCAATAAATTTGGGCCTTTAGTTCTTTAATTTTTTATTATATAAAATCATGGATTAGATTAGATAGAAAAATAGATTAAGCATTTATTGGAATGCTACACAAATTTGCGTGTCACCCTTGCGCAGGGGCCATGCTAATCTCTGTATCATTCCAATTTTAGTATATGTGCTGCCAAAGCGAGCACAGATTAAGCATTTATTAAGTTCTTACTGTGTGCTCTGTGCTAAGAGCTGAGGACACCAGTGCAAGAAAACAAGATAATGACTACTTTTGTGGAGCTTATGTCCCAATAAGAGCTTGGAATTTCTATAGGAACTTTTTCTAAATGGTGACCTGTAGTTGAATAAACAATTCAAAGAGCTTGTTCATCCAAATATACAAATTTTGGGCAAATACTGCAATGAATTGGGCCAATAATTAAGCAGAAAGAGAAAAGGCCTTCAGGAAATTGCCATGTTGCATTAGGGGGCTAATTTTAACAACAGCAAATATTTTAATAATATTTACTATATATTAGGCATGACAGAACTTTACAGTTATCATCTCATTTAATTCTCATAACAACCCTAGAAGTTGGGTACTATTATGATCACCATTTAAGAAAATTGAAGCAGACACAGGTTAAATGATTTATTTAGGGTCACAAAACTAGAAAGTGTCTGAGGCAGAATTTGAACTCAGTCAATTTCCTAACTCCAAGCTCATGCTCTATCTATTGAGCTTCTTAACTGCTCTAAAGATTTTTTTCTTTTTAGGTTTTTGCAAGGCTATGGGGTTAAGTGGCTTGCCCAAGGCCACACAGCTAGGTAATTATTAAGTGTCTGAGGTCACATTTGAACTCAGGTCCTCCTGACTCCAGGGCTGGTGCTCTATCCACTGCGCCACCTAGCCGTCCCTATAGATTCTTCCATCTTGCTAATGACTGTATTATTTGAGTAATATGTACTGCATGTAATGGTACATATTACTCAAATAATACTGTATGTATTGTATGCATATAATGGGATACTATAGTCTTACAAGAATTTAAAGATAAGGATCCCCCAAAAGAAAGTGGAAAGGTATTAAGATAGATAAAGAAATTTAAACACATCACAAATAAGAAACTATTAAATAAAGCAAGAATAAAGGACATAAAAGAAATTCTTGATCAACAAAGATGAGCCAGTAACATGTAGCTAGAAAGAGGGAATAACTGATATATAACTGGATTATTCTATCCATATGCTCTGGATATCAGGAGAGCTAAAGAAGTGACCCCAGTTGGATGGATTTTTGATGTTGTTGTTGTTGTTGTTAATTGATTTTTGCAAATATTCATAGTGAACACTATAATGCAAGATGGTCAAAGGTCCCACGAAATGTTTCTTGTTACCTTTAAAAATGAGTTCTTTTTAATAAAACTCATCCTTTTGTTTCATGAGTTTTGTTCAAAGAATTCAGTTGTCCAGCTTTTCTAGACTGATCCTCAAAAAAACAGACAGTTATTGGGATTATATGCAGGAACAAAATGTTTTGTCTGCTTGATAGAACAAAATAAAACAAAATCTTTTAGATGGCCAATATGTTCTGGTACTTTTCTTCAGATAAATATCATTGTGGTTTCATTTTTTAAATGTTCATTTTTGTACTTTTAAAGTGCAAATTTAACCCAAGCATGAAAAATAAGAATGGTTTTAAAGAAGATATAACAGGGCAAGTGTTCTTAATCTTTTAATATGTCTTCAGCTCTTGGCAGTTTGTAAAACCTATGAACCACTTCTCAAGTACATAAAATAAGTCAAGAATTGTAAAGGAAGCCAATCATTTTGAAACATCAGTTATCCAATTAAAAATAGTTTATGAACTCCAAGTTAGGAACTCCTGCTGTAGGATGTGTGTGTGTTTTTTTTTAAAGCACTAACTTCTTCCATCTTCCATTGCCTCTTTCCTTTGGCAAAGGCATATGTCTAGTAATATCTAACAAAACATCACAAATTTAGTGGTGAAAGGGAACATGATCATCTGATAATAGTAATGGTAGCTTGCATTTATATAGTGCTTTAAGATTTGCAAAGCACTATAAATATCTCATTTTATAGACACAACAATGCTGGAAAGAAGATAATTTTGTTGTTCCCATTTTATAGATGAGGAAACAGTCTTAGTAATTAAATGAATTCCTGGGGCACCACAGATAGTACATGTCTGAGACAGAATTTGAACTCAGGTCTATTTGACTCCATATCAAATATATCCACTGTATGAGAACAATGAGGTAACTAAACAGAGTTTTAAGTAATTTGTTCATGATCACAGATAGCGAGTAGTGGAGCTGGGATTCAAATAGGGGTCTTTTTGGTTAAAAACCCTGGACCTGAGCTCAAATCTGGCCTTATATACTTAAAAATTACCTAGCTCTGTGACCTTGGGCAAGTCACTTAACCTCATTGCCTTAAATAAATAAAATTAAAAAAATACTAGGCTATTTACACAAGAATACTTTATTAGATTTAATTAGCCAATCATAATAATATTGATAATTTATTGATCAATCAAACCACCAAATATTTGTTCAAGCATTATGTTTGGAATTAGTGATACATAGACTAAATAGTCCTCATTTAAGATATTACTGGAAGGAACAACTATGTGCATAATAACAAATATATACTAAGTAATTTTGTGGTAAATAGAAAAGTTGAGTGGATCATAACAACTGTGAGGAACAACAAGAGTTCTTATAAGAGATGTTCTTGAATGAGCCTTGAAGGAAGTGAAGGATTCAGGAAGGAAGCTAAGGCAGAGTGGAGGAAGTAGAAAGTGAAACCAGTCAACAAAGATTTGATGCAGTGTCATTTGTAAGGGAACACCAAGATTTGTTTGGGTGTAATGTAAAGTATAAACCAACAAAAGATATATGAAAGGATTTAAATACCAAACAAAATTTGGCAATTTTAATTTGATAAAAGAGCAATTAGAGCTTCTTGATCAGGGAGTGATATGGTGAAACCTGTGCTTTATGAATGTTACTCTGTTATCTGTGTGGAAGATGGATTGGAGACAGAAGAGAAAGTAAAAGGATTCGAAAGTAAAATCAGAGGAGTGGCCAGCTAAGCAAAAGATCTCCTATAATGTGTCCAAGAAGTAGTCATCTAGTCATCTAGCTTCTTTTTGAAAACCCCACAAAAGAGAAATACACTACTACTGGAGACAATCCATGCTACTTTTGGTCAGTTGAAATAGTTTTTAAACAGCTTAAATTTCCTGTTTGGAAAATTTGAACAAATCTCTTCTATATGGCTGCTTTTCCATGACTTGAATATAGTTATCTCTTGCCCCCTCCTTTTCAAGTCTTTTTTCCCCAGTCCAGATATCCCTAGTTCCCCTAACAGATTTCTTATTTGACAGGGACTCAAGGCTTATTTCATCATCTTCGTTGTTATCTTGGATGGGTTCTAGTTTCTCTAACCTTCCTTAAATTATATCCTCATAACTGAACAAAATGCTACAAAGGAAGTGTGGGAGGTAAATCAATTAAGTAAACTGGTACAATAGTCTAGATCAGAGGAAAGGGAACTTGAATTGGTGTAGTTAAGTTTAAATGGAGAAGGGGGTGGAATGTTCTGGAGATAGAATCAACAAAATTTGGTTACTGATTGTATTTGTAGAGTGAGGGAGAGTGAATTGTCAGGGATTACTCTGAAGTTGAGAACCTAGGTGACTGGAAGGGTGGTGGACCCTCTCAACAAAAATAAAGGAGCAATGGAGAGAGATGGGGGGGGGGGTTAAAGAGCTCTATTTGGTATGTTTAGCTTGAGATGCCTTTTAGACATCCATATGGAGTTGCATGGTAATATGGGATTGAGACTCAAGCAAGAAATTAGGGCTGGATACATAAATAAGGATTTCACTTGCATAGAACTTTATTGAGCCTCTGAACATTAATGAGAAAGTTAATAAGAAAGAGGGTATACAGGTTTGAAAAAGACTTTAAATAGAACACCTAGAATAACCTCATGCAAAGTAGATGAGACTTGGATGATATTTCAGAAAGAGAGACTGAGAACCAATCAGGCAAGAGGAGAGCCAAGAGAAAATGTCCTGAAAACCAAGAGACAGTTTTCTTACTAACGGGACTGAGAAAAGGCCATCACATTTGAAAATTAAGAGACTGGTAATCTGGTGGAGCAGTTGATTTTGGAAACATATTGCAAATGAGGGAGGAGAGAAGTAGTAGCAAAGATTAAAGTTTTTTTCCCAAGTAGTTTATGTGAGGATATTGTTAAGAATGGGAAGGAACCAATAGAGTGTGAAAGATTGACATTTAGACATAGGGATTGAGAAGGGATGGTGGGGAATGGGGCCAACCTGTTGGAAAAGATGGGAGAGTTACAAGTTGTGGGAAGTTGTCCTTGGAGAGGTTTCACCTTTTCAAAACATGTTGGAGTAAAAGGAGAGAATGAGGAATGGTTTTAAAAGGTTAAGCACTACTACCACCACTCTCTTCCTGTTCTTCCACCTCAACTTTGCTACAACTTGATCTATATATAGTGGGTGGTTTTTTCTTCCCCTTTTTCTTTCCAATTAAAGTAGCCATTTAATTATATTGTGGAACTCTAGGGAAATGCCTTCTTACCTGTGCCTCTTAGGTGTATTCTCTTTCTGGCATGGAACTTGTCATTTCTGTATTTTAAAAACGTGGTCCAGAAATCCAGTTCTGTTGTTAACTCTCCCCATGGGCATAGATGACAATGCCTAAAGAACCTAGAATGCTAAAATTTACTAGGTCTTCAGAACTATAGTACATCCATAATGTGCTTTGGATTCATTATTTTAAAATTTTGATCCTTATAACAATCCTTAGAGATAAACAGGATGAATTATCGCCATTTTCCAGATGAGGGAGGATGGAAGCTCAACATAATTCAACATTCTTTAGGTCACAGGCATTACTTCCATTATAGTTGGGTCTCAAGTTCAAGCCTATTGCCTTTGTTGCCCTGGCAACCAAGGGTATGCATTTGTATGGTGAATTTGAATGAAATTCACTGGTTCTGTGCTATAGTATCACACTACCTCTTACAATACCATATTGAAATCTTCAACTATGGGCTGTGTGTTTTAATAAAGCAATACAAAAATTTGCCACTATGGAATAGGTCCCATATAGCACTGTACTACTATGGTACAATTTTGTATAAATGTAGATAAATAGTGCAATGAATTCTTCAACATTTATTTGTTAAATGCCTACCAGATTCAGGATGCTGCTGCAAGTACTTGGATAGATGCAAATAAGAGAGTCACTACCTTCAGGAAGTTTATAGTTTGGGGAGAGGCGAGTGAATAAAGGTCTATGATACTATAGAATACAGTGCAGAAGAATTCCTAGTTTTCTCTTCTATCTGGCATTTAAGCTATTTTGGGTAGCTTTTCATTAAAGAATGATTGAGACTACAGGGATGTAGCAAGGGAACATGGGAAGGAGTTTGTTGGTGTATTTTTTTTTAAAGAAATGTGAATTTGTAACTCAAACACATTGCTCCAGAGATTCAAATTCCAAATGCCTTCTGAGTTTGAGATTAAATACCTTCACAAAAGGTGTTGTTTGCATATAAGAAGGTGCTTATATGCATAATACCTTTTAAATAAGAAACTCCTCTTTGCTAAATTTGGATTTGAGTAGAAATTTTCCATCAACAGGTCTTTGAAAGGATAGTACTTTTAAATTTACATGGTTACATTTATTTCATTAGCCCATGCTGAATATAAAACCAGAAAAAAATGTGAATTCCCAAGTATTAATTTTTTTTCTTTCATAAATAGTGTAGGTGGGAAGAAGTCTCCCTATTTTGAATTTATTAAATTTTGAACTCATATCTCTTTGAAACAATTAAGAGGACTTTGAAAATCTTGGGTTTTTTAAAAGCAACTTTGTGATTACTGTTTAAAAATGTTTATCTGTAGAAAACTAAAATTTTTGTAATGATATCTTTATTATGCAGTTATATATATATGTATATATATATATACATATATATATATCAGTGGAGCTTCTATAAGTATCCTCCCAGGAACTTAAATTTATTTTTAAAAACCATAAATTAAAGTGTAATTTAAATTGGATATTTATCTATTTTACTAGGAAATTTTCTTTGGATTGCTTTGTATGCCCAGATATGTAGAGAAAATTGTCCTTTTTTTAAACTTTGAAAAGCTGCTCATTATTGTACTTAGGTTTGAAGTCCTTTAAAGGAACATAGTAACTAATCTTTAATTTCTCTGTATCTTTAGTTGGGAAAAACACTAGAATTTAGTCACATGGCTATTGTTGAGAATCAAATGATATATATAAACACTTTGTAACTATAAAGTATATAATAAGTATAGGTTATTTGTTATTATGTATAATATGCTATTAACAGTGTGTTTAAGCACTTTAGTTTCATTTTTCTTTTTTTTTTTTAAGGTAGTTTCATTTTTCAGTTTGATACAGGGTGTTCTGAAAGCTCTATTGCAGTTTTTTTTTGTTTTTTGTTTGTTTAGGTTTTTGCAAGGCAATGGGGTTAGGTGACTATCTAGCCACACAGCTAGGTAATTACTAAGTGTCTGAGGCTGGATTTGAATTCAGGTACTCCTGACTCCAAGGCGGGTACTCTATCCAGTGTGCCACCTAGCTTCCCCACTCTATTGCAGTTTAATAAGACTTTGGGGAGACCTAGTATTTGAAAAGAAGCACAATGATTTTTGCAAACTTAAAATCCGTTTCATTAAAGCAAATTTTCTAGTAAATTTCTTGAAATACTAAAAATAATAATAAGGAGGTGGTTTGACATAGAGAATAAAGAATTAGCCATGAAATCAGGAATAACAGCTTCCTACCTCAAATATATTCCTTGAACAAATCACTTTTTAGAATTCTAGGTAACTCTTTGAAATTGTAAAGTTGGGGCAGTTAGGTGGCGAAGTGGATAGAGCACCCGCCCTGGAGTCAGCCTCAGACACTTAGTAATTACCTAGCTGTGTGGCCTTGGGCAAGCCACTTAATCACCATTTGCCTTGCAAAAAACCAGGAAGGAAGGAAGGAAGGAAGGAAGGAGAGAGAGAGAGAGAGAGAGAGAGAGAGAGAGAGAGAGAGAGAGAGAGAGAGAGAGAGAGAGAGAGAGAGAGAAAATTTGCAGAGATGGAGTCAGGTCTGGTCAGTAATTGTGATAGCTGACATTTATATGGTGCTTTAAATTCTGAAATATAATCCTAAGAAAGAGAGAAATGATCCTTAGGGAAGTTAAGCCATTTAAGGTCATACAATTATAAATGGTGGAACTGGAACACAGTCTTCTGACTCCACTATCTCATTGTTGCCTCTCATAGTATAGATATGAACTATCTTTTTCAACCTGGACATTTGACAAGTATGAGTTATTTAGCCCCTAAAGGTCCCAGCCTAGTCTCCAATCTGGACTCCTTCTCCAGTGCTCATAGACCTCTGGCAGTTTCCCTGTATTGATCTGGAGTGGAAAAATGGTTCTGTGTGGTTTTTCTTTGGATTTCCCAGTCTCTGTGTGATCTGTTGCTCTTCATTGACTTTTGTTGGAGTAGCTGTGGAAGGGAAATGATCTATCCTGCTTCTTTCTATTCTACCATATTTGCTAGTCTCTGTTATTTTGTTTTCATAAAAAATGTTATTGACAAAGAACCTTTGCTTAAAAACCTAGTGAAGAGGAAACCTATTTGTGGAGGCAGCTTATTCCATTGTATGATAGCTTTGATTGTTAAGAATTATTTCCTTATAGCAGACCTTAATCTTCCTCCCTCCACCTTCTACCCTATATTCTCATTCTCTAATTCTGCCATCTGGGACTACAGAGAAATAATTCATTTTCCTTTCCAAGTGATATCCTTTTAAATATTTGAAGATAGCAATGTAATACACAGAGCTAAATACAACATTCTAGACATAGTGTGACCAATTCAGAGTACAATAATACTATTATCTTCTTAGTGAGGCTGGTCCTTGGAGTCGGAATATCATCAGTCAGGGCTGTACTCAAAACCTTTATGGCCTGATGGACTCTGTCAAAGCTTGTGTTCCTTGGAACACAAGGAATACAGGAAAGCCCAGGATCACTTTCCTGTCATGATGAAGAATCGGAATAAGACTTTTGAAAATATAATCAATGCAGAATTGCCAAATGTCATATACCTATAGACAATATAGTTTTCCTCTTAAATCAATATAAAGGGTGTGACTTATAAATAATATTTTTCAAAGGGATCTGCTTTTAGGATATAATTTAGGTCAAAAGATATAGCAAGGATATAGTAAAATACATTTAACATCTGTTACTATGCTGAATTTTTTTTTATTTTGTAGGCAAAAAAATCCTAAATTGATTCAACATCATTTTAATAAATTATTATATTTCCAAATTCCAATTAATAGAGGACTTAGAAGAGTATGATGCTATGTAAGAATTTACTATGGACATGAAGCAAATAAATGAAACATTTTTCTTCTCTTTATCAAAAGACTATTTAAATTGTTGCCAAGAGCTATAGCTTAGTGCTATACAAAATAAGAAAAATAATACACATAGGAGTACTTCTGAATTTGATATTTGTTCATAAGTACATTGATAATTTAGTACTGTATCCACAGGAACAGATTATGACTCATCTATGCCTTCTCATAACTCTTCTCAATGTGTTTTCCATTAAATCCTAATAGATCTACCAAATATGCTGGAGGCTATCTTTTGGTTCTTTTAATATTTGTGTAAGCCTAAAAACAGAACCCTTGGACTGTAAATCTTATTGCTTACTCTAACTACATTCGATTCAACAATTCAATTCAGTTAATCAAACATTTATTAACTCCCAACTATGTACCAGATAGTATGCTTGTTTTGAGGACATGAAACAGTCTTACATTCTACTGGACATTCTCTCTGGACCTCTCTTTATTTGAATGCTTGTTCTTTGTGTTTCTCATGCCATATATCTGTAAATCATTATTGGTAACAGGTTGTCAGCATTACTTATATCCATTAAGGCTCTTAACAGTGGTCATCTTGGCTACCTTATTTGCTGTCATTTAGCATCATTTTTCTATTTTGTTAACATTACTGTCTTTTTAATATGATAAAATAATGCATACACTGAATTGTGCACCAATCAGTTGTGAAATGCTGTTTTTAGATCTGGGTACCACCATTTAGGAAAGACACTGAGGAATTTGCATGTTCTGAGAATAGTGGCATGGTGAAGAAAATTGAAGTGCTGGTTGATAAACACTGTTTGAAAGAACTGAGTTATTTGGCTTTGAGAAAACTGAAGTAAGGTTGTAACAGTACTTTCAAGTATTAGTATTTGAAGAACCCTCACATGAACTTACTGTCCCTGTCTTCAGAAGGGAAAATTAGGACAAATGGCTACCAGGTATAATGAGGCATATGTGATTTAGTACAAAAACACTTAAGACTCTTTTACTAGTGAAATAGATTGCTTTCTGAGATGTTAACCTCCCAGGCAGTGAGCTGTAGCTAGGTGATTACTTCTGGAGGGTGTTGTATAGTGTGGAAGTTGGCACTATATAAGCTTTAAACTAAAGAATTTCCTCCCTTCAAAATTTTATACCTGTTAAATTTAGAGAGTGGTATATCATTTATGTACTTAATTTCTTGATGGGACAAAAGAGATTCCGTACATGATTCTGATTCTGTCTTTGACTTCAAAGAGAAATGGATTTTTTGGAAGGGAGGCAGTTGGAGGAGGGAGAATTTGTCCAGTGTTTAAATAAGAAAATAATGGTATACAATTCTGGGAACCATCATTTATTATTTTATTTTTTTATACTTAGGGTGTGATCCTGGAGAAGTCATTTAAGCCCACTTATGTTCCTAATTTATAAAATGGATATTGAGATGATGTTTACTTCAAAGAGTATCAAATGAGATATTATTTATTTTTTAAGCCAGAGCAGGGTCAACAAAAATAATGTGAATTGAATTATAGTTCTAGTTCATGAAAAGAAATTGAAGGATAATGTGACTGACTTTATGAGGGGGGAAATGTAAAAAAAAGTTTAGTCCTTCATTTGTCAGGAAAGTAAAAGTATAGGCTGCCAAATGAAAAACCAACACCATAAATAACCAATTTGGGGGGAATGTTGAATTAGATATATTGAATTAAATAGTTCCTGAGGTCCCTTCTATTTCAGACTTTGTAAAGCAATAGGGTTATCATTTATTGTCAGTGCTTTATCTGAGATCTCACGAAATAGCATTCAATGAAAGACTGTTTACCTGACAAGCAACCATTACTATACATCATCAGTTGATGATGATTATGTTTGTCCTTCATTCTAGAAGAAGATCATGACTTTAGGGAGATGATATCATGACAAAGACATGAAGTCCTGTGCTAAGTCACCAACCTCACTTTCTCCTCCAGGAACTTCCGGGTTCAGTGACCTGATATGAATTGGGATGACTGTAGATGGCTTTTGATGTGAGGCAATCAGGGTTAAGTGACTTATCCAAGATCACACAGCTAATACAGGTCAAGTATCTGAGGTGGGATTTTCCTGACTCCAAGACCACTCTCCACTGTGCCACCCAGCTACTGAGACCAGCCAATGCCTCTTAGAGATACTGTAAAGTAGGAAACATGTGTATAGAAAGCTATTTATCCTTGAGTGAAACAAGCATACACCAAAGGGAATACTATGCCTAGAATGGTAGAACTGCACGTACATGTTCAGTAGTGAATTAACTTAAGATTTTGATGTGGTTAAATTACTACTTCTGGGTAATTGTGAATTCAGGTTTGGTCATCATGGAAGTGTGTTTAGGAGTTCCTTAAAAAATGTGGAAGAATGGTCCATGCCTGAAATTCTCTCTCTCCCTACTGCCACCAGCTTTCACTTGTTGAAATCTCACAAGTTCTTTAGGATCAAACTCAAATATTCTCTCCTCCATGAAACAGTTTGTCATCTCCCTTCCTAAAATACATGCTTTCTGTTGTCAGTTTTCTGATCAAGGTTCAAGTTTGCAGATCATTTTAGCCAAATTGAACTATTCTTCTTTTGCCTTTTAAAAATACATTTTGGTCATTTGCACCTCCGTTGTTATAGGCCCTCCAGGTAAAATTAATTATTTTGTTACTAATAGCTTTAGTTTTGAAGGATTTTGAACTTTGGGTGTATTGATATACATAATCAGTCCCCCATCTTAAGTATCTTTTTAAAAAATTTTATTTATTTAAGGCAATGGGATTAAGTGACTTGCCCAAGTTCACACAGCTAGGCAATTATTAAGTGTCTGAGTCCAGATTTGAATTCAGGTCCTCCTGACTGAAGGATCAGTGCTCTATCCACTGCACCACTTAGCTGCCCCCATTCTAAGTATCTTTGTAATATCTTGAGATTCCAAATATAAAACTTTGAGAAATAAACACACACACACACACACACACACACACACACACACACACACACACTACCTTTCTCCTTTTGACTTATTTTACTTTTTGAGACAGCAAGGAAGTATGCTTATTAGAAGAAATTAGCTCCTTTCATTCATTTTCCATTTTAATGGTAGTGATGGCAGTGTTGACTTCAGTCAATTCAAGTTGTTTTTTTTGGTATCCCTCTGACATAAAAAAGAAATAATAGTTCATTTGATAGCCTGTGAAATAGCTGCCATCAGAATGCCCATTTTACAGATGAGGAATCATGTTAAGTGGGTTGTCACTTACCTAAGGTCGCAGCACTAAGTATAAAAATAGAATAATAGTGAGGATGATGATGTTATGTCTTAGAAATGAATTTACTACTTAAATCTTGTTTTCAAGTTTTATGTCTTACCTTCACAAATACATTGAATTAAATAAACATAGGGCTGTCCTTGAGGACCATATGTTTCTCTTGTTGCCCTTTCTGGCTGACCACCCCCTTATTGAAGGGGCAGTAACTCAGGCCAGCTCACAAGATATCTAACTTAAAATATGTAGTGGCAAAAATTGACCTGCTTTTTCTCCAAAACTGAAACAAAATTCAGTGCAGTTGTGTGAAACCTGGAGGGATTGTCGCCTTAAGCAGATGAGAGATGCATTCTGTACCACTCAGATAGTAATGTGAAATAAGGATTATTTTCAAGATGGATAGAAAGGGCAAGTCTGTACTTAGTGAGCTTATATTCTGGTCCAAAGATACATACACACCACATACTCACTTTCCTTATCTTCTTTTCTGAAGGTTGGTTACCAATATTTAAAAATGATTAATCCCTGTAAACTTAAGAACATTACCCTAAAGATTGATTTCAAATGGATGTGAGCTGGTTAAAGGGACAGCAAAGTAGGAAGGACACCTATGTCTAGAAGGCAGGTTTATCTGATGACTGATAGTGTATGACCAAATGAGACTGTATGACTAGTAAAATCATTTCCCTTCTGTATCCCTAGTTTCCTCATTTCTAAAATGGGCATTATAAAATTCGTATATCTTAGCTTATGGTACAACAGAAAAGGCACTGGAGATGGAAACTTATTGGTTTTGGGGCAAAGATCTCTCTGTGTTTTAACCTGTCTTAATGTCCTTCTGCCCTATAAAATTTGCTCTAATCTGGGGTAATGTGGGAAGGGGGCTAATATGACTCAGACCTGCCTTCAGCTAAGGAATTGTGTGGGCAGCTGAAGACCCAGGGGAATGGACTGCAGAGTAGTGCCCTGAAAAGGGAGTGACCTGGAAGTAGCAGCCTAGTAGAAATAGATACTGGAAAAGGGGAGCAAAAGCAGACCATCCATGAAATCCTTAGCCCTTGACTCTAGGACTTAGATCTAGAGCTGTGTGTGTTGATTTGTGTACAAAATTTATCTGTATAGTTACTATGACACTTAAACCCTTCCTTCCCTACTATTGAACTATAGACTTACAAGGCATGATTCTTCTATTTTCTCCCTTTTCCCCCTCTTGCTCCTCCCCTATGTTTACCTTTTTGCTTACTTTGTCTTTTTTAGTTTGTTAAATGTCATTTACCATTGCATTGCTGAGCTATGTATATCTTTGCTCTTCTGCAGTAAAGAGAAACCATAAGGGAGAACCTAGGAAAGAAAAGAAACAATACAACTGATATTTTGACATAATTGTTCCCTGAGTTGGGGGTAAGAGCAGTAAAAAAGATTGTTGATTTCTTTTTTTCAGTTTTTCTAGATAGAAGGTAACACTTGTTTTAGGACCTCTCTTTAGACTTTGTATGAGTCAGCTATTTGGCCTGTGGGGTAGAGAAAAAAACTATCACTAGCCATTGCATCCTATTGTTTCCTCACGAGTCAGGTCTTGAAAGGAAAATTTACTCAGTAGTGTAGTTACTGAGGGAATGATTTAGCAAAGAAAGTCATCCTCAAGAAGAGAAACTGATATAGTTAAATTTCAGTAAGAGTTACAACCCCTACGATGCTGCTCATAATTGTACAGTTATTATATTATTATATAATATAACAGTTATTATATAATTGTTACAGTCATAGAGCTACTTCATTGAGGTAAGTGCTTTGTTAACTCTTGTTAACTTCAATAAACTATGGAAAGGCACTCTATTCAAAGTTGTGAGATGTTTAATGTTGAACTATGTACTTGTTATATGAGATAGCATAGAGCAGTAGAAAGATTTCTGATTTGGGATTTGGAGGACCTGGTTTAGAAGCCTGAGACTTTCCTTTTCATTCTCTGACCTTAAATAAGTCATTTCCACTCTATGGTCCTCACTGTATAATTGAGGGCTTGGTCTGAGCCCCCAGCTCTTAATAAGTTCTAAATAATATCCTATGATATTGTAACCCATAATATATTAATCTGATCCATAAACTTGAATATAGTTTTGCAGAATATCAGTCTCTGGGGTAAAAAAATCCCATTGGACTAGGATCCAGGTGGCTTGCTTTTTAGTCTCACTCTGTTACTAATTAGTTGTGCTGTGCTTAGTCACTTAACCTCAGTTGTGTAGTCAACATACTCAAATCTCCTTGATTATCCATCCATCAGTCTATTAAAAAATGAGAGAGTTGGATTAGATGCTTCTGAATACCCTTTTCCCTTCCTACACTGTGATTTTTGTGCACTACTTTTATGTCCATGTAAATATCAGTCTAACAAGAAAAGATCTGACTGAATTTTTAATCAGAAGAACCCAGTTCTGCCACTTATTCATGAATATGATCATTTCTTTTCTGGACCTCAGTTTCCTCATCTGTAAAATTAGGAGCTTGGACTGTGTCTGACCTCTAAGATCCTTTCAGGTCTTAGTTATGATGCAAATTCTGTGACCTTGCACAATTAATCTCTTTGAACCTCAGTTTCCTTATTAGTCAAAATAGACTTTTACTACTTTCACTATCTAATTCCTTGGGTTTTTGTAATGAGATAATGTATGTGAAAGCACTTTGTAACCATAAAGAACTCTCTGAATGTAAGCTAAGCTGTTCTAGAAAGTGTGGGCTTTTTCAAACTGAATCATTTCCCCAGTACTGTCAAGAGATTGAGGTGGTGGAAGTAAATGGAATGGTTTTAACTCACAAAATGATTCAACCATGTATTCTCTGGGGAGAGAAAAGATGTCATTGTGAATCAACTATTTTAATAAGGCAGGAGAGAGCCCCATATGCAACATAAGTCACACTTTAATTCAACAGAATTTCAAGAGCCAGGAGAACTTTAACAGTGTAAAGACACCCATCTTTCATTAGTGATAGTTGTGTATCTTCTACATACCTTAGCCAATGATCTTTGTGAGTTACCATGGCAGAAAAAAATGTATCACCTAATGACCAAGTTCTATTGATAAACCAGGCTAATTTTTGGTGGCAGTTTGCCAGTCCTGTTCTTGAAACCTTTCCATCCTGATATATCCTTTGAGAACTCAGGGTCATCTTCTACATTATGGTTAAGGCATCAGGATATAATTTTAGTTAAAGAAAATTTTAATGAAAAATAATATTTTATGTCAACTCATTTTATGTTTACTCAGTGCTTTTTATATTAACTGATTTGATTATAACAAAATTCCTATAGAGTAGGTAGGGCAAATAAAATAATGACCATTTTTCAGATGAACAAACTGAGGATCTGAAAGTTTGTGATTTATACAAGGTGACATAATTTATATATATTGAAGAGAGGATATAGTTCAAATGTTGTGACCTCTCCACTATTTCCAAATGAATTAATCATGTAGCCTAAGATAATTTAATTTTTCTCCCAGCCTGCACACAGTTCTTGTATATTAATTGCCTTTAGCTATAGTTTAAAAACCACTGTGATTTTCTTCAGTTACCATATTGGCAATATGGTAATTTTTATGGCAGTTTAGTTAAATGAGGAATAATATGAATATATTACTCTGAGGCCTTTTAATGCTTTGCAGTTCCAAACAGTAATTGAGGGCCATTTTCCAAGGGTTTCTTTGGATTGTTTGGAATTTGGAATGCATTTTCCAACAGAAGCAGTGTTACTAGTGAGATGGTTAGGAACTTAGTCCTCCAACCTATTTAATCTATAACAATGAATACTAAGAGAGGAAACAATATCACTGTAATATTCCTACTAAAACAGAAATAAATTAAATAGATTTTTTTTTCATTTATTTTGCATGCTGGTACTTGAGTCGGTTTAATTAGATGAATTAGATGGAAACTTGTGGAAAGTTTGGGCACTTTTAGGAGCTTTAGAGAATAATGGCTTTGGTCCAATTTCACTTCAAAAAAATGTTTTTTCATTTTCCACATATCATTCCATTATTCTTATACTTAACTGTCTATTATTAAGATTTGTTTTTTGTTTCCCAAAAGGAATGGGTAGGGTTATTATTAAAGTAAGGAGGTAAGAGTTTAAAAGGATATATTAAGTTGGTATTAAATGTATCTAGAGAGAATGGATGGCACCTAAGAATCTATTGACTTTTAGAGAAGGAAGTAGGCAGATACCTGTGTTAACTACTGCTGATTCATTTAATACTGTTTGCTATCTTTAGATCTTTCATGCCAAGGACCATTTGAAAGTTGGATGTTCATTACTGGGGAGTATACTGATGCCTTCCTCCTGGAGCCTCCATTTTTGTGAAGGGGTTCAGCTCAAATAGCCTTCATTCCCTTCCTTTCTGGTTCTGCTCTTGATTTCCCAACTGCAAAACTATGGACCTCTCCTCCCTTTTAGCTCCTTTTTTGAGTGTTGTTTCCCCCATTAGAATGTCAGTTCTTTAAGAGAAAGTATTGTCTCTTTTTGTTTGAATTAGTGCAGTGTACATAGTAAGCACTTAATAAATGTTCATTTGTACCTTCCTTCCTTCCTTCACCATTTTTTAAAGTCAAAAATACCAAAGCATCAATGGGAATGAGAAGCAGAGAAAATCTGAAAAATTTGAAAACTATTTCACAAAGCAAAGCTTATTATGTATAAACAGTTCTCAAAATAAGAATGACAAATTATTAACTGTATAAACCTCTGCTCCTAGTTATTAATAATAAGATAAATGCAATTTAGAGCAACTCTTAGGCTTTACGTAATATAACAAAGATGGGATTAGTCATTGTTGGAGGAGTTGTGGAAGGACAAATAACACTACACCATTGGTAAGGCTGTGAACTGCTCCAGCCTTTCTGCAAAGCAATTTAGAATTGTGAACAAAAAAAAGTGGCTAAAGTTCACATACTCTTTGACAGAGGGGTCCACTGCTAAGGATATACATACCCCTAAAATGTCAAAAGGGATTTTCCAATTTTTTCAGCAGTTTTTTTTTTTTTTGATGGCAGCAAATAGCTGAAAATATTGGCTGGGGAGTAGCTAAACAAACTGTGGGTATATGAATATATGTAATATCACTGAGTCATAAAAATAATGGATATGAAGAATTCAGAAAAGCATTGGAAAACTTCTGTGTATAGACACTGAATGAATCAAAATCAGGAAAACTGTACAAATAATAACTGCAACAAGGCAAATAGAACTAAAAATGAAGTGCAACATTGTGTAGAGACAGCTAAGATTCAGGAAAACCTGACTTCAAATTCAGCCTCAGACACTGGCTGTGTGACTCTGGGGGCAAGACCCTTAACTCTGTTTGCCTGTTTCCTCATCTGTAAAATGAGCTGGAGAAGAAAATGATAAACCACTTCGGTATCTTTGCCAAGAAAACCCCAAATTGTGTACTAAAGAGTTGTACATGACTGAAATGATTGAATAACAACAAAAAACTGTATAATTATTATTACCAACTTTGATTTCAGAGAACATTTGAAAAAAATTAATGCTCTTATTTAAGTGCAGAGGTATAGTTAATGTGTGGGGGAGAGTGGATTATGAATATTGCATATATTATCAGACTTGTTTTATTTTTGCTCCCTTTTTTGTTACAAGGGTTGATTTTTCTAGATAGGGTAGGGAAGAGATATATTGGAAAAAGAAGGTAATATAAAAACAAAATATATTTTAGAAAATGTTATGCCAGAAGACTGAATATTAACAGCCAGATGGAATCCTAGGCTACTTACATTCCATGTCTTATTTTACAGATGGAAGGAATGAGGTCCAGAAAAATAGTGACTTACTCTTCTTCAACAGTCTCACAGCTTATTAATAATATCAACATCACAATTGGAATAAAGTCTTCTGACCCTGTAGTAATTTTTCTGTCATAGTTCTCTGGAAAGTTCTGCCAGCAAAAATATAAATGCAAGGAGGTATATGTAAATTTAGAATTGAACAAATTTGATAAAGATTGAAAAATAGGGTATTTGAAAGAATTTGATTATAGTTTTTCTGTATCTCTTCTTATATCCTTCCAACCTGTCATAGTTACCATTTCTGAATATTTAAAAAAGACCACAAATCTTTAAATTCAAATTTAGGAGGCAGCCTGGAAGTTCTCTGCAATTTCAGTTTTTAGTTTGTTTTTCTTTCAGTTGATTTGGTAGGTTTTACCATCTACAGGTTGCTCTATAGATGCTGTTGAATTCTCTTAATGGTATTTCCAGCTGACATAGGCAGATGTTCCTCTAAGTGTTCTTTTAGATCCATACTGAGAATATTTCTGTTAATTATTTCACTAAACAGCTTGTTGTGATTATATGTGATATAGAGTGGGGCTTGTGGTATAATGGGAGGCTGAGGAGTCAGTGGAATTTACATGTATTAGATGAATAGGCCACTGTTTCTCCATCAGGGAAACTGAACACATATGGTATTGTAGGGTAAGTTTGTGGAAGGTTAGCGGTTTTTCATCCTTATTCATATGGTCTTGTACAATATAGGTACTCAATAAATATGAAATGAATTAGTTCAGTAAAATTGAGTAGACTTGTAACTTATGTGAGGTAGAAATATAAAATTTATAACCCTGTTTTTCAGTAATCCTTTTTAATCATGTTTTCTTCTCCTTAATAATTCCCAAATATAATTTTAAATATGCAATTAGAATTGTATGAACAAAGTAGGTAGTATTTTAGATACTGTGTAAAATGTACTTTAATTTTTCATATTTTTTCAGGTTAGGAAGGAATGTATGACAGGCATTTGTGAAACATATAATGACAAAGGGGAGATATTCATAGAATTGCCTTGTACTAGGAACAGTAGGCCAACTTACATGAAATGCAGAATGGATTCACTGGAGTCATATTGTGAAAGTCTTTCAATGAAAAACAAATTTATTTCTTATATTAAGGGCAATAAGGAGACCCTGAAACCTATGGACATTGAAAATACATGGTCAATCCAGTTAGTGCTTTTAGAGTGAAGGATGGATTGAAAATGGGGAGAACTTGTAGTCAGGAAGTCCACTTAAACTCTTCATTCAATTAAAAACATTTAAGCTATTGGAGGCTCTTTAAATGGTCTAAATAAGAGGTGATGAGGACCTAAACTGAGTGCCTGTGACTTGAGTGAAGAGGAGATGGATGTAGAGACACTGTAGAAGTAAAATCATCAAGCCTTGGGAAATGACTGGATATCAATAGGTAGAGGGAAGAATAGAGATGATATCTGTAAGGTTGTGAATCTCAGACTAGAACGATAATGATGCTCTCAACAGAAACAGAAGTCAGAGAAAAGGTCAGGAAAAATAATCTCAAAGTTTCATTCTATATTTCTAATCAAAAATTAATTTCTGTCTCCAACTAAGTTATAAATCTGAATGTTGTCTCTCTGTGTAAAAAATGTCAAAACTGCCATGTCAAGGCCTGTCAAGTACATCTAAATGTTTACTTGGTCTTTATCAATAATACCTGGTCAACTTTGTAATAGCACCAATAAATTCCTTTACCTGGGTCAACAAATCATAAGATAAGAGATATCTTAGATGAGAAGAGAGAAATACTATGTTTGTTTGTAATCATTCCCTCTCCAGCCTAAGTGGAATTCTTATCAATAGGAATTTGAAGCAAATATAACTCATGAGAGGATCATAATGTAGAACTATGTCATCTATAGGAAATTACATTGATTGCCTAACTCAGTTTTATGATTCTTTGTACTTTCTGTATAAAATACGCCCCCCCCCCCCCCAATTTTGTAATCAAGTTTTGTATCTTTAATGAAACCATTCATCTGTGGGTTTGGTAAGATCCTAGAGAATAAAACTTCATGGATAAAGCTAACATTTCATTTTTTTTCATTTTTTAGCCTGAGAAAATTATGGTTAACAGTAAGGATTTGTTTTGGACTTGTTGGGGTTTGTGGTATTGACTGGATATCATCCAATTTTAAATATGCAACTTTCTAGCAAGGAATATGTCCTTAGACATATTGCTTCATAAATAAAGGTATTGCAATTGAAAATAGCCTGTTTTGCTGAGGTATTTAGTGATTTTAATTCTGAGGCACTGGTATGTTACTATTTCCAAGTCCCTTTGCTTTTTTGTGCTTCTTGGGAGTACCTGTCTTTTATGAAAAGTGAATATGGCATGAAAAACATAGATTTTTCTGGGTTTTTTCCTTCCTTTCCTCCTTCCCACCTCCCCCTCAACTGTATTTTTGATTTTTAAAGAAAATAATTTAAGTTTGCAATATACAGGGACACTTTATCTTAAACTGTAAAAACTATTTTGGAGAAGCTGTATATCTAACTTTACCAGGTGTTACCTCCATGCTTATCCAAGGACACCATCCATACCAATCTCCTTTGCCACTACTCCTTCCATTACTTTCCTTACTTAATTCTTACTCTGCTGTCCAAACTTTTTTCTTGATATTATCCAAATTCTCTACAATAAATGTTTGCTGCCTAATTTATTTATGCCCTGAGCTATCTGACTCTTGGTTTCTCAAGCTCCTTACTTTCTCTGAACTCTGTCCCTAGTTTTTAGTCTTAGGAGATTGATCTCAACCCTCTAATTTTTGCCTATTTCAGCTGACCTTCAAGGCACAGAGTAAGTTTCAAGCTTTTCTTTCACTATCTCCTGACTTTCCCTCAGGTTACAGTGAGCAAGCTTGGTCTTTTCTGATTTTCAATAAAATTTATTATAACTAAATTCAACAGACATGTTGAGATCCTGCTCTGTAGGACTTTGCTATATGAGGATGCAAAAATGCCCTCAAGAAAGTTAATAGCTGTATTGACATGCACATAAATATGTAATACCTTGCTAAATGTTAAGGGGGTTGAAAATGCTGGGGTTTTTTGGTTTGTTTAATTAAGAGGAGGCTTCAAGAAGAAGGCATTATCTGAACAGGGCATTTAACTATGGGCAGGATTTATTTTTTAAGCAATCTTTATTATAAATTTAAGATTAAAAAATTGAGAATACTTTCAGAACTGTGTAACTTAGTGAAACATCTGTGTTCCAATAATGACTTAACACTGACTTGTGATCATGTTTAAGTCACTTTACTTCTATGAACCTCAGCTTATTCATCTATAAAGTGGGGTTTTGCCTTTGGAGAAGGGTTGTGGTAGTACTCTCCTCAGGAGAACTAAACTTACTCTCTATTTGTAGTTATTATCTTTGGTCTCTGTCATGGTGAGCTCTCTCAGCTCTGATTCTCTCATCTTTGTCAGTTCTTCCTGTTCCTTTTTAAAGGACAGACTAGACCAAGGGTGCAGCTTAACCATCACTTAGTCATAGCTCAATAAGTCATCCCCTTAAATGTCATAATTCAGTCATCCTTAGTGGGCTAGTACCTAGGACAACAGTACTAATACCACAAAAAGTCCCAAGTGAGGTGTTCGTGAGGATGCTGTCAGTTTGTGTAGGTAGATATCTTCAAGGCCAGAGCAAATTAAGCTGACTAAGCTCCTACCCACACATACTTTTAGAGACACTTTTGGGTTCTGGTGGCATGGCTTAAGGAACCTAGGATCACTCTCTACCTCAATGAAGCATCAGAGGAAGACTTTAGCAAAGTTGTGATACTCATAACTAAATATAAATTGGTTAGACATCTTTACACGTGAGTAGCAGCTAGGTGGCACAACGGAGAGAGTACCTGATCTGAAGTCAGAAAAGCATTCAGATTCAGCTTCACACCTCTCCCAAGTTTTATTGTAGGGATCAAATTAGTAAAGTGCTTAGTTTGTTACCTTCCTTGCTTATTCTTCTTGTTCCCTAGCATGCATGGTCCTTAAATTGGTATCCTGTAGAATAGTTGATTTGCAAACATTAGTTGCTTGATTTGGGACTAATCTGGCTGAATATAGAGAGGGAGGGAGTGAAGGGAAGAAGGTAGATTTATGCACTGTAATGCTAGCAGTCCTCTTTTAGAAGGGGGAAGAGGGTTAGAGAAGAAAATGAACATATTGTAGGCAGGCTTAAACATTTCTTGCTTCAATATTTATTGGCCTAAGGACTGTTACATATTTTTATGAAATGATGGCTGATTGTTTAACTTTTTCCTTTTTAAAATATATTTTAACTTTTTAAAAAAATCTCATCTAGAAATTTAAGTTTTTGTATTTTATTCAGGCAATTAAGTAATACGGTGTCTTGGGATAATAGAAGGAAGGTGTTACAGACCTGAATTTCAATTCTGATGTTGACAGATAGCTCTGTTCTTCTCCTTCTCTAAGCTGGATTTCCTCATATGTAACAATGGAGGGTATCTTCCTTGTCCCCAACTCCTTTAAGGGTAGTTGTAAAGACTATGCCTTGTACGTTGTGATTTCCATATACTGTTGAGTATAGAGGAAAATAGTTTTTCCTCTCCCAGAGCATAATGATCTGTCTCTGGAAATGGTCCTTGGTGCTTCAATTGAGGTCTTTGAGCAGTGACCGCTGGTCAGTTTTGTTGTAGAAGGGAGTTTTCCCTCAAATATAGGTTTGACTTGGTTGGTCTCTTTCTTCTAACCATGAAATTCTATCTTGTATTATGAAAACAGATATCTTTAAATGTGTGTGGTATAAAAATAAAAGTCTAGGAGAAGGCCATGCCCATATTTATAGATGCTGAGCTGATAGTGTTTGAGAACCAGAGCTACAGAGTCTGAAGTTGTATTGGTTTGATGTTGGCACCAATTATATCTTTGCATTTCACCCTTTCAGAAAAAGGAGTTAGTACTACGAGGTTTGTACAGAGTGTTATTATGAGTGCCCCATTTCTGATTCCAGGCTCAGAAACCAGGTCCATTGTAAGCCTGCTTATGTGATGAGCCAGAAATCAGGAAACAGGCCCCTGGTTGTCATAGCAACCAGTAAATGCTGAACTACTTCCTCAGAGCTAGAATCCACATTGAGATGGAAGCTACCCAGAACAGTAATTTGAAGAAGTAGTCTTATGTCAAGCTGGACAAGTAGTCTTGTCAGACATCACTGAAGGGCACACAACCCCTAACTATTACTTCCTTTTATCCGGGAACTTGTACTGAATATGCATATATTTTCTTCCTCAGGCCTCCTAGTAAATCTGAAATGTATCAGATCCTTTCCTTGGATACTGAAACTTAAAAAGATAATATAAAGAAAATATATATGAAAATTTATATACATATATATAGATTTTCATTTGCCTATTTTTTATTAGACTTATGATTATATTTGCTTAAGGAAACTCCTACCTTTGTACATCTTTGGATGCATATAATTTTAGATGATTGCCTTGAGCACTGAGAAGTTAAGTGACTTGCCTTAGGACACATAGCCAACAGGTGTCAGAAGTAAAAGTACTTGGATTCAGGTCTTCCTGCCTTTGAATCCTATTCTGTATTCATTCACCATGCCTCATTAGTTTTTAATTTTTTTTTTTTGAGGACTGACTCACTGTTTGTTTCATAAACCACAGGGTTGACTGTTTATGCCATTGTGATTTCCTACTGTGTCAGGTGTCTGTAGAACCATGACCACTTTTGAGAATGTAGCCAGTGCACAAGGGTGGGTGCATAAAGGTGGACAGTTTGTCTCTTATCAAAGCATAACTGGCTAACTATACCTTCCTTAATAGATCATCTTGGCTTATTTCCAGTTCCCTGGGTATGTCTTGACCTTTACCTTATCTCTTGACAACTTTCTCTTAAGATTTCCATCAGGTATTTTCATTGACTCTCAACTTGCATTCCAGGCTCCCCTGACATTTTTAGAATCCTGATCCAGATATCATCATTCTTCAAGTTTCCTGGAGGTTTTGCTGACTCTACAACATCCCAGTTTCCTTTTCTGTGTTAGGATTCCTGCATTCTCCTGTTCTGATAAAGAGTCTTTAGCAATCTCTTTTCCTTTCTCTAAAACTTCAGGAGCAGAGCCACTTTAGTTTTTTGATCTACATAAAATTTGATATTCTAATCTAGAATGCTTCTGAGATCTATAGCATAGTGAAGAGATTCATATTGGAACCTTAAAGAGGATCAGTTCCAGGATTCCAATGAGGAGTTATTATTGATTTAGAAGTACAGTTTAGGAGATCACATTATGAACCTGTCCAAGATCCTCAAAAACTCTTACTGCCTTCAGGGTGTTCACATTGCAATGGAAGAGACAACATATAAATAATTAGGTATGGGTTGGTTTAAGTTTTCTGTGGTCTATGTCTGAGAGAAAGAAGGGAGGGAGAAAGAAAAGAGAAAGAAGGGACAGAGACAGAATATTGAATGAGAATGGGAATGATTTTGGTGAAGAAGGCACTAGTAAGTAAGGCACTGGAAGAAACTAGAAAGTTCATCTACAGAAGGTGGGATTTAAATTGAACCTTTTAAAAGAAGCAAAGGAAACTAAAGGGTAGAACTGAGCTTTCTGGATATGGAAAAGAGGGACAGTAAAAAGCTGCTAAGACAGGAGTTTTTTTTTTTTTGAAAAACAACTTTATTTGAAAAACATCAAGTTGGCCAGTGTGAATGAATCAGGCAGGGAGGGGAGTAGATTGAAAAGGTCAGAACTTAGATTGTGAAGAACTTAAATGACAGGAATTTATATTTAATTCTAGTGATAATGGAACTACTATAGTTTAATGAGCAGGTAAGTCTGTGAGGGTGGAGGGTATATGGTCAGACCTTTGTCTTAAGAAAAATTAACCTTAGCAGCTTAGTAGAAAGTATGTTACTAAAGAGAGTGACTTGAGAGGCCACTTAAAAGAATGTTGCAATAAACCTGGCAGGAGGGGCTGAGATACTTGGTGACTAGGAAAACAAAGGTGCCCTTGACAATAAGAAGAAAGTTTGAAATAGGGAGAGCTGGGGGACAAGGGAGGAAGAAACTGAATTCTGGATATATTAAGTTTGAGGTAACTACAGAACATTGCTCAAGATGTTCAAAAAGCAGTTGGTGGTGTGGGACTGTACTTCATTAGAAGGACTACACAGCTGGACATAGAGATCTGAGAATTAGCTACAAAGAGATGGCAATTACACACATAAGAGCTGGCAAAATCACCATGTAAGATAATATAAAGTGAAAAAAGGAGGCCTAGGATAGAACCTTGAAGGAAACTAGTTACTTGAGGTAATATGGATGCAGCTAAAGGAGACTAAGGAACTATCAGTTGTATAGTACCCAGGTGGAAATGTGCTCTATGTTGCAAAGAGTTTAAGAAGAGTAAGGATTAGGGCAGCTGGGTGGCGCAGTGTATAGAGTACCGACCCTGGAGTCAGGAGGACCTGAGTTCAGTTGTGACCCACTTAATAATCACCTAGTTGTGTGACCCTGGGCAAGTCACTTAAGCCCATTGCCTTGCAAAAACAACAACAAAAAAAGGATTGAGAAAAGACCCCTAGCTTTTGTAATTAATTGATTATCAACAATTTTGTAGTGAGCAGGTTAATTGAATAATAAGATCAGAATCCAGAATCCAGAAGGGTTTTAAAAGAGCAAGAAAAGTGAAGGCACGATATAGATGCTTTTCTCCAGGAATTTGGCCAAAACAATAATTAGTTAATATCAAGTAAAGAATTTTGGGTTTTTTTGTTAGTTTTTTTTTAAGAGAAATGGGAGTGATTGTAGATAGTAGGGAAAGAGTTAATAGAGAATAAAGAAGAGTGGGGATAATAGTTGGGGCAATTTCCTGGAATGGAGAAATACTTTTCATTTGCCTGAAGTAAGATTTTATCTTATGTTCTTCCTCACTGTCCCATTAGTGCTACCTAGTTTTCTCCTTGCTACCTAGTTTTCTCCTTGCTTCCTCTCCCCCCTTCCACTGTACCTAAAGGCTGAGAGTCTTTAGGTACTTTTTTTAGGAACTTTTTTTTTAGGTTTTTGCAAGGTATTGGTGTTAAGTGACTTGCCCAAGGCCACACAGCTAGGTAATAATTAAATGTCTGAGGTCGGATTTGAATTCAGGGACTCCAGACTCCAGGGCCAGTGCTCTATCCACTGCACCACCTAGCCGCCCCATGCCTCCATCCATCCTGTCCCCTTCCTGCTGGTTGTTTATGAATACACAGAGAAAATGGAAAAGCAGTCCTTTAGGAGCTAGATTCTACCAGACTTCTCTCTCTCTCTCTTAGTTTTGTTCTATTCTTATGACCCCTTTAGGGGTTTTCTTGCCAAAGATACTGGAATGGTCCTTCTCTGGTTCATTTTACACTTAAGGAACTTGAGGCTAACAGGGGTTAAGTGATTTGCTCAGGCTTACACAGCTGGTAAATATCTGAGGTCAAATTTGAACTCAGGAAGATGAGTCTTCCTCATTCCAGGAACAGCACTTGATCCACTGTGCTACCTAGCTACCCCTAGCTTCCTATTCCCTAAAAGAGTACACACTCCTTAACCTAGCATTCAAAGACTAGATTTAATTTCCAACCTTATCACCTCGCGCTCTCATCTCCTAAACACTTTCTCTTTGCTAACATTATAGCTCTCTTTTAATCACCCTAACATACCTGTGATATCATCTATTTTTAATTTTTTTCCAATGTAAATATAGTTTATAACATTCTTTTTTGTAAGATTTTGAGTTCTACATTTTCCTCCCTTTCACCTTCCCCTCCCCCCCACATAACAGTGAGTAATCTGATATAGGTTATACATATACAATCATATTAAAACACATTTCCATATCAGTCATGTTATGAGAAAAGAATCAAACAAAAGGGGAAAATGTGAGAAATAAAAACAAAAAATAAATTTTAAAAAGTGAAAATAGGGGGCAGCTAGGTGGTGCAGTGGATAGAGCACCGGCCCTGGAGTCAGGAGTACCTGAGTTCAAATCTGGCCTCAGATACTTAATGATTACCTAGCTGTGTGACCTTGGGCAAGTCACTTAACCTCATTGCCTAACAAAATAAATAAATGAATGAATGAATGAATGAATGAATGAATAAATAAATAAATAAATAAATAAATAAATAAATAAATAAAGGTGAAAATAGTATGCTTTGATCTGTATTCAGGCTCCATCTTTCTCTGGATATAGATGACATTTTCCCTCACAAGTTTTTTAGATTTGTCTTTGATCACAGTTGAGAAGAGTTGTCTATCATAATTGATCATCACATAATGTGACTATTAAGATGTACAGTGATCACCTGATTCAGTTGATTTCACTCAGCATCTGTTCATGTAAGTCTTTCCAAGGTTTTTCTGAACTTTGTCTGTTTTCTTACAGAACAAAAATTATGTCAGTCTTAACTATCCTTCAAGGCTCAGCTCAAAAGGAACTCGCATTCATGAATGCTTTCCTGACTTTTCAGTCATCATTGATTTTTTTCCTCATCTGTTCGTAGGCAAGTTTGTATTCTGATAACGTCCATATCATGTTCTAATTATTATTTATTTATGAGCATAGAATATTATCTCCCTGTCACCCACTTTAGTACGCAGAATAAGTAGATGTTCAATACTGAAAATCAGGTGAAGATTTTAGTCTTATTGGGAGTTTTTATCCTCTGTTGAATTTGTTTAAAAGAATTCTGAAATCCATTTCAAATTTGAAATATTGTGATTCCCAGGAAGTTGGCCGCAAGTTGGTAATTTTTTTATGACTATACCAGTTGCTGAAGGCCATCTAATATAACACAGAGGAATGGGAAGATAAAATCATTTACTCAAGTTCTTGGCAAAAAAAAGATGAAATCATTCCTACAAGGAGTTTATAATACCTTTTGCTTACTTTGCCACAGTAATTTCATAATATTGGTTGATTCTTGTACTTCATTATGGAAGAAGATCAAAATGAAACCACCATGATTGAGAAATTATAGCTTGTTAGACTGTGTCAGACTGTGGCTGATCAGACCAATATTAGCTTGGAATGTTCTACAGGTTGGGCACAGATAGTTCATATGATCACCCAGGGTGGGTACTCTAAACTTACATGGCACATTTCCTTTGAGCTGCTTCAATTCTGCCTTCTTCATAAAGCTTATCACCCTCTCTGATGAGGGCACACCATGCTGGGCAGTCCTGTGCCAGTATCTCCCATACTGTACAGTCAATTCCAAAGTTCTTCAGAGAGACCTTCAGGGTGTCCCTGGTATCACTTCTTCTGACTCCCTTGAGTTCTTGCCCTGTGTGGGTTTTCCATAAAATGGTCTTTTTTGGCAAGCATACTTATGACATCCCAACAATGTGTCCAACCCATTGTAGTTGTGCTCTCTGTAGTAATGTTGGAATGTTAGGCAGTTTAGCTTGAGAAAGGACCTCAGTATCTGGTATATTCTCCTGTCAGGTGACCTACAAAAGCTTCCTAAGACAATTTAAATGGAAGTGATTCAGTTTCCTGATATAGTGCTGGTAGATTGTCCAGGTTTCACAGGCATATAGCAATGAGTTCAGCACAATGGCTCTGTAGATCTTCAGTTTGGTAGTCAGTCTAATACTTCTTGTCTCCCACACTTTCTTTTGGAGCCTCCCAAATATTGAGCTAGCTCTGACAATGTGTGTGTCAACCACTTTGTCAGTATGTACTTCTTTTTTTTTAACTTTTTTTAAGGCTTTTTGCAAGGCAAATGGGGTTAAGTGGCTTGCCCAAGGCAACACAGCTAGGTAATTATTGTCTGAGGTCGTATTTGAACTCAGGTCCTCCTGACTCCAGGGCCAGTGCTCTATCTATTGCACCACCTAGCCGCCCCCTAATATGTACTTCTCTGGAAAGAACACTGCCAAGGTAAGTGAACTTATCCACAGGACTCAGAACTTCTCCATTTGCTGTAATTGATAGTTCCACATATGGATAATGTGGAGCTGGCTGATGGAGCACCTGAGTTTTCTTGGTGTTAATTGTTACACCAAAATTAGCACAAGTAGCAGGTAATTGATCCATATTTTAGTGCATCTCAGCTTCAGAGGCTGCATTGGGGGCACAATCATCTGCAAACAGAAAATCATGCACCAACACTCCCTCCACTTTGGTCTTGACTTATAGCCTTTTCAAGTTGTAGAATTTACCATCAGTGTGGTAGCTGACCTTGATGCTGTATTCATCTTCAGTGAAGGCATTTCATAGCATGCAAGCAAGGACACAGCCTTGTTTTACTCCATTGGTGACTGGGAAATCTAGAGATCATTGTCCACTATCCAGAACCTAGGCAAGCACACCATCATGAGACTGACGTTCCCTAGGCAACCAAATTTTGAAGTAATTTTCCATAAGTCCTCACACCTGATGGTATCAAAGGCCTTGGTCAGATCTACAAATGTTATATGCAGACTTCTGTTCTGTTCCTAGCATTTTTCCTGAGTTGTTGGGCAGCAAGCCCATATCAACTATTCTTCAACCCTTTCTGAAGCCACAATAACTCTTGTGGAGGTGACCATTTTCCAGGTGAAGGATCAGTCTATTGAAAAGGATTCTTTTTTTTTTTTTAATTTTTGCTAGGCAATGGGGTTAAATGACTTTCCCATGGCCACACAGCTAGGTAATTATTAAGTGTCTGAAGCTGGAATTGAACTCAGGTACTCCTGACTCCAGGGCAGGGTGCTCTATCCACTGCGCCACCTAGCTGCCCCCATGAGAAGGACTCTAACAAGAATCTTAATAACAATGACTAAGAGAGAAATATACCCCTGTGATTGTCACAGAAAAATCTACTCCCTTTGCCTTTATAGAGATGGATTATGGAGACATCCTTGAATGCCTGAAGGAATAACCTCTTCATGCCATATAACCTGGAAAATATCAATTTTTGGATGAGCAATGAACCCCCCCCCCCAACATACATACCTTTTAAATCTCAGCTGGAATAGAATCAGCACCAGGTACTTTGTCACTTGAAAAGAGCCTAATGGCACTCAATACTTCTTCAGTTTGAACTTCAGCTTGGGACTGATTGACATCAACTTGAGGAAAATGGTCAATAGTTTCTGCATTGATTGATGATGGTCTGTAAAGATCACTATGGAAGTGTTCAGTCTATCTCTTTAGGATCATTTCCCTATTATTAATCAATGTGGATCCATCAACACTAATTTTACTAATATTAATTAATTGACTAATTTTAATATCTTAATTAGCATTCCTTTCTCATTTTCTCCCAGTTGAACCCTCCCTTTATATTTGCTTTTCAATCTGCACAACAATATTTGCATCATTTGCCATCCCTAAACTGTTAGGAAAAATAAAGAAAAAAAGTCAATCTCTACTCAAAGGAGAGAAATATGTTTCATCATCTGTCCTTGGAGCATAAGATTGTTTATTGTGTCCAGTTTTTCTCCACTCTTCTACTTTTAATCAACCAGAGTTCAAATATTAAATACAGTTTTTGAAAGTCTTTAATTCCATTGGATTAACACCATTGTAATTTTTACTAGAACCTGTTTTTTGTTTTCTGTACCTAGGGATGTGCTGTCTATAGAATGATTCTATGATCATGGGATAGCTAATGTTTCAACTTTCACTTGTAGTTTTATCTTCTTTAGATATTTACCATATCAGATCTCCTTGCAACCAGGAGGTAATATAGTTTGTGCCTTTTTAAAAAACCATAACTCCAACCTTCCCCTTAATTTGTATAGCTAACATTTTATCCTCTTCTTAAGTATACATTGTTTATTTTCTTATTATCTTAAAATTTTTGATGCTTTATAAAATGCTCATTTTCTAATAATATAGTAGAACCCTCCCTTATAACAAAAACACTTAGAGCTCTGTTGTGTGAGATAGTGTTTGCAATATATCTATACCTATAGTTTCTCTTTTTTTATTGGAAAGGAGAAAAGCCTATTTCACAGAGGGCTTATATTACTTTTTCCTCTTATTATACATGTTTCTCCAAATTACTTCATTTCTTATAGCACAAAAATAATACATTAGTCAAGTCAACAAGCATTTATCAAATGCTTACCAGGTTCTGTGCACAGTGTTGGGATTGTAAATATAAACAGAAAGATAGTCCTTACCATCCAGGAAGTTAGACTCTAATGGAGGAAAACAACACAGAGAAAGTTATTTCCAGACTTTTTTCTTGTTTTAGTTGTTTTATTTTGCTACTACCAAAAAATACGCTGCTATGAATTTTTAGTATTTATAGTATCTAACTTTCATCAAGGTGAATTGATGTTTTCTGGGCTATCTTCCTTGGAAATGCCAGATCAAAACCTACAAACAGTTTATGTTTTAGCAATCTATTGACTTTTTACATTAGTGATTTTACACACTTCTCATATTAAATCCTCTCATTTAATGAAAGCAAAACTATAATGATTGTATCTGATGTTCAACTGTTTCAGTCCTGTCTGATTCTTCACGACCCCATTTGGGATTTTCTTGGCAAGGAAAGTAGAGTGGTTTATGATTTCCTTCTCCAGCTCATTTTACAGATAAGGAAACCAAGGCAAAGAGATAATTTGCCCAGGGTCACACAACTAATATCTTGAGGCTGGATTTGAACTCAGGAAGATAAGTCTTTCTGACTCTAGGACTGGCACTCTATCCATTCAGCCACCTAACTGCCCTGGAAAATTATAAGTACTCTAAAAATAATTATCTTCAGAATCAGTTTGAACCACACATGAAAATCAGGTTCATTACTTTATAAAAAAGTCCTATTTCTACTTTTAAAACTATAGAATCCTTTTATCAAGATTATTCATCACATTTTGCTTTGAGTAATGCTCAAATTTAAAAAGTCATGATTGGGGTGGCTAGGTGGTGCAGTGGATAGAGCACCGGCCCTGGAGTCAGGAGTACCTGAGTTCAAATCTGGCCTCAGACACTTAATAATTACCTAGCCGTGTGGCCTTCAGCAAGCTACTTAACCCTGTTTGCCTTGCAAAAAACCTAAAAACAAAAACAAATAAAAAGTCATGCTTAACCTTAAAGGATGAAAATTTGTCCCTAAGGGAGAGACATCTGACAGCAAGCTCCTTTCTTTTCTTTCCATTAGGATTGCTCCATCTTGACTGAAGCCCTCTGTAATTTTTACTAACTAGCTCTTCCTGGACTATTGTTACTCTCATTACTCTTTCCTTCAGTATATGGGAGGGGAAAGGCTCTACAATCTTGCTTTCCTAATACAAATGTGATCATGTCTAGTGCTCTGGCACTCTGCAATTCTTAGTTTTTTAGCTGTTTTTTTTTTTTTTTTGCAAGGCAGTGGGGTTAAGTGGCTTGCCCAAGGCCACACGGCTGGGTAAGTAGTATCTGAGGCCGGATTTGAACTCAACTGACTCCAAGGCCAGTGCTCTATCCACTGCACCACTCCTGTAATTCTTACAGATTTTTGTTGAATCAGTTATATTTATGATTATGTCTTCCCTAAATTCTTATTTCTCCCCTACAGCGCTTCAAATATAGAATATATATGTATATATATATATATGTAATCTCTCCATATATGTTTTTTTAGGTGTGTAATTTTTTTTCAGTTAAACAGATATTTATTGAAGATCTGAAGTCAAGAGTTTGGGTTGGGCATAAAGGAGGAGAGCAATCTATAATGACACTTGAGCTTTCAAGCATGGATATTTAGGGGAAGTAATACCATTAACAGAAAAGGAAAGTTAGGAGAAATAACTTAGTGCTGGATATGTTGAATTTGAGATGTTAGTACAGATGAAAATGAGACTGAGGAATCAGGTCCTGCTTCTGATACTTATTACCAGGAGGACCTTAAGTCATTTAAACTCCCCAAGATCTTAGTTTCCTAATCTATAAAACAAGAGTGTTGGATTCAATGGACTCTGAGGTCTCCTCCAGCTCTTGTCCTATGATCCTTTGATCTGAATTAATCCCCAGCTCAATTTTCTATGGCTACTTCTTTTCTAAAGAATCAAGTCCCAACTATTTAGCCTGACATTTAAAGCCATCCACAATCTTAACTTCAACCTAGTGTCACTATTCCCTTTTCATCATGTCAGTCAAATTGGAAAGCCACAGGTTTCTTGAAATTATTCCATGTTTTCCTCCCCTTTATCCTCTTCCTTCCCATCTCCAATCACCTCTCCACATCTGCCTTCAGAAATCTTTTCAAGACCTAAGTCCATATCCTCTGCAAATCTTAAAAGTGAAACTGACCTTTGTTGCAAAATCTCATAAAACTTTGTTCCTTTTATGTACCTTACCCTATTCTAATTTATTATATAGCTATTTTACCATATCTTATCTTCCCTTTTCCAGGTTATTTTTTGTGGTAAGGAAATGGAGAGAGAGAAAAGATGGGGAGGGAGAGAGAGAAATGTAGCATGCATTATTTGAGATAGCATACTTTAGAAGGAGAAGCACATATTCTTAGAGCAGGTATGGGCATTAAATATTAACCTTCACATTTTTTAAGCTGTGTAATTGTATTTACTTGATTTATAAAAAATGATTTAATTTAACTTATGATTATTATTTGATGTTAAATTTGTTTCCTTATCTATAATATGGGGATGATAATTGCATAGCCTATGACAAATATGGATTATTGACAAATGGAAGAAGGAAGGTTTGTTCTTTGCCCATTGGGTAGGACCAGGAGCATTGAATAGAAACTGTAAAGTTACCAATTTAGACTTTAGAAGCAATTTCCTAATGCTGAGGGGCTAACTATAGGTTGAATGGGCTACCTCTGAAAGGCAGTGGTTTTCTTCTTGGAGAATGTGGTTGAATAACTGCTGGTCCAATATATTGTATAGAAGAGATTTTGTTTTGTTTTGTTTTTTATTTTTAAGATTTTATTTCAGTTTTACAATTTTCCCCCAAACTTACTTCCCTCCCCCCACCCCCCTACAGAAAGCAATCTGTCTGTCAGTCTTTACTTTGTTTCCGTGTTGTACATTGATCCAAATTGAGTGTGATGAGAGAAATCATATCCTTAAGGAAGAAGCAAAAAGTATATGAGATAACAAGATCAGACAATAAGATATCTGGGTTTTTTTCCTAAATTAACTTAGTTCAAACTCCATGGCTCTTTATCTGGATACAAATGGTATCCTCCATTGCAGACAGCCCAAAATTGTCCCTGATTGTTGCACCAATGGAATGAGCAAGTCCATCAAGGTTGAACATCACCCCCATGTTGCTGTTAGGGTGTACAGTGTTTTTCTGGTTCTGCTCATCTCACTCAGCATCAGTTCATGCAAATCCCTCCAGGCTTCCCTGAATTCCCATCCCTCCTGGTTTCTAATAGAACAGTAGTGTTCCATGACATACATATACCACAGTTTGCTAAGCCATTCCCCAATTGAAACACATTTACTTGATTTCCAGTTCTTTGCCACCACAAACAGGGCTGCTATGAATATTTTTGTACAAGTGATGTTTTTACCCTTTTTCATCATCTCTTCAGGGTATAAACTCAGTAGTGGTATTGCTAGATCAAAGGGTATGCACATTTTTGTTGCCCTTTGGGCATAGTTGCAAATAGCTCTCCAGAAGGGTTGGATGAGTTCACGGCTCCACCAACAGTGTAATAGTGACCCAGATTTCCCACAACCCTTCCAACGATTATCATTATCCTTTCTGGTCATAATGGCCAGTCTGAGAGGTGTGAGGTGGTACTTCAGAGAAGCTTAAATTTGCATTTCTCTAATAATCAATGATTTAGAGCAATTTTTCATATGTCTATGGATTGCTTTGATCTCCTCATCTGTAAACTGCCTTTGCATATCCTTTGACCATTTGTCAATTGGAGAATGACTTTTTTTTAAAATATGACACAGTTCTCTGTATATTTTAGAAATGAGTCCATATCAAAATCATTAGTTGTAAAGATTGTTTCCCAATTTACTACATTTCTTTTGATCTTGGTTACAGTGGTTTTATCTGTGCAAAAGCTTTTTAATTTGATGTAATCGAAATCATCTAGTTTGTTTTTGGTGATGTTCTCCATCTCTAGAAGAGTTTTTTGGTTCAAGTATGAATAGAATAAGAAGTTTCTTAGATTCCTTCAGATTTGACACTTGATTCTTTGAAATATTTTGTTAAAATGATTAGGTGTTACTAAATGAGAATTATCTGTCCTAACAAAATGTGAATTATTTGACTCTGAAGGCTGGCTAGGATTTGTTTAGGTCTAGAAAGGGAAGAAAGCAGTATATACAGAGTTAGGGATAAGGAGACTTATGTATTTTAAAATGGAGATGGTCTGGGGCAGCTAGGTGGCCCAGTGCATAGAGCACCGGCCCTGGAGTCAGGAGTACCTGAGTTCAAATCCAGCCTTAGACACTTAATAATTACTTAGCTGTGTGACCTTGGGCAAGCCACTTAACCCCCTTGTCTTGCAAAAAAAATGGAGATGGTCTCTGGAAATAATAGAAGATTTGATTAGAGAGGCAAAGGAGGGTCATTATATAGAACCATAAAAGATAAGCTGAGAAATGTATACCTGTTTCTGTAGTCTTATCTGTTGAATGAGAATGATGTTGTGAATGTTTTTTTTTTTTAAATCACCCTTGTGATTCTGTTAAATCAGTTTCCTCCATTGGGCATTTGTATTCCCCCCCCCCCCTTCTCCAGTTTGGACATTTAATTTTTATCTTTGAAACATTTCATGTTGACCTTTATCTCATATTCCTATATGCTCACAGATTATGCCTGGGAGGAATCCAAGAAATCATCCATGCCTGTAGTTCGTCTTCTTTTTTGGGTCATGGGTCCCTTTGGGAATCTGAAACCTAGAGACTTTTCTCAGAATAATACATAAATTAAAATAAATAGGATTATCAAAGAAACCAATAATTTTTAAATGAAGGTATAATTTTTTTCTCATCCAAGTTCACAGAACCCTTGAAATATCTCCATGGATCTCTAGAACAGTTTTTGCAGTTGAGAAAACTGAGATGCAAAGATTTGAAGTGACTCAGCTACTTAAGGGTACAGTTTGTTGTTAGAGACCTGGGGATTTGAAGTCATATCCTCTTACTCCATATCTAGTGTGTTGCTACTTCCTGCTATGTCTTTTTATAATGATGCTTCACTGCTATTTCCATCTTGAGTGAGTGCTATTCATCCCTGTACTGTTGTTCAGTCTAGTATTTTGTTTTTCTATCTTCCTGCTTGTTTTGAGCTTTACCCTATGAGTTATAAAAATAGAACTCTTCATTGGCTCCAAGAACCAGTTTGAGTTTTAGTATTCCCACAGTAGCATGCAGAAAGTTCCCATCTTCCAGGTTTGATATCTGTGGTGATTTTGTATTCTTCATGTCTTTTAATGATACGTATAAGGCCCATTTTTTTCACTAAACTGAAATAATAATAAAAAATGAAAATACTGCATGGAACCTGAATGTATTAGAACTAGGAAGGTGACTTCTCATTGGAACTAGAGATTGACTATTTGGGTCAAGTTGTTTGTTCAATTTAATTTTTTCTGCCACATTAAATGTGTGCCTTGTTGTCCGATGTATGCCATATAGTTCTTTTCTCTTCAATTTAGACATAAATATAAGATCCTTAGAAAATCATGCATATTCTTAAACTTTTTTTGTGTGTTTTGTAGCTCTCCAGCATTTTAATGAATTGTTAAATTCATAAAATAAAATACTTAAGCTTATGTAGAAAACCAATCGTATTGAAACATGGGTATCAAAATATTTTTTAAAACAATGTTCACAGGGGCAGCTAGGTGGCGCAGTGGATAAAATACTGGCCCTGGAGTCAAGAGTACCTGGGTTCAAATCCGGTCTCAGACACTTAATAATTACCTAGCTGTGTGGCCTTGGGCAAGCAACTTAACCCCATTTGCCTTGCAAAAAACCTAAAAAAAAATAAAAATAAAAAACAATGTTCACAGACCCAGGTTAAGAGTTTCTGTTCTAGAGGCAGGTCTGTAGGTCTCCATTGTCCCCCAGAAGGCAATTGGATAGTTTTTTCAGAGGGTTCTTATTGCTATTTTGGGTGGTCATTATCTAACTTTTCATTTTTTACTTTGTCTCCAATAAATAGTTCTAGAGAAGAACTTTAGAGTCATAGGAGTTGTAGACCTGGAAGAAAATGTTAGAGTATATCCTTTTTCTTTAGATGTGGAAATTCAATCCCAGAAAATTTAAGCAATATTACTATGCTTTTAATGTATAAATGATCAGACCATACATATTTTCAGAAGTTCCAGGCCCATTGTAGTCACTATACATGTCATCATGGTCACATAACTAGTCATTGGCTTCTTACTCTTTCCATCACATTTTAAGATGAAGTTAGCTGACAACAGTATTTACATAGGCACATGTCATTTATTAAAAGACTCAAATGAAGGAATCAACTTGGTGTTGGTACCATCTAATTACTTAACCAGTCCTATGCAGTGGTCTGGAATGATCATCAGGAAGACTGAATGATTTTTTTCATGCTAAAGTTCTAAAAGTAGAGAGGGAAATAGATTTTACCTAGCTCTTATAGAAATATATTTTCAAGTGAAATTTTATTTTTTCAACATACTAAAGGGTTACTATTGAAGGGTCATGAACTTTTTATTAAGACACTTACAAATACTCTACAGTCAGTGATTCTTTTACAGCAAGTTTGTTCACAAACTAGTTTCCGGATGTCCTGCATTGGACTGGGTCAGAAATACCGTGAGAACAGCTTGCATTATTTTTAGTAAATAACTTTTGTTTCCTGTGAATAAGATTAAAAATGCAAATGTATGAAATTTTTTAAAAAGTCTTATTTTAAAACATATTGGAGGTCTTATTTGGTAACTTCAGTTATTTAATTTACTTTCCTTTTTTTTTTTAAAGAAAATGGTGAAATGCAATAATTTGAGCTTCACTTATTGGTATTTCCTAAATCTTAGCTAGGGCTTTCTAAATAGAAATATTTAACTATGTAAACTTTGTATAAGATCATAGAACATGTGTTGAATCTACTTGAAAAAGAGTTTTTTTAGTATAGCATATTATTTATACTGTAAAAGTGTACTGTTATTTAAAATATATCCTGTCTGTGCACTGATGTAAAAGTCAACAGACTCTCCACTTGATAATACTTCTATAACTCCTTGTTTTATTTACAATATGTACAGGAACTAATAGTTTGATTCTTTAAAAATATTTCAAAGCACCACCTTTCCATCAATTCAGATTGACCCATGATTTTATCTAAATGAAATTTAGAGAATATTTTATTGCTCTAGTCCCTTTTTAAAAAATCAAAATAAACAATGGAAAGAATCAAAATATTTGGTATATATGATAATCAGTGACTGGGTACTGAAATAACATTAAAACAGGAAATCCTATTATATTGGAAAGTTATAGAAACCCTGTTATAGATATAAACTGTATGAAAGTATTACTGATAATAACATTGTAAATAGATATTTAAGTAGGATGAGATTAATGTGAAGTAATTTAGATCCTAACCTCATTTCAAAATAATTTGATTTCTTTGCAATCCTGTGTTTTTGATTGTTATGCATTTAACAGCATTATTTTATTGAGAAGTGGTCCCTAGACATAACCAGACTACCACAGGGTCTAAGACCCATACACAAAAAGATTAAAGAAACTTCAGGAGAAACCCTTGAAGTTTATTGAATAACAGAGTAATATAATCAGACTTAGCCTTTAAGAAAATCATTTTGGCAGTTATATGGAGGATGGATTTGGATGAGAAAGGACCTGAGAAAAGGAGACCAGTTAAGAAGCCATTTAAATATCCTAAGGAAAAGCTGATTGGGACTGAAATGTGGTTGGTGCCCATTTAGTAGCCAGAAGGGAAGGGGAAGGATGGAAATCGATGTTACGGATTTGGCTACTAAATAGCTTTATGAAGGTGAGAGAAAGCAAACCTGTATGGGTGGAAAGGAAGGATTTCTCAATGGAAATAGTGTTTGGAAGAGGGTTCTGTCTTAGAATAACTTGCCTATGCCTGTTAATGCTGTGCTATTTAAGACGTACCAGGAAGAATATAAGGTGGGGAGGAAAGAGATTATTCCCTGTCATTGAAAGGCGCCTGCTGAAACCATGAGATGATAGCAAGTAGTGTGTGGAGACTGGAGGAAGGTGGTATGAGGAAGCTGCTGTGAGGGATCAAACCCTGAATGTCCTTTAAGTCAATGATGTGAGAGATTGAAGGATGTTTAAAGAAATGCTTTATCTTTTGAAGATAAACTACAAACAAAAGGGACCAAAGCCTATATTCTCACCCTCTCATTGGTTGATTACTCAAACCTTTGGGGGGGGGGGGGGTCAAACCTCAGCCCCTGAGTGGAAGACTACTACTGATGAGGACTGAATTCGGGGGAAGTTAAAAACAGGCAAACTTCAGCTTAACAAAAGGAAACATTAGTTTCCCAATAAACTGAGCATTATTAATGATGGAATGTGCTGCTTTGTTACTGATGAGTTGTGTCACCAGTGTTTTTCACTCAGAAACTAGATAATGAATAATTTGTCAAAAATGACATAGAAGAGATAGGCAGTCACATCTGGGGGCAGAGGACTCCGGGGTTGAATTCTTACTCAGAAACTTATTTTTTTTCTCTTTCATTTTCTTTTTTTATTTTCCAATTACATGCAAAGGTAGTTTTCATTAGGCATTCATCCATTGTATGTTTATGAGTCCCACATTTTTTCTACCACCCTTTCTTTTCTCCTTCTTCCCATGGTGACAAACAATCTGATAAAAGTTGTACATGTATCATCATTTTTTAAAAACATATTTCCATATAAATCATGTTGTGAAAGAGGAATTAGAACTAAGGGGGAGGGTCAGCTAGGTGGTGCTGTGGATAGAGCACTAGTTCTGGAGTCAGGAGGACCTGAATTCAAATGTGACCTCAAACACTTAATAATTTCCTAGCTGTGTGACCTTGGGCAAGTCATTTAACCCCATTGCCTCAAATAAAAAAAAAGAATTAAGGGGGGAAAAAACTCTAAGAAAGAAAAAACATCCAGAAGTTTTAAAAAGTCTTCATTCAGACTTCATAGTTTTTTCTCTGGATGTGGATGGAATTTTCCATAACAGGAGAGACTTAGTTTTTTTTGTTATTTTAAGTAAATAATTTTTCCTTTTCATGACCTGTGTTCCACATATGTACAGTTAGAGAAAGGGGGTGGTCCTAAATGATCTGTATCATCATGAAAATAACTGACATTTGGGCAATACTTTAATACTTTTCAAAGCATTTTATGTACTTTCTATTGTTTTATATACTATCGAGTGAGTTGTGCAGCAGCTATTATCATTTCCTTTTTATATATGAGGAGACTGAGGTAAAAAGAGGTAAATAACTTGCTCTAAGTCACAAAGCTTAGTAATTGTCTGAGGTAAATGATTCAGTATCCTTAAGGTAATCCTAAATCTTAAAGGAGACAGATTGTTTGTAAATCTCAAAGGATATTTAGGGCTGATAACTGATATTGGATAACTGGTAACTGATAAGGAGATACTTTATTCAACTTATTTTATGCCTGGGAAAATGGCTTCCCAGAGATATGAAATGACTCAACATGGGGCATACAGGGAGTAAATGTAGGATCCAGTATCAGATTATAAATAACCCTTTCAACTCTTGAGAAATTGTGATTCTTTGAAAGCTTTGGAGTCAAGAGGACAGGAATTTGAATCAAGTCTCAGACACTTGACACTAACTAGCTGTGTGACCTTAGGCAAATCACTTTATCCTGATTACCTCATATTCAGAGTCATCTACAGTTGTCCCAATTCATATTTGACCACTGGACCCAGATAGCACTGGAGGAGAAAGTAAGGCTGGTGACAGCATATCACCCTCTCACTCAAATCCAATTCATGTACATGTTATCGCATCACTTCCTTCAGGTCATGGTCTTCTTTGAAAATGAAAGACAGAGTCAGCTAGATGGCACAGTGGATAGAGAACTGACCCTGGAAGCAGGAGGACCTGACTTAAGATCCAGCCTCAGACACTTAATAATTGTCTAGCTGTGTGACCTTGGGCAAGTCACTTAATCCCATTGCCTTAAATAAATAAAAAATAATTTTTTTTTTTCGCAAGGCAAACGGGGTTAAGTGGCTTGCCCAAGGCCACACAGCTAGGCAATTATTAAGTGTCTGAGACCGGATTTGAACCCAGGTACTCCTGACTCCAAGGCCGGTGCTTTATCCACTATGCCACCTAGCTGCCCCAAAATAATTTTTTAAATGAAGGACAAACATTATCAATTTAGTGTTTAAAAATGTAAAAAGGTTTTACAAAGGTAATAATAAAGGTATAGAAAAAAAAAAGAATTTAACCAGATAAACAGGAGCTGCCTTGAAGACCTATCTTTTATGATCCACTGGTGCATTAAGATTTAAGTTTATAAGGATACCCACATTAATCTGTATGTAATAGGGATGCTAATGGTAACAAGATTCTGGTAGCCATGTGGTGTTTTCAGTATTTTAAGAGGGACCAGGAGAGTGGAGACATTTCCAAAAGGGTAAAAATAGAGTTAACAGGAAAGTTGGATATTTTTAGAGTTTGCACTTTTTAATGTTTATTTCCCCTGCCTTAAGTGGGCCTAAATGAAAAATGCTACATTGTCTGCTGTCTCTTCATCCTTTTTTCTCTCATATATGAAAGTTTAATAAAATGGGGAATTAAAAATAATAGAGATATGTTGTATTTAAGATAATCAGTAAATTATAACTTTGGCCAAACTGCTTCCCTCTTCTTAAGACACTTTTAGACTTCAAACCTGAGGATTCTTTGATCAAACAGGAACTGCCCTAGATTAATAAATGACTCTTCCAACTCTTGAGAAAGTAGGATTCTGAGAAATGAAGGAAATTATTTTTCCTTTTTTTCATAAAATGAATTCTATATTACTAATCTAATTATGGTTTAAAAATTAATAATTTGTGTCAATCTTTTGCCTAGCTAATTGTTTTTGTTTTTCTGTTTTTCAGCACTTGCGGCTCCTCCAACACCACCCTCACCAATGCAGGCAACATATACCTTTAAGCCTCCACCTAGACCAGACTTTGGGACTTCTGGGAGAACAATCAAGCTACAAGCTAATTTCTTTGAAATGGACATTCCAAAAATTGACATCTATCATTATGAATTAGATATCAAGCCGGAGAAATGCCCTAGAAGAGTTAACAGGTATTATCATTCATAGTTTTAAGCAAGCATTATAGAAATAGTGTTCCATAGTGCTAAGAAAATGCCAAAGCTTTTCATGTAATTGCCTCAATTTCTCAGAAGACCCTTCTTCTCCTTTACTAGAAAGTTTAAGAGCCATTCTGATAACTCTAAAATGTTTCTTTACTTATGGAAGTCCATTTTCAATTGAATGTCTTCTGCTATGATGATTTTTTTAGTGGTAAGGTACTTTATGGAAGCTGTCATTTGTTTTAGAGTGTTCATCCTGATGTGATGAATAAGACTTACCTAGCTGAATTGTTGTTTATATAAAGACAACTAAAATCTAGGATTAAACAGCCAGTCAACAAGTATTTATTAATCAATTGTTATTTACTGTACAAGGGGGGAGGTGTCCTTCCTTTCATTCCAATGCTGAGACAAAATTGAAACTAACTAGGTATGTATATAAGGTATATGTATATATTGTAGATGAAAGGTAATTTCAGAGAAAGACATTAGAATTGGAGGAAATAGGGAATGATCACCTGAAGAAAGTAGAAGGTGAACTGGGTATTGACAAAAACTAGAGAAAATAAGAGGTGAATTAGTCATTACAAGATAGATAATTCAAAATCACAGAAATAGGACATAGGGTATTCTGTTCAAGAAGCCACAAGTTAAACCAGTACAGCTAGATAGAAGAGTTTATAGAGAAGAATAAAATGTAAGAAGACTTAAAAGATAGGAGGGGGCCAAATAATGAAAGCATTTATAAGACAGGATTTTGTATTTCATCCCAGAGGTTATAGAAACTGATGGAGCTTATTGATTAGGAGTGTTATGTGCTTTAGGAAAATCACTTATCAGCTAAGGGAACAATGGATTGGATGAGGGAAAGACTTGAGGTTAGTACAATAATCTAAGAGGTAATGAATGTACTGTACTAAGCTGATATCTACGTGATTAGAGAAAAAGGGATAAGAGATAGTAGAAATGACAAGATTGGACAATAAATTTGATATGTTGGAGGAATCAGTCAAAGATGATACTGAGGATATATAAGTTTAGATGGTTGGGAGGATGGTGGTTCCCTTCACAGTAAGAAAGTTTGGAAGGGATGACTGTTGGAGGAAAAGATGATTCTATTTTGGACATAATTGAATTTGAAATGATTACAGGATACCCAGTTTGAGATGACCAAAAGATCTTTGTAGATTCACATCCACAGTTCAGCTAGGAAGTTGGGACTGAATATATAGATCTAGGAATCATTTGTATTTCATTGATTGTTTTGCCAGTAGAAGCTATAGAATTCATCAATATTTAAGGGAAAAGAGAAAAGTACACCAGGCAGAACTTGGAGGACACCAAGATTAGTGGGTATAACATGCAGATGTTATGTGTGATTCAACAATGGGGATAGAAGACAAGTGATCAAATGGGAGGGAAACAATTCAGGAAACAATAGTGTCATAAAAATTGGAAGAGAAAATATTAAAAACAAACAGTGGTCAACAGTTGCAAATGCTAAGAGAGTTCAAGAAAGATGATGTTTGAGAGTAGGCATGAAGGACTGATGGTTGGTAACTTCAGAGAGAGTAGTTTCAGTTAAATGATGCAGTTGAAAATCACATTGTAGGGTGTTTAGTTGAGAGTGAGAAGTAGAAGTAGCTAATAGATTAAATGAGGGGAGGGGATGTGGAGCCATCTAGGGAAAGGGCTTACCTTCCTGGACTGAAAACACTAAAAAAGACTGGTTGTTTTGTGAGAGAGAGAGAGAGAGAGAGAGAGAGAGAGAGAGAGAGAGAGAGAGAGAGAGAGAGAGAGAGAGAGAGAATCTGGGGTGGTAGAAAGAAAATTGATTTTGAATTAGAAAGATGATTATTTGATTGCTGACTTTGGAATCAGAAAGACCTGAGTTCACCTGCCTGGGACACCTACTAGTTATGTGAACTTGGAAAAGTTATCTACCCTCTTTCAGTCTCAACTACTTACAGAATTGTTGGAAGGATCAAATGAAATAACATATAAAGCATTTTGCAAACCTTACAGTGCTAAATGATTGCTAGCTGCTATCATCATCATCAACACCACCATCAGTGCAAACCAATCTCTTTCCATACCTTTTCAACTTCTGTGATTTTAGTACCTGTTATTATTCTCCATATGCTTTATTGTTGTTTCCCTAATATTTTGTATGTACTATTAGATTATCTGGATGTATGACTAGCCTGCCTCCTTTTTCTTGCTATATATATATCCTTAATGAAATCATTTTTCATGCCATGTTTAACCTCTGTCTGCAATGAGGGGAAGACTTTTCAAACCATAAAATGCTCTATAAATATGTTTTTGCTAACATTTTAAAATGATAGATTAGAAGTTGTTGTTCAGTAACTTTAGGATGTGAAATTTGATGGAACAAGAAGATCCTAGTTGAGCATCTCAAGCCTTCTGCAGAAAAGAATACTTGAATGATACCTTTCTCAAATTCAGTAAGACAAGGAATACCTGATAGCTAGCTAGGGTTTGAATATCTTACTGAATTCATCTTCAATGTTTTCATATTCATCAAATTACTTTCTGGTCCTAACTTTTTTTCCCAAATATGCATCCCAAAATTATAATATTCTGAACCTTACTGTTCTTTATTTATCTTGTTTGATATAGATTTTAAATTGGCTCTTTGGTGTCTATTTCCTGTCTCATTTGGATAGCTTGGGCTAATTTTCCAAGTCCTTATCCCTTAATCACTAAGGTTCTAGACCTACATTACTTCAAGATTAAATCTTTCATGTATCTTGTATTAACCAGCTCTGTCCAGAAAAGCTAAGAAGCTAGAAAAATAAAAATGAAGAACACCAATTTAATATCTTTCTTATCTCACTCATTTGACAATAAGATACTTCTTACTTCAATCATCTTTGTGGATTTGGAAATAGATTGACACCCCTCCATATCATACGTGAATAGTGGCTCTGTTTCTTTATCTTCCATTTCTTCCCTCTTCCTCTATTCCTCTCTTTCCATTCATCTCTTTCTCCCCTTTTCTCAATCTTCTTTCCTTTTCTTCCCCCCCCCCCCCTTATCTTTCTCCCTCTAAACTTGTAACTTTAGGAGTTTGTAAAGTAGCAAACCTTGTGGTGAAAAGGTTCTCAGAATTTAATGAGTCCAAGATTTTAAGTATTTTGTAAGTTATCCTTCACTGAGAGCTTTTCCATGTGGGTAGGACATGCAGGAGTTCATTTGTCTCTTAGTCTTTGAACCTAGGTCATCAACATATCTAATGTGGAAATGTGATGTTATAAATGCTAGTTTACTAATTGAAAGCCCTTCTATGTTTGGAGGACTTTAATAAAGGTTAAAATAAAAGTAATTGCTTTCACTTTCTTCTGAAAAGTGTGGCTGTGGTCTCAATAATTAAAAATAATTCATTATATTAAATAAAGTTTTTCAGTATCATCAATTTATGCTTCAATTTTCTTACTTATTTAAAATATTCTGATAAAATTCACTTCAATGTATAGTCAACTTTCTCCTTGTCATGACATAGTTCCCATCCTAATGGATTTTACTTGTAGAATTAAAAAAAAAAAACTGACCAGCTTTGTGATCTTGAATAAATCACTTAACTTGTCTGCCTCAGTATTTTCATATGTAAAATGGTCATAATAATAATGATGATGATAGTTGCCTCTCAGTGTACTTGTGAGGATAAAATGAGATAATATTTGTAAGTGCCTTATAAACCTCAAATCATCATATTAATGATTGCTATTATTGTTATTGTTAATAATAATAATTTGACCCTTATTGGAATATATCTAGATTTGAGCCCTAATTCAGTTGAGTTTTCTTATAAGCTGAGTGCTAGAGAAGAGGATTTAGATAGACATTATGATGACAAAGATAACAAGTATTTACATATTGCTTTAAGGTTTCCAGAGCATTTTCCAAATACCTCATTTTATTCTCACAACAAATCTGGAAGGTAAGTATTATTAACCTCTTTGCCTTGTAGATGAAGAAACTGTGACTGAGAGAGGTTAAGTGATTTGTCCATGGTCACACAACTTTTAGGTGTTTGAATTTGAACTCTCAAGTCTTCATGATTCAAGCCCCAGTGCTCTATACATTGTGCCTCCTAGCTTCCCTTAATGACTTCCTATATACTCATTGTTTCATGACAAGGAGAAAGTTGACTATACATTGAAGTGAATTTTATCAGAATATTTTAATATAAATTTCAAATTAGTATCTGAGCTTCATTAAAATTCATCCGTATAATGCAGATTGTCTCAAAAAGTTCAGTAAAGTGAATAGCACTTCTTTTTATAGAAGAATGATGGAATGAAAAAGCACTAAGAGCTGCCAATAGAAATTTTTAAAAGGCAATCTTTTCCTTAAATGAGCTTTTGTTCTACTAGGAAAGTCATTATATATACATGTAAACATACATGTGTGTGTGTGTGTGTGTGTGTGTGTGTGTGTGTGTGTGTATGTATATGAAGAGAGATAGTTTCCAGGGGAAATGGTATTTTGGATTGGAAAGTTGCAGGAATAAAAGTCATTTAAAATGTGTTTCTGTCAGGAATCAAAAATAGGAGGGGATAGTCAATGTGTCTTCAAAATTAAGGCAGTCAAGAGAACAGAGTTAGGTCAAAGACTTAGTTCAGGGCTTTGAACTCCACAGTCTTTCAAAAATTAATGACTGACTGGAGTAGGTGTGAGTCTGGGAAGAGGGCCAAGGAGTGGAACTGAAATAAATTTAGGATTTGGAGTTTAGACTAAAGCCACTACCTTAATTTGTTTGACTAGTGAACAGAATGTGACTCATAAGGGTTCTGACTTATTTCTCCACCTTGTGTTATACATTCATAGGAATCCAGATCACTGTGGTATATTGAGGCAACTAGTTGGCACAGTGAATGGAGTCAAGATGAATTGAGTTCAAATCCTATCACAGACACTTAGTAATGTTATTCTAGGCAAATCATTAACTTTTTATTTGAGTCACTTTCCTCACCTATAGAATAGTAATAATAATAATAGCACTTAACTGCAGGGTTGATGTAAAAACTCAGAAGGCAAGTAATTGAGAAATAGAATCAAGAATGTTCTAAGATTCTGGCTGTGGAGGGGAGTGGAGCTACAGAGCAGGCGAAGTTTTCTGAAAATGCAGATGGGAATATTTATAGACCTCAAGGAAGGAATGAGTGAATGGAAAGAGAAAGGTTAGAAGAAGAAAATGTTTGTGGGGCCAACTGCTGGAAGAGAAGATGGGGAAATAATGGGATTAAATACCTAAGTATTTAAGTATAGGTATAAGAGGAGATTTGGTTTTGGGGAGACAGGACAATCTTATTTCCAGGATAAAGCCATGGAGAGGCAGGTAATAGAGTGCTAGGTCTGGAGTGTCAGAACATTTTGAGTTCAAAGCTGGCCTCAGACTAGTGTATTAAACTAGTGTCACTAGCTGTATGATTCTGGAGACATCATCTTAACTTCTTTCTGCCTCAGTTTCCTCATCTCTTAAAATGGGGGATCATAATAAAGTTGTGAAGATCAGCAGAGATGTCTGTTCAGGACTTGGCACATAATAGGCACTTTTATTTATTTTTCATTATATTTTCATTATTATTTTATTTCCCCCATTACATGCAAAAGTAGTTTTCAACATTCATCCATTTGCTCAAATAGGTGAGTTTTCATTTTATCTTTACCATGACTCAGATCTTACTTGTTTTCAAATCCATTCCCTACCTCCTAGCTTCCCTTTTTGTTGCCTTTCTCCTAATTACCACTAAAGTAAAACAGGCAAACAAATAAAAACTCTTAATGGCAATGTTCTGTTCTGGTTACTTATATTTGTATATCTCTCATTGTGAGCATAGTGCCTAGCACAAAGTAATAAATAAAAGTTTAATGAATGCTTTACAAATCATTCATTCTGTTTCCATGGTAGGCGTAATTAAGATTTGGAGAGGTTGCCAAGCAACCAAGGTTTGGAACTTGTAAAATAAGAGCTATAGTAAACTGGAACAGGTTAATTATAAGATCAAAATTTGCAAGGGAAGAAAATAAAGTCAGAGCAGGACTGATGACCTGGGAGACCCATGAGAGACTGGGTTATAAGGATTAGAGGTCGCAATGAGGAAGGGAATGACTATATAACAAAACACATTTCCACATTACCTGGGCATTAAAAAAAAAATCTTCATTTTGTATCCCATCTTCTCTCTACATGCTTCAATATATGTGATAAAATCATAACTTATTCATCGTGTTCAAAAAGCTTTTCAAGGTGGTTTGCCTTTAAATTTTTGTTAACTCTATTGTTTTCCTGGTTCTGCTTACCTCACTCTGTATCAATTTATACAAGTCTTCAACAGTTTCTCTGAAACTGTCCTTACATTATTTTTTAGCACAAAATTATTCCATCACATTCATGTGCCATAACTTGTTTAACCATTCCCCAACTACCCTCTCAGATTCCAGGTCTTTGCTATCACAAAAGAACTGCTTTAAATTTTTTGTACATAATGGGTTCTTTCCTTCTTTCTTTGATATCTTTGAGTTGGAAACCTAGTAGAAGTATCTTGGTCAAAACCAATATAATTTAATAGCTTTTGGGTTATAACTCCTAATTGCTTTCTAGAATGACTGAACCAGTTCACAGCTTCATCAACAGTATATTAATGTACTTATTTTCCTACAGCCTCTCCAGCATTTTTTTGTCTTCTTTTTTTGTCAGTTTTGCCAATCTGATGGTTATGAGGTGATATTCAAGAATTGTGTTGATATGCATTTTTCTAAAAGTGACTTACAGCAGTTTTCTTAAGGACCTTGAAACATGGATTTTTTTCCTCAGAAAACTGCCTGTTCATATCCTTGACCATTTATCAAATGGTAAATAGATCTTATCAATTCAGATCAGTTCCCTATATATCTTAGAAATGTCTCATCCTTTTCTAAACCAAGCTTCCAGAAAAAAAGCTGTTTTTAGTTGTTTCCTTTTTCCTTTTCCTTTCTTATTTATTTTTCAATCCTCTGCAGTCTGACTTTCTCTCTCTCTCTCTCTCTCTCCCCCCCCATATTTGCATATTTGCACAATCATTCTCTCTTCCTGAATACTTTTTTCTCTAGGCTTTGATAGCATTGTTGTCTGTCTTGGTTTCCTCCTCTGAGTTATCTTAGCAACTTCTCCTCAATCTCTTTTGCTGGATTACCATCAAATCTCAACTCCTAACAGTGTGTATTCCAAGATTCTATTTCCTGTCTGCATCTCTTACTGTACTCTCATAATTAATTTTCAAATCTATGTAGATGACTTCCAGATCTATCTATCCTCTCAGTCTCTTTACTCAACACTTGTCCCATATCAACTATTCACTGAGCCTTTCAAAATGAATGATGCTTTTAAGGTTATCCTTTCTGTAATTTTAAGTGTCAGTGATCTATGACTTCCTGGTGCAAAGACTCCTGGTTCTGTAAAAAAATCTGCTTGACTCAACCATTTGTTTGATACTTCTTTGTTGGCATCTTGTTGGTTGAAGTTAGGTGTATATCACCCATGGAGAGCCTTTTGATTACACTCTTGTAGATCTTAGCTATTTCTTAGACTCCTTCCTCTGTGGTTAACACCTGGTAAACCACTTCCAGTTTATGTTTGACAGATCAATATGTGTACCTATTGGCTGCCTTTATTCTTGCTTACTTATTGCATAAATATTTCTGTAGTCTTTTTTATCTGTTTATTGTGTGTTGTTAGAACACCCTTTTGTACTCTTTTGGGTGGGGATGAAGAAATAAATGACCTTTCTATGGCTACTGTAGAGTGATGGATTTCGTTTCATAAATGTCATAAGACATTTTGTTAGATTTTCCAAATGAGTTATATTTTATTATTCTGTAATTGTATGGTTTTATTATTTTTATTGTTATTAATGTTTTTCAGGGAAGGGGTGGAATGAAAAGTTAAGGGAAAAAAGAGTCAAGGTTAGGAATCAGATCAAAGAATTAAGTCAAAATTCAAAGAATTGATTGAAAGCAATGTCTAATTGCTTTCATAAGGTCTTTACTGCCTGCAGTCTTGGCACCAGGAAACTATTTGGGGCCTGACAAGTATGTGTAGATATGTGTTTGAAAAGCACAGATGACTTTAATATTCCTACTCCTCCCACACTTCTACATGGTTGCAAGGCTTCAGTGTTCACGAAATCTCAGAAGCCATCTTTTCCCAACCATTGTACAGCATGACTGGCCAGATTTGCTCAGCCTTCATGCCATTATAAGAAATCTCTTGGAAACTGGGTAGTAAACAGGGAAACTTTTTAAATAACCCATGTTCTTAAGTGCCTAGGATAGAAATTATATAAAAAAGAAATGAAACAGGGCAGCTAGGTGACTCAGTGGATAGAGCACTGGCCCTGGAATCAGGAAGGACCTGAGTTAAAATCCAGCCTCAGACTTTCAATAATTACCTAGCTGTGTAACCTTGGGCAAGTCACTTAACCCCACTGCCTTGTGAAAATCAAAAAAAAAAAAAGGAAAGACATGAAATGAAGGGAAATTTATATATTGACTGCTCTGGTGAGCATGGTAGGTAGAAGAAATTGATTTGAAGCTTTCCTGAAGCTCAACTCAAAATATCACAGGTGACCATGAACCTATAAAGAAATTAATATCTCACTATTATTGACATTGTTTATTTTTATGTCTTATTTCTTTCCAAATATGTTCTCCCTCACCACCATTATCTTGAGGAAGGAGAGGAGTTCATCCTCTATAATAAATTAAAAAGGGTGGTGGCAGTAATTCAGCAAAAACAACCAGTATATTCCCTGTGTCTCACAATATATACAGTCTTTGGGGTAAAATACTTCATTTATATTTCTTAGAAAATGTATGATTATAAAATCATTTATTCTCAAAGCAAAAAAAATGGTTACTTGTATATTAAAGACATGATTAAATCCCTAAACTGGCTATTCCTCTTCCAACCTGATCCCCACTTCTCTAATTTTCACTCCCAACAACTGAATCCAACTAATGTCACACTTTAAAGATGCTTAACCCTTTCACTATGGTCTCTGGATTGTTTGACCCACAGTTAACAAACCAATTTTTATCTTTTCCTTTGTTACTCATCTACACCTTCCTGCACTCTGATAGCATGATTTCCTTGGCCACTTTTTCCATCTGTGGTTGTACTTTTACTCATACATCCCAGCATCATTGGGCAAGGCAGGAGACCTAGGAGTCCTTGCTTCTTATTGCCACTCCAAACTCTCCCTTTGCTACTATCATTGCAGAATCTTGAAGTTCATGTAGTGCATATTGATCAATAGAGATATTTGTCAAGTACTTAGCATATTGGTTGGGACAGTAGATACTTTATAAAAGCTTATTTTCTCTTCTTTCCCAGTCTTCTGATGATTTTGTCTAATGATTTCCAGAACATTTTTCTTCCTTCTTCAACAAGTTCAGTTCCTGGTTTACAGTCTTTCTCTTCTCCCCAACTCCTGTGTTCATACAGGGACACTTCTAAATTATACAAATACAGACATACACATATGTCATAGACCTGTATTTGTGAGAAAGACAGAAAGAATTCTCTCAAATCCCCTAAGCTCCCAGTCCTTCAACTTGCTCATTTCCCATGTCTTACTTCTCTACCCAACCTTAGTTAAACACAGAGAAAGTCTTAATCATTCCATCACCCACAAATGCTCCACTTCCACATCTATAAATACTGAAATTCCCTTATCTGGTCATAGTCTGTTATATTCCAACTCTCCTGCTCTGTACTCTGAACCTTGTCCTTCAGTCTCATCATGACCTCCAATCTCTTGACTCCTTAGTTTTTTCCCTAGGCCATCATGCTACACTAATTACGCTTTTCTCCCTTCCCCGTATTAACTCTCTTATCGTCCTCTTCTCTTCAATTACTCATCATGTTATCTTGCCTTGCCAGCCCTCAGCCCTTAGATTATCCCAACCATTTTTGACTTCCATTGCTAGTCATATGTTACTGAATGAAGGTAGAGAAAACCATGAAACCATGCTTACTGAATCTACAAATTTACACAAATTCATAATCTCAGCTGGGGCCTCAACTGTAGTATGGCAAAACTTTTATGCTTCTCTAAATGATTTACTGCGCCATTCTCCATAGAGGCTTTTCCAAACTGTTTTAATCCTCTTCATGCCTCCCCTACCTCTCCCATGCTTCTCTCAGTTGAACATCTTGCAACCTATTTCTCTGAAAAAAATTGAGGTCATTTGTGGAGAGCTCCCTCTTCTCTCCTCCTTATCTCACATCACCCAGATGCCTTTCACTACTATCTCTTCTTTCACCCTTGTCTCACATAATGAGTTGGCCCTTCTTACCAGGGTAAACCCTTCTACAGTGACCCCATTCAGTTTTATCATCTCTAGCAGATTGATTCCCTCTGTCATCTCTTACTAATTTTCAATCTCTCCCTTTCTATTAGTGGATTCCCTACAATATATAAACATTCTCAAAAACCCCTCATTTGATCCATCCACTACCCTTGCCATTATCATTCTATATTTCTCCCATATTCTGTAGCAGTTTGTCCCCACCATTTATTCCCATTCTCTCTTGAGGCTCTTCCATCTACTGGCTCCTTCCCTGTTATCTACAGACATGTCAATGTTAGCTTTAACATAAGAAAACTCTTGCTTGGTTCTCTGTATCATCCCATCTCTCTCCTTTTCAGCTAACTTTGAGAAGCCTGTCTATAAAAAAAAAAGACCACTTCCTTTCCTTAATTCTCTGTACTATTGTTTCCTCCAGAATTCTCAATGATCTGTTCATTGCCTAATTGCCATTATATCTTATCCTTCTTAACCTCCATATAGCTTTTGACAGTGTCTCACCCTCTTCTCCTTAATATTCTTTATGAGATATTCCTCTCTCCTAGTTCTTTTTCCTATTTATCTGACTATTCCTTCTTAGTCTCTTGCTGAATTTTGAATCATATCAATTGTACATTGATGACTGTGAGGGAGACCTACAGTTAACTGATGTACATTCAAGACTCTGTCCTGGGGCCTTTTTTCCCCCCTCTGTATTATTTCATTAGTTCCCATGTGGTCAGTGATCATATTTATGTAAATGATTTTTAGATCTATTTTTCCAACCTAGCCTCTCTGTTGACCTCCAATTTGGCATCTCCTGCTGTTTAACCATAATGAATTTCACATCCCATAAACATCTTAAATTCAGTTCCTGGAACTGAACTCAATTTCTCCTCTTCTCCCCCCCCCCCATCCCCACTCCAAACTTTTCTCATTCCCTATTTTGACTTTTCTTTTCAGGAGTCCATCATCCCCACCCCAGTCACCCAGGCTGGCAACCTAGAAAACCCATCTTTACCATTTGCTGCCAAATAATGTTGACTTTACCTTCATAAAATGTTTGGCATAACCCTCCCATCTTCTGCCTCTAACATATCAGCCACCCTGGTACAAGCCCTCATCTCATCCTGCCTGGACTATTGAAATAGCCTGCTGTTTCATCTGGCCCCATACCAGTCTTATTTTTTAGTCAGCTATGAAATTAATCTTAAAACACATTTCTTACCTTGTCATTCCTTTCCTCATTCAATTCCACTGGTTCTCAGTTAGCTCCAGGATCAACTATAAAATCCTTTGTTTGGTTTCTAATGTCTTGCTACCTTTCTAATCTTCTTACATCATACTCTCCCTCACACTCACTGCAATCCAGCAACATGGATTGCCTTACTATTCCCCCAAAAAGATACTCCTATCAGCCAGCATTTTCCCCAGCTGGTGCCTTGCATAGAAACCTATCCTTCTCATCTCGACTTCTCGACTTCCCTGGCTTCTTTCAAGACTCAGCCAATGTTCTTCCTCCAAGAAGCCTTTTTTCCCACTCCTCTATAATCAAAGTGCCTTCCCTCTTGGATTAGCCTCACTTTTTCCTATATTTATCTTGCTCATGCATAGTTATTTGCATATTAACTTTCCCACTAAACTATGAGCTTTTTGAGAACAGAAATCCTGTATTTGCCTTTCTATGTATTCATAGTGCTTAACACAGGACTTGGCACATCATTGGTGCTGACTAAATGTTTGCTGACTGAGTGACATTAAAACAGTACAACTCAATCTAACAGGGTTGTTGGAGTTTTAAAAATAGCTTAAAATTGCTCTTAACAAGAAAATGTCACTTTACTTTGCTATTGGGAGAGAGGGGAATGATACTCATATTTTTATTGACATTTTACCTAAATTCTGTTTTTGTTACAGAGAAATAGTGGAGCATATGGTCCAGCACTTTAAAACACAGATCTTTGGGGATCGTAAACCAGTATTTGATGGAAGAAAAAACCTCTATACAGCAATGCCTCTTCCCATTGGGAGGGATAAAGTAAGTTTTCTTAAAAGTGAGTTTTGAATAAAGTGTAATCAATCAACAATCATTTATTAAGTTCCTATTCTACTCTTCTCTAAGCATTGGGAATACAAAAAGTGGTAAAAGATAGTCCCTGTCCTCAAAGAGATCATGAAATGAAAACATAATTTGAAGTAGGGATAGATTTTCCATTAATATTCTCAATAGAATGATATGATTCAGATCCATGTTCTATATTTATGATGTTGATAAATTTTCCTTGTTTTTTTATACTTTTAAGAAATTCCTAGGTTCTTGATGAGCTCATACAATTATATATTGTTCCTTATCCCATTCTTTACTAAACATATGAAAGAGGCAATCAGAACCAGAGTCAATATTTTCATTAAGCTGGGGTGGGGGGAGGATACAGAGTAGACAGACAGTCTTGGGAATGGGGATTATAATTTGTGTCCAGCACCCAGAGACATGCAGTTACTAGGGCATAGGACAACTTGAAACTTTAGAGTTGGTACATTGGCAAAGATAGTAATAATGTACTTGACTTTGAATTAATTCCAAGTATGATTGTAAGTGCTATATTCAATGACTGTTCAGTATCACTCTTGTATTTACTTGCACTAACTCTTAATATGAGCACTTTGTAACCTTTAAACTGCTACAGAGACAGGAGTAGTATTTGCTCTTTTTTCTTGGAGTTGACAGTGAAGAATGGACATGTGCAGAGAAGATACTAAATGGTTTCATATGCATAGGAGTCAAACAAAATAGGTCCTAGTGAAAAAATAGATTAACTTTCTCAAATGGGTCATGAATTTAGATTGTAGGTTTTAGATTTTGGTAGTGAATAAAGAAAGTTGTTAGCCCAAATAATTAAAATTCCTAATTAATATTTATGCTACACAAAAAAGAAAACCTTTCTGTTTCATTTGAGCACTGTTTTGCAAGCAGATACTAGTGTTCCTTTCCTTTACAAAATGCCAGGGTCAGTTTCATAAAATTGCTTTCCTTTAGACGAGAGTTTCTCCTGATCTATTGAGGGAATTTTTAAGATTCCTTAATCATAGCATTATCATGATAGTATCTTAGAAGGAAAGAAGAAGGAACTCCCTCAAGTTTCTTCCCCTCTCAAGTTTTGTCTACCCCAACTCTTTGCTTGTTGTTCTGGGAGCTTCAATGCAGATTTTACCTCTGGTTTTCTGAATTTAGCTGTGGTAGAATTAATTTACAACAGTTGTAGGAGTATCTTATCAACCATTACCTGTAACCAAGAGGAGCTGGTACCAAGGGCATATGTGGATTATGGTTGTCCTTTTTTTTTTAACTGGGATGATGTAAATATTTTAAAAGACTTTTTCATTTTTAAAAAGACTTGTCAAGGATCTACTGTAATAAATATAACCTAGTGTTTGAAAATTATAATCATTATGTAGTGTTTCCCAACTTAGAGAAATTAAACTCTTAAAAATTCTCTACTGTGTGTACTATTCTACCTTAGTGTGACGACTGATGGCAGATTCCAGTTTTTACGCTTATAGGTCTTTAAAAGTCTAGTTTTTCAAATCATTAACAATATGCTGAATACTGATGCATTTCAGACTGACTACAGGGAAACACTGTGTGTGTGTGTGTGTGTGTGTGTGTCTGTGTCTGTGTGTCTGTGTGTCTGTGTGTGATCTGTCTATCTTAAATCTCAAATTCATACCCTTCATCCATTGAATACTTTCTGCCACACCAGTTTGTCCTGTCCCTGCTTTAGCAGCAAATTATAATAACTATAAACAGTCCTTATTTTTGTGCCACTTAGGGACAAACATACAAGAAAACAATTTCTAATTACTAAGCATAGAAGTGTATATCTTCAAGCTTATATTCTGTCTTCAAACAACACTCGGGTTGCCTTCAGATGTATGCTACTTCTAAGATGAACCCATTTTAAAGATGAAAATTTTAAGTCTAGTCACCTTAGATCTGAAGTTTGAAACCTGAAGTCCACTCTAAAGGGATCCTGAGTTAGATTTGAGAAAGGTCTGAGGACCTGGGGGGAGGATGTTTCTATATTTTAATATAACCTGTTTCCTTTGTAAATTCTGTGAATTTTATGCATTAAATAAATGCATATGTGTTCATTTATAAATTTCATATGCATATATAAATTTTTGTAATAAAAGAACTTTATTCCTTCAAAGGTTTAACCAGATGGCCTGGGGCCCATGGCACACACACAAAATGGTAAATGGTTTATAGATAAGAATGGGAATTGAGTTTATTTTCTCTGCTATAGAGATTGAATTACTATCATGGACTTACACTACATTTTTCAATCCCAGAACTAAATCCTATTTGCTACCATTGTTTTGTATTTATGATTTGTATTTAAAATAGAATGATATGAATTAATTCATCCCTTCCCCTCTTACCAAATTTTCTACTCCCATCTAGAGTGCCATCATCCTCCATTCACCCAAACTTGCAACCTAGGCATAAACAACCTCAACTCCTTATTTTCTCATCTCCTCACAGTATTCAGTCTTTGTCAGTTCTAGTTTAGTAACATCTCTCATGGCAGCTAGATGGCACAGTTGATAGGATTCTGGACTCAAGAAGACCCAAGTTCAAGTGCCTTAGACACTTAGACAAGTCACTTAACCTTCTACTCTTATTTTTTTTCATCTGTAAAAGGAGTATAATAATAGCCATTACCTTATAGTACTGCTATGAGCATTAACTGAGATAACAATTTTTAAATGTTACAAAATTTAAAGATTACATAAATCCTAGTTATTATTGTCATTATTCTGTTCTGTTCTCTCCCCTCCTCCCCCTTTCTGCACTGACATTGCCTCTCATATTTGATCTATGGCAATAGCTTTCTATGGTCCAGCAAGATCTAGTGTCAATTCTTAAGCAAGACCAAAATCTTAGGTCTTTTCTCACTCTAGTCTCCTCTGCTCAGTTGTCAAACTAATTGTTTGAGTCAAATTGAACTTCTCAAAACATGGGTCTAATCATGTCAAACCCTAGCCACCACCTCCCATTCAGTCAACTCCATTTGCTCCCTATTGCCTCCTATTTAGCTATTGAAGTCATTCATAACCTGTCCCCTTGATACCTTTCCAGTCTTCTTATTCCTTACTCCTTTCCCTTACTTCTGTAACCTTTCCTCATATATTATCTTCCATTACATTACATATATTCTTTTTGTAAATTTTTTTTACTACTCCTTGAGAGCAGGAACTGTTTTTTTTTGTTTTTGTTTTTTTTGCCATTCCTCATATATCTACTGCTTAGCAGAGTTGCCCTTGTAGTGGCATTTAATGGTTGTCTGACATTTTTTTTTTTAGGTTTTTGCAAGGCAAATGGGGTTTAAGTGGCTTGTCCAGACCAAACAGCTAGGTAATTATTTAGTGTCTGAGGCTGGATTTGAACTCAGGTACTCTTGACTCCAGGGCCTGTGCTCTATCCACTGTGCCACTTAGCCACCCTCCCATCCATTATTATTATTATTTTTTTTTTTGGTTTTTTGAAAGGCAGTGGGGTTAAGTGGCTTGCCCAAGGCCACACAGCTAGGTAATTATTAAGTATCTGAGACTGGATTTGAACTCAGGTACTCCTGACTCCAGGGCCAATGCTCTATCCACTGTGCCACCTAGCTGCCCCCCACCACCACACATTATTTCTTGTAAAGGATGCTGGGGTCATGTATACAGTGAATCTAAGTATGACTGATCAGACCAATACAAACTACCATAAGTTAGGCACAAATAGTCCATCTGAACTTTTAGAGTGAAGATGGCTCTAAATTTGTATGATTAATATTTCTTTTGAACTACTGCAATTCTGCTTTGCTCATAGAGCAAAGTACCTTCTTTGATGCAATCACATCATGCTGGGCAATATTGTGCTAGTGTTTCTTATGATTTCCAATCAACATCAAATGTCTTCAGAGAGACTGTGAGATTATCCTTGTATCATTTATTCTGATCTCCATGGGGTGCTTGCTTTGTGTGAGTTCTCCATAAAAAGTCTTTTAGGCAGATATACATTTGAACAATATGGCTACCTCATCAGGGTTGCAGTCTCTGAAGTAAAGTTTAAATGCTTGGTGGTTCTACTCAAAAAAGAATCTTAGTATCTGGTGCCTTATCTTATCAAGCAATCTTCGGATTTTTTCCTGAGACAGTTCAAATGGAAACAGTTCAGTTTCTTTGCATGGCACTGATATACTGTCCAGGTTTCACAAGCATATAGCAATGAGTCAGCATTGTGGACCTTTAGTTTGATAGACAATTTAATATCTCTTGTCTCCCTCACTTTCCTTTGGAGCATCCCAAACAGTGAGCAAGTGCATGTATCAGTTTCATCATCTATGTATAAATTCCAGGAAAATATACTGTTATGGTAAGTACATTTATTCATAATATTCAGAATTTCTCCATTTTCTGTAACTGATGGTTCCACATGGCTGGTGTGGTGGTAGCTGGTGGAGCACCTGTGTTTTGTTGTTGTTAATTGTGGGGCCAAAAATTAGCAAGAGAGGCAAAGAATTGATCTATTTTCAGTTGGATCTTAGTCTTAGTGGCTACACTGAGGGCTTGATCATATGTGAACACAAAATCATTACCAACTCTCCCTCCATATTAGTCTTGGCTTGTAGCCTTTTCAAATTGAATAATTTACCATTAGTGTAGGTGTGGACTTGATGCCATTTTTATCCATATTGAAATCATCTGACATTTTTGATGAAAACATCTCCTGCTTCATTCCATCATTAAATAGAAAAGTGTGAGAATATCATCCATTCTCCAGGACCCATCTAAACATGCCATCATGGAACCAACATGCAATACTGGTGAACTTCTGGACAATCAAATTTTACTATGATCTTCCAGAAGCCCTCATGACTGACAGTATCAAAGACCCTGATTAGATCTCTCTTCATTCCTGGCATTTCTTCTGGAATCTTTGGGCATCAAACACCATGATCAACTGTTTTTCAGATCTTTCTGAACCTATTCTGACTATCAGGTAGATGATTATCTTCCAGGTGAAGAATCACCTTATTAAGGAGGACTCTGGCAAGAATCTTGCCAGTAATGACTAAGAAAGAGAGAATCCCTCTGTGCTTGTCACAGGACAAACTTTCCCCCCCCCCCCTTTACTTTATAGAGATGGACAGTGGAAGCATCTTGAACTCCTGGGGGAAATTTCTTGCTATATAATCTGGAAAACTTTAGTCAGTATTTTTATGATCAAGGAATCCCTTGCCTTGTAAGTCTCAATAAGAATAGAATACAGCACCAGGCATTTTACCACATAAGAAGAGCCTTAAAAAACCTCTTCATTTGGTCTATAGGAATAGACTTCAAACTGAGGATTTGTGATTGACTTCATTGTTGATTGATGACAGTCTAATGAGAACTCCAAGGATCTCAAGGATGATGTTCTTATCATTTATCAATGTGGCTCCATCAGCCCTGAGTAGCTGAGATACAGTACATAGGTTTTTGTCCCATAAATAAAGCACTTTGGACAGATACTATCAGTATAAAACTGAATTTTATTTGCCTTCTTACTAAGCCAAGAATCCTGCATCTCTCCTTTCTAAGCTTTACTTGTACTTTATTTATCTATCTATATTTTGGTTTTATGGCATGATGGTAGGGTTAAGTGACTTGCCCAAGGTCACACAGCTATGTAAATATTAAATGTCTGAGGCCATATTTGAAGACAAGTCCTCCTGACTCCAGGGCCATTGCTCTATCCACTACACCACATACCAAGCTATTAGTAAGTCCTGCCGAGTTCTCAGGAAATACTTCTGTATTTCCTCATCATTTTTGTCAAATCAGTCTTGAAATTTCCAGGTATTCTGGTCCAGAGTAGTAGTAGTAGTAAATGCAATGCTGAACATCAAATCTCTGAAAGCTACCTACTCTTTTTCTACTCCATTGTTAATTCACCTTTTACTTCAAGGGAGCAACAAGATATTTAGAGAGAAGTGCTCTAATCTGTTGACATATGTCTTTAGGTAGTTATCTTTCCTTGAGACTGCTGCTTTTGTTGAATGTGAATGTTTAGTTTGGAAAGGATAAGTCTTTTATTTTTAGGTTTTTGCAAGGCAAACGGGGTTAAGTGGCTTGCTGGAAAGGATAAATCTTTCATTGGTCCAGCACTCTGTGCCTCACATCACCTTTGTCATTCTCACATTCTGTCAGTCTCTTCTTATAATGACATAGTCTTTTAAATGTTGTAATGTGTATGCTGTGGGGTCATTTACAAAGTTTCATTATGTTTAGGTAAACAGAAGACTGTTAGTGATAAGAAGGCCATGAGATTCTCAGGTCTTCAGTAGTGGGTGAATCTTGTTGTTGCTGTTTCTGACTTCATTCCCCACAAGGATTCCCTGCCATATCTGATAGTCTCTGCCTACTCTGTCATTAAAGTCACTCAGAATTAAAAGTTTGTCCTCATTTGGTACATTGATAATGAAGGTCTCCAAGTTTTCATATAATTTTCTTTGACTCCATCAGGGTTTGTCTTGGTGGAATCATTTATATTGATGATAGTGATGTGTCACTTTCCTATAATTGGCAATCATGAGCCTATTATTCACTCCTTTTGGGAAGTATATGAGCTTGTTAACTAGATTAGTTTTTATTGAAAAATCATGGTATTCCCTATTGCTGCAGCCACTTCAGAAAAATGTGTATCCAACTCCAACTTTGATAAGCTGCCCTTCATTTGCCAGCCTTATTTCACTCAGAGCTTCTGTTTGGATGCAATATCTTCTGAGTTCTCTCAACAAGGGCTGTTTATATTTCAAGTCTACTGGATTTTGTATTGTCCATAAGCATGGGTACATTCCATGTACCAGTGATAAGTCAAACCAACTTTGCAAAAATTTTTATGGCACATTTTATAGCCCCTTCATACCAGGAGGTGAGCAGAAAAGACACCTATAGGATTGCTAAATCCCATTACAGCTTCAGTCAAGTGAGATGATACTAGACCTAGGCTTTTTGTGTCCAGGGTTGTGACTATAGCATCAGTGTCTTTGTACATGCTAGTTTGTCACTTACTGTTTGCCCCAGGACTTTGTGGTAGGTAAAAATGATAAAAATGCATGTATGATGTCTTTTGACTTGAGTGTAAAATGGATTTAACTGAGGCAGAGTTGCACAAAGTTGAACACCAAGACAAAAGCCAAGACAACTGGTAATGTCTTGGGATACAGTGGATGATCTTAGATTCTTTAAAGTCAAACCAAGCTCTTAAGCATTCTACAGCACTCACTTCTGCCTCCTACATGACCTGTTGGAACAAATTATTCTTATCCACTTATTCTGTGATCCTGGGCAAATTATCCCATGTTTGGCAAAGACATCTGATGCTTACTGATGCTTTTGAGATTCATTGGTCATCTTCAACCTTGTTTATCCTGTCGGCCAAAATAATTTACTGGGGTGTGTCCACTGTATATACTATAGTTTCCTAGAGTCAGAAGCAAGAGTTGGATGAATCAGTTGGACACCAAAGGGGAAAGCAGCCCTGAAAAGGACTCAACAGCTCTTATGTTTTCCCTGATACCTGTACACCCTAATGTTTCTTGCATAAAACCTTAGAGAGTTTGGAGAGCTAAGGTCTGGAAGAGACTTAGAGATCTTCTACTTCAGCCTTCTAATTTAGCAAAAGAGGAAACTGAGGCCCAGAAAGGTCAGGTGACTTCTATATCATAGACCAGACTTTCATCTCTGTCTAACCCAGTCTCTCTTTACTTCAGGTTGTCCTCATTGGAGAAGATTCAGTATTATTCTTTAATACTCATAGACAAAAGCATTAATCTCCTTTGACCTCCTTATCTCATTCTCCTTATCTTTATAATCATAGTAACCATGATAACTAGCTTTTATGCAGTACTTTTTTACAGTTTGGAAAGTCACTTTATGTTACTTAATGCTCACAGCTCTATTATTATCCCTATATTGTATATGAGGAAAATGACTTGATCAGAGTCACAGAAATATTAAGAGTTTGAAGCTTGATCTGAATTGATGTCTTTATGATTCCAAGTCCAGCACCTTGTCTCTTTAGTTGGGTAAGGTTGGATGGACTGTTTTTATATCCCTGAAAAGATGTCAATGCCATTGTATAACTCCAGGTTATTTTTCATTCTGGCAAGGACAGTTTGTCCTGGTTAAGTTCTTAATCTGTCCCAGGATATGATTTTGAGTTGCAATATCTATGCATAGTCTCTTTCTCTGTGCATCTATGAATGTTTCTAGGTCATCTTTAGTCTTAAAAAGGTATCTTATTATGTCCTCAAGCTATAGTCCTAGATTACTCTTCCTTTTCAAGGCTAGCTAAGTTGTACAGTTCAAATTGGAGTCAGGAAGACTCCTATTCCTAAACCCAAATCTGACTTCAGATGCTTATTAGCTTTGTGAACCTGGACAAGTCACTTTACCTTGTTTGTCTTAGTTTTCTCATCTGTAAAAGGAGCTTGAAGTAAATTGCAAACCCAATAACTTTGCCAAGAAAACTCCAAATGGACTTACAAAGAGTCGGGACACAACTGAAATGACTGTAATAATACTTTTCCATTTCAATGCTAAATTCTTAGAAAAGCTCTTTGTTAATCCTGATTCTATCACTAAACTAAACCCTCTCTCTAGTTCTGCAGTTTAGAGCTAGTAATATAAATTAACAGAGGATCTTAATCTAGAGAATTAATAGGACCTTAGAAGCTATCTAGTCCAACCTCATTTTTGAGTGCCAAAGGAGTGAAGTGACTAACTTTTTCCTGAGGTTACATAGACAATGAATGGCAAAGCCCCAATTTGAATCTTGTTCCTCTGACTCCAAATCCAACACACTTTCCTTTTTACTATGCTGCCTATTTCAGATACTTATTTACTCCTGTGTCTTTGAGCAAATCATTTTATATCTCCTAGCTTGAGTTTCTTCATCATGAAATTGTGACGATAACCACACCAACCTAAAATGGTGGCTGTTGAAATTCAATGAAAACTATATCTAAAACTCTTTATAAATCATAAATCACTATGTATATCCTAGTAGTTGTTATTGTTATTATTGTCATTAATTATACCATTATGTTTAATTCAGGTATTTCTCCTATCCAGATTCTTTATAGGTAGAATGAAGCACTGCGATTTGAGTCCAGATTTCTTTCTCCTTTCCCTACCGCAATGTACTCTGCCTTGAGTAGCTGTATAATAAATGCTTAATAGATACATGTCAGTTGATTCATGTAGGGTGTAACATGTGAGCTAAGTAAGTAATTAAACATAACAGGGAGAGATAAAATAACAGAAAACAATTTAAAAACAATACACAGGAAGGAAATCTAAGGATCTATTCCAAGGTGGTAGTTTGACTAAATTTAATGGTTAAATATTCCCAAAAATTCTTTCTCAGTATATGTATGTTTATTATATAGTATAAAGAATCAACAAATTTTATTTTTTAAATTTTACAAAAGTCTTTTGTAAGACTAATATCAAGAGCATTGTGATTTTTTTAAAACTTAATTTAACAATTTAGGCGGTTTTAAACAATTTAGAAAAATAACAGAGTGACATTTTATTTATTTATTCATTCATTCATTTATTCACTTATTTATTTGTTTGTTTATTTGTTTATTTATTTTAGGTTTTTGCAAGACAAATGGGGTTAAGTGGCTTGCTCAAGGCCACACAGCTAGGGAATTATTAAGTGTCTGAGGCTGGATTTGAACTCAAGTACTCCTGACTCCAGGGCTAGTGTTCTATTCACTGTGCCATATAGCTGCCCCCAGAGTGACATTATTTATGGAAACAGAAGCTTAGATTTTAATATTTTACTAATGATAATGACTTCATAGCAAATGTGTCAAGGTCCAGTATATGATTAAAGCAAGATTTCTTGTTAATAAATGTTGCTATAAATCCATATTTCAAATAATTGGGTTGATTGTGTATTGCTGGCTTGTTATCTAAGTAGAATTTCATATTTTTCCTTCAAATAAAGTTGACAGAGCTCATTCTTAAATAGTATAGCTCAATTGTCAACTCTGTCATTTTCTTATTATTCACTTGTACCTACATTATTAATATTCTTAATTCATTTGCAAGAATGTATTTAGGCCATTTGTCCATTTATAAGGGTTATTTTACTTAGAATGAGATAATGCAGGCCATAATCCACTGAATTCATTATGTGTAAGTTGCAATTTGTCACAATATGCTAAGAGAAAATTGAATGAGAGAGCCATCATCCCTCCCATGATGGTGTGCAACTCCCACTCTTTTTTTCAGGCTGCTTTGTATATCATAAGTTATAATGCAGCATGTTATGAGTGAGGGTTTTTTTTTATACTAAGTATACATTTTAATTTGTGATTTTCAAAAAAATATAAATTCTTATAGTATTTCCTTCTTGTACCTTGATTGATATCTTTTCTACTATGTGGAATATATTCACTCCATATTGGGGAGCACTAGGTGAATACATTGAGTATATGAAGCTTATTCAGATAGATTAAGTTGGAAACAAACTGTGAGGGACTTGTTAGGCAAAAGAACTTCATTGATGTCTTCCTTCACTTATTTGAAAATAGTTTGAGATGAGCAGACATTACTTATTAAATTATATTTCATTGTTCACATTTAAAATAAATTGTTATCATAGATTTAGAAGTAGAAGGCTCTCTGAGGCTATCCAGTTCACTCATTTTGTAAATGAGGAAACTGAGACCCACTGAGTTTTTTGTTCCAAGGTTATACAAATAATAAAAAGCAAAACTGAAATTTTAATCAAGGTATTCTTGACAATAAATTCAGCACTTCATCATGAATTGTTCCTATATGAGGCCCATATTACTAGATCAGTCAATCATACAACCTATGCTAGACTGCATAGATATCTTAAAGCATGGTTTGAATGCCAGTATTCATGTCCTTTTAAATCTAATATATTAAGGGATTTTTTTTTCTTTTGAATCTCTATCATAGCCAAAAGAAGACTGCTTCAGATATCAAAAGCAGGTAAAAACCTCCTGTTGGTTGTTATACTTCATTTACAGACTTGAACTTTCTAATATCTTCCAAACAGGAAATCCTAACTTAATTAAAAACGGACCACAAAATTAACTGCTCTGCATTTTCATGTTCCAGTGGGCTTAAAACAGCACTATTTAGATAGAGTGCCAAGTATTCCTGGAAAATTTAAATAAAAAATGAGTCAGTGTCTTTTTCAAAACCTTTACACCATTACACCTTTAAACAGAATCAGAAATCCAACAATACCACTACCATGTCTGTATCTCAGAGATTTAAAGAAGCAAGAAAAAAAAGAGGAAAGGACCTATTTGTACAAAAATATTTATAGAAGCTCTTTTTTATAGTAGCAAAGAATTGGAAATTGAGGGAATGTTCATTAGTTGGGATGACTCAGCCTGTGGTGGTATATGATTTTAATGAATAGTGAACAGGATGATTTCAAAAAAGCCTCAGAAGACTTATATGAACTGATTTAAAATGAAATGAGTAAAACCAGCAAAACCTTATTCACAGTAATATTAATACTGTACAGTGGGGCAGCTAGGTGACACAGTGGATAGAGCACCAGTACTGGAGTCAGAAGGACTTCAATTGAAATCCAGCCTCAGACACTTAATAATTCCCTAGCTGTGTGACCTTGGGCAAGTCACTTAACCCTATTGCCTTAAATAAATAAAAGAAAAAATAAAAAATACTATACAGTGATCAATGATGAATGACTTAACTATTCTTAGCAATACAGTGATCCAAAACAATTCCAAAGGACTCATGGTTAAAAGTGCTAGCCACCTCCATAGAAAGAACTGATGGAATATGAGTGCAGATAAAAGCATACTATTTTTCACTTTGTATGTGGTTTCTTTTTTTTAAACTTATGGGTCTTTTCACAACATGACTGACTAACACAGTAATATATTTTGACATTGAACATGTGAAACCTATAGCAAATTGCTTACTGTGTCAGGGAAGGGGGAGATGAAAGGAGAGAAAAAATTTGAATCTTAATTTTTTAAAATAAATGTTAAAAATTATCTTTCTGTAACTGGGGGGGAATAAAATATTTTAAAATAAATAAACAGATGCAGAATTAGTGTGGGTCAGTAATATTATAGGTATAGTTAGTACTTTACATGAGGTTTAAAATGGGAGGCCTCAGGATTATTTTTCTGACCACCATATTTTTAGATGGGATGGAGGAGGAAAAGTGGAATTACAAGGAATTATGTTTTATTAACTCCATTAGAAGTACATATTTACTGATCCAGAAAGCAAATATTTTTGACTTTTACTTACACAAATAGTGTGCCCCTTCTTGCACATTTATCCAAAGAGTTGGGTTTCCTTTTTATTCTTTAATCATCAGCTGAGTTTTATGGTTTTGAAGGGACTCAGAAACCTCTTAGAGTTGATCACCATATTTAGAATCTGTTCAACAGGCTTCTTACAGGCTTCAGATAATACTAAGGCTGGTGAGGCTCAAATTTCACTATCTTATTATGACAGTTCCCTTTTTAATTTTATTTAAAATATATTCCTTTGGGCTTGGAATTTTCTTCAACTGTTTTCTCTGCCCATCTGAAAATTATCTAACCAGTATCCAAGGCAATGGGCATGGAGGAGAAATAACTGGATTTGTAATCAAGTGACTGGTTAGGTAGATGATGGAAATGTTAGATATGCATTGTGCAAGCATTTGAGATGTTGTCTTATGGTTCAGAACTGTTTGATTGATTAGACTGTTAACTTCTCAGAGCTTTGCTTTTCCTCATTTTTAAATTGGGTTTAACACTTCTACAAACCACCTCATTAAATTTTTGTGCAGATAATATTGAACAACTCAACAGTACATTGGATAGCAGTGAATCAAGTAAATCAGACTTCAAGTTGGAAAGACTTGTTTAAATCCTTCTTCAGATAGTTCCCAGTTGTTTGAGTCATTAAACTTAGCATCAGTTTCTTCATCTTAAAATTAGTATAATTATAGCATAATTGAAAATCAAGTGAGATTTAAAATACACACACACACACACACACACACACACACACACACACACACACATATATAGCTTTAGCTACAAATAAGGTCAGGTGCATAAAGCATTTTGTAAAATTGTAAAGCACTGAAGATCAGTTGAATTCAGGTGCCTTAATTCTGGATTCAGTCCTAGAATGCTACCTTCACTAGCTTCAACTACCATCTCTATTTTGAAATGGAAAGAATCATCTTGTTTGTTTTTAATATTGTTGCAGGTGGAGTTGGAGGTCACGTTGCCTGGAGAAGGAAAAGACAGGATATTTAAGGTGGCCATAAAGTGGATGTCATGTGTGAGTCTCCAAGCTTTGCATGACGCGCTCTCTGGTCGCCTACCAAGTGTCCCTTTTGAAACCATCCAGGCACTGGATGTAGTGATGAGACATTTGCCATCCATGAGGTATGAGGATCTAGTGTGACGTGTTATATCTCAAATTTCTACATATACAAAGAGATGGTGGTTTTTCTGATTTTCACCTCTATATTCTATTCTTGTTTTGGTTTAAAAAGATGGTCGTGGTATCTTGTTTCAGGAAGGGTAACCATGATTCTGACAAGTGTGATACATGTAAGACACAGAGTTAAAGCTGATATAAAAAGCTGTGAGCTTTTATTATACCCTGGAATTTTTTCTTATGAAAGTGACTGTTACCAGGCAATGTAATAAGTCATGATTGTTCTGATACTGTCATGAAGACCTGGCATAGCACAATCTTAAAATACAAGATTGCTTTATATCAAATTTTTCAACCCCCAAAAAAATTGATATGAAAAACTTATGTTCAATAAAGCCAGGTTCTGATTAGTGCAAATAATGAGTCCTAGGAAGTAAGCACATTATTTAAATTCATCTAGCATATTTCCATTAATATGAATTCTAATATATGTTACTCACTCATGGGCCTTTATTGCACTTTGAAATACTGTCAAGGTATTTCCCATGATTTCATTTGTAATTCACTATAATTCTGAGGTAGGCACTTCAGAACAGGTATTACCTCCCACTTTACTGAGGATACAGAGGTTAAAGGATTCACCCTTGTTCACAGAATATCATGGGGAGGATTTATATAGTTTTCCTGATTCAAAGTCTAGCCACTCTTTGCACTATGCTCTGTTGGCTCTTCAAAGGATAATAAAAACCTGCAGCTTCGTGTGCACAATCTATTCTTATTCATTTGGTCTATCTGTTTTCTCTGAGCTCAGCAGACTGACAGAGTAGCCAAAAGACTGAATTTGGAATCAGATATACTTGGCCTGGTTCCCAACTTTTATACTTAATATCTTTGTGATACTGGACAAAATACATAACACCTTAGGATCTTATTTTACTCATCAAACGAATAAGGGTGATGGACTTAAATAAGGGACTAAGATCTCTTCAATCTATAAATCTAATTTTTCTTAATTGGATTTGAATTCTTTCCTTTATTTCACCATTCCTCTTTTCTTCTTGTCTGGTCTCCTCTCCTATACTAACAGAGGTGTGTGATTTAGGTATTAGCAGCTTCTACATACAATATAAATTTCCTAAGGCAGAGGGCTACCTTGGCTTTAAGGAGAGGCTAAATGACCACTTATGACTGATATTGGATTCCTGTATCAAAGAGGAGTTGTGATTTTTAACTCTTTGGGGGTTCTTCCTACTTGAAGATACTTATGATCTGATCCTTTAGTAGTAGTAGTAGTAGTAGTAGTAGTAGTAGTAGTAGTAGTAGTAGTAGTAGTAGTAGTGGTGGTGGTGGTAGTAGTGGTGGTAGTGGTAGTAGTGGTAGTTAGGAGGAGGAGGAGGAGGTGGAGTACTTGAAATTGAAGAGGGCTGTGACATGTGTGTGTATATATATATATATATATATATATATATATATATATATTAGGGGTGTCCAACCTTATTGTTAAAAGTGTTTATTGAAACATTAGACAGTATATTTTGTTTTGCCATTTTAGTAAGAGCTCTGCAGTAGCTTGGCTTCATTTACTAAAGCATTTAATAAACCCACAGGCAGCTGCATTTTGGACATCCCTGAATATATGATGGCATGACTTGCAAATTATTACAGTGAAGGGAATGTTGTGCAAAGACATCCTTCTTGATGCCTTTTCCAGAACTGTCTCACCCCACAACCTAATTTGATGGGAAACAAGTCTTCTGTTTATGTCTGGATGCTCTGGTCTTTTTGAATTTGGTTTCCCTTTCCCTTCCATATCAGCTAGCTACCACAGCTCTCCAGCAATTTTGGGCTGAGACAACAGGATATATTAACACTGACTCTCAATGGTCTAATCATCAGCACAGCTTTTTCCTCATAGACCTGCAACCATATTCCTCTAGGAAACCAAGCACTTTGATTTCTCAGAAGCTGCCTAGAGGGTCATGGGAATAGCCAGATTGCTAGTCAGCATTGTTTATGGTTGAATCTACAATGGTGTCTGATCGTCTTCAAACTTCTGTCTTTTGTTTCTGATTAATGAAAACATTTTTGGCAAATGCTTTTCTCCTTTTCTCTCTTGAGCCGGTCCAAGAATTTTTCCTATAGCAGTACATGCTGAATGCCCCCAGCTATCCCTCTAAATTATAAGCCCAGTCTCAAAAACTAACAAAATATATGATCCTATAGTATCAAAGCTTGCAAAAGTAGTTTCACGTGACTTCTTTAAGATTATAGACCTTGATGAATGTATTAAGCTTACTACTTCTCAACTTCTTCACCAACCCTACTTTTCCAGTTAGTGTGGCCACTCATTTCCTAGTCTAGATTCAGTTTTTTGCTCATTAGTAGATGCTTGGGCCAATGTCAATATCATTGAGATGAATACTGATATAGCGTGTTTTAAGATTTTTGCAACACAAATGGGGTTAAGTGGCTTGCCCAAGGCCACACAGCTAGGTAATTATTAAGTGTCTGAGACCAGACTTGAATCCAGGTACTCCTGACTCCAGGGCCAGTGCTCTATCCACTGCACCACCTAGCCGCCCCTAGTTTGTCTTTTCAATCCACTTCAAACAAATTTCTTGGTGTCTTCAAGATGCCATATATCCCAACAAAATTGATTTGTTGAATAGACATTGTTGGCTAGAGCCAGAGAAATGACATTAAGACTTTTCCTGGTCAGATGACTACTTATTGGAATATGATACCTTTGAACTTTATTCTTCTGAACTGAGTTTGTCCTTTCATACCATTTTTCTTTTATTTCTGCAGGTTACTTTTTGTCTTATGGATTATATTACTCACCTTGATTAGATATAACTTGGAGTGCAAAAATGTAGCCGTGAATTTTATTCCTGGTATTTTAAAGGAAAATAATGATAGCATTTATATTATCTTTTCATTCACTATAAGAACTATCTTGAGGTGAGGGATCATATAATGTCTTATCGAAGTTTAAGACCTGATTAATCATTCCTTATAGGCTGGTTTCCTAGAAGGTACTTAGGAAATGCTTGTTGATGGATGGTTATTTTATTACATATTTTCTAAAGTTGATTCTTGTCATCTTATTTGAAAAGTAATTTGTACTAAAGATTGACTGATTTCTTGTTTCCAGGTACACACCTGTGGGGCGATCATTTTTTACTGCATCAGAGGGATGCTCAAATCCTCTTGGTGGGGGAAGGGAAGTTTGGTTTGGATTCCATCAATCAGTCCGACCTTCACTTTGGAAAATGATGTTGAACATTGATGGTAAGACTTTCTTTTCTGTTCTCATATGTTTATTTCTGAAAAACTATGAGGATATAGCATTGTGGGTGGGAAAAGCATCATTGCTAGAATTGAACCACTTAACCTCTAATCCTCGACCTGTGATTCAAATTCTCTTCTAGACCTAAATTGTATGTCAGGTTAAGTAGGGCAATGCAAAACTACACTGGTCTTGGACTCAAGAAGATTTGAGTTTAGCCTCTCACTAGCCTTTGACCCTGGACTAGTTATTTAATCTCTCTCTTCTTCAGTTTCCTACTTCTCAAGCACATACTTCTCAAGATTGTTATGAAAATATACTATTATATATCGCAGGTTGAAAATCTTTAAGCACTATATGAATGATATTGTTTTTAATAATAATAATAATGTCAAGTTTTATCTCCATAGTATATTCGATATTATTTGTGATTTACCAGATGGTTCGCTTCTTCATGACTCAACCAAACAAATATTTCTATAATGCCTAATATATGCAATACATTATGAGAGTACAAAGATCAATAAAAGATTGCTGCCCTAGAGCATAAGGAATTTATTGCTATACAGTATGAGGGTTAAAATATAAAAAACCTTTTCACATTATGTATTTTAGTTGTATGTCATTCCTCCCTCCCAAAAAAGAAAGAACCATTTCAAATATACAGACATGGCATTATTATAAAATGTTAAGAGTCTAAGGAGACTTTAGAGATCTTCAAGACTGGGGATTTCTGTTGTCCACAGGCCCCATAGATTTGAGAGAAGATATGAGCTTATATAAGAACATTACAGTTTTATTTTCATTTTTATAAGTATTCAGTTAACCTGTTACTGAGGCCATGTCTTTCACATTTCTTTCTCTCTATAGTTTCAGCAACAGCCTTTTACAAGGCACAGCCAGTAATTGAGTTTGTTTGTGAAGTTTTGGATTTCAAAAGTATTGAAGAGCAACAGAAACCTCTGACAGATTCCCAAAGGGTAAAGTTTACCAAAGAAATCAAAGGTAAGGGTTCACATTTGAAAAGTACAATGCTCCTAGAAAATATCACTTTTATCCTTTAGTCTTACTCTGCTGAATTAGAATGTTAGGCAGGCTCTCCATTCTGTTGAGGTTAAAATGTTCTAATTCTGCCAAACTTGACAGGCTCTGCTTATCACCACTTTTTGTTAGCTATTATTCATTTATGTGTTTTTATAGGGAGTTGGGGGTGGCAGTAGGAATTAATTACCTTCCCCTGAAGATTAAATGAAATGCATTTTCACAGGATATGTGAGCTATATACCGTGTCATTTTCTGAATAAGCAAGTCATTAAGGGGAGGGAAAGGGGGTATAGAGGACTTTTCAACTTTCATGATAAATGACCTACTGACCAGAGGGAAAAATGTATTCCTATGTGAATTAATAGGTTGTAAGTTATCTCTTCAGAACCAAGTCCCTTCCTGGCAATCTTTTTAGGTTTATAGTAGCATTCTTGTGATTTTTAGCAATTTGTTTTTTATATCTACAGGATAAAGAATGTGAGACATCAATACTGTAATTATAGATCAGATAATGTAGGCAGATTCTCTGCCTCTCTACCTCCTTTCCATTTCTCTTACAGTAGTTCTTTCTTTAGGATTTTATATTAATATGATCATCTCTTGGACAAAGAGAACTGAGAGAGAAATTGAAAGTACGTCATAGGGAACAGCTTGGTGGCACAGTGGATAGAGCACCAAGCCCTGGAGTCAAGAGGACCTGAGTTCAAATCCATACTCAGACATTCAATAATTACCTAGCTGTGTAACCTTGGGCAAGTCACTTAACCCCATTGCCTTGCCAAAAAAAAAAAAATAAGTCAGAGTATATAGTGTGTTAGGACTGGACAGCAAATTGACATCATCAGATTTCATCCCATCATTGAGGGCTTGCCTTAGTTTGCCCTGAATTTGCAACTCATCCAGACCCTTTTAAAAAAAAGTTTTGTTTGTTTCTAGTCATCACAACTGAATTTCTATTCTAATTTCCATTTTGGCATAAAGATGACTATGAGTTTTTTGTTGTTTTTTTTTTGTTTTTTTGTTTTTAGGTTTTTGCAAGGCAAATGGGGTTAAGTGGCTTGCCCAAGGCCACACAGCTAGGTAATTATTAAGTGTCTGAGACCGGATTTGAAACCAGGTACTCCTGACTCCAAGGCCGGTGCTTTATCTACTACGCCACCTAGCCGCCCCTTGACCATGAGTTTTTGAGGGGTTTGTGTGTCTAGAATACAGTCTCTGGTAGTTCTTCTCATGCAAGAAAGATACTAGAGGCATGCTGGCAGGCTACCAGGGCAACTAGGTAGTGTAGTGGATAGAGTACCTGACCTGGATTCAGGAAGATTAATTTTTCTGAGTTCAAATCACATTGTGGGACCCTAGGCAAGTCACTTAACCCTATTTGCCTCAGTTTCCTCATCTGAACACTGCCAAGAAAATCACAAATGGTGTCAAGACACTACTGAAAAATGATTGAATAGCAATAATAGTGATAGATGATATCTATATTGCCTGGGGGTCCTTCCAAGTGGCAGATCATTATATTGTCCTTGGTATGTTGAAATTTTCTACAACAGTAACTCTTAAATAGTCTACTCAGTTATGAAGGAGAGTGGTTATTATATCTGTCGATGCAGGTATCATCAATATGGGAGTGCAGAAAGATATATGAATTTGCCTTGTAGACTGGGAAGAGTTTTGAAAGGTCCTAGAAGCATGGAATTTTTGTTCTCTTAGGTCTAAAGGTAGAGATAACACACTGTGGACAGATGAAGAGAAAGTACCGTGTGTGTAATGTCACCAGACGACCAGCAAGTCACCAAACGTAAGACTTCTTCCTTTTACATATGTTAAAGTAAAAATTTTTCATTTTTTATTTATAACATTTTTGACCATTCCTCTGTTCATTATAAATTCCAAATTTTCATAATAAATCAATATGAAGTTCATTAGTAGAATACTAAATGTATATATGTGTATGATTAAATACATGTAAAGAAAATGTCCTAAATCATATAAAACTCACAAAAAATAATTGATATGTGTGTGTAATATGTGTATATAGCGAATACATACGCACACATCTCCATTTTTGTCTTTGTGAATTTTATAGATTTGGGAAATTTCTTACCTGAAAAAATGAAAAGAAATCATTACTATTAGTAATAGCATTGGTGTTGCCAAATAAAAAATAAAATAATGTTAGTTATTAAATCAAGCTTTTGATCTTAGTAGTCAAGTCCATGTTATAATGTTCAACTGTATTGAACTGTATGTGTGTGTCTATGTTATAAATTTTGTTTGGAAATGATCTTGGGCTTTTGTAGTCTAACCCTTACCCAAAACAGAATGCCATCCATTCTACAACATTCATGACAGGATTTATTTTCCTTCTGATTAAACTCCTTTAGTATTGGGGAGAACTTTCTTTCATTTTGAGACAGCCCAGTTCATTGCTGAAAAGCTCTAATTAAAAATTTCTTCCTTAAGGGGCAGCTAAGTAGTGCATTGAATAGAGCCCTGGAGTCAGGAGGACCTGAGTTCAAATATGACCCCAGCTACTTAATAATTGCCTTGCTGTGTGACCTTGGGCATGTCACTTTACCCCATTGACTTAAATTTTTTTTAAAAAAAGAATTTCTTCCTTATATTAAACTGGAATTTACTGAGTTTTTTTTTAACCTGGTTATTCCTAACTTAACCTCTGATCTAAGCAGAATTGATCATATCCTGGAGTCAAAAAGTTTTATCTTTCTGAGTTCAAATCTGGCCTTAAACACTTACTAGCTGTGTGTCCCTGAGCAAATCACTTCACCCTGTTTGCCTCAGCTTCCTCATCAATAAAATGAGCTAGAGAAGGAAATGGCAAACTACTCCACCATCAAATCTTAGTCTGCAGTAGTAACTCCTCTCCTTAGAAGTGACTTCCAGCAGCACAACTTTGTTGCAGACACAATATAAACTATGCCTTCTTTCTTTACTCTCTTCTCTCAAAATCTTCAAAAGGACAAAAAACATTTTGGTGTGTTAGGTGGCGATTGTTGTTCTGGCTGGAAAGTAATGTTTCCTTGGATATATTGCACCTCAAATATGGTTGCCTACTATCAAAAATTCATGTGTTTGGGATGTGTTATTTTTCCTAGTCATGTTATATCTCCATTCACAGGAACTATTTTAGTCATTTTAAATTATTTCTTGTTGCAGGAGCTAAAGGTCCTGTATGAAAATATTTGCCCAATAAATGATTTACAAGATTACAAAGTATTTTCTACTAGAAAGATTAATGAAATTTCCAATGTGGTTTCCTTATGTAGTTCCATCTGCCCTACATTTCTCTGTGTGTATGTGTGATTTCCCTAGCTTCTTAAACCTGAGTTCTTTCAGTGTAATTTAAAAGCTTGATTTTAGAATATTTTGTTGAAAATGTTTTATCTTCATTTGTGACTTCCCCTACTCTTTCCTGCCCTACTTGCCCCATCCCTACCTTAAAAAAAATAGGAGCTTATTGGTGCCTATAACAGGAGATCATTAATAAGCTTTTATTAAATTTATGCTTTGACTGTCTATAAAATATTTTCCAACAAACCAATTTTAATCCAGGGAATCGTGGTTAAGCTTACAGCCTGAGCCTCTTTATCCCTAGATTCCCACTTCAGCAAGAGAGTGGCCAGACTGTTGAATGTACGGTGGCACAGTATTTTAAAGACAGACATAAGTTGGTTCTACGTTATCCTCACCTTCCATGTTTACAAGTTGGACAGGAGCAAAAGCATACATATCTTCCCCTTGAGGCAAGTAATCTCCAAATTTCTTTACATGTATTGGTCTCTATAAGATCTATGGTGTTTAGGTGATCTTTTTTAGATACTAAAAAATACAGATCTTTTAGTTTTTATGTCATCCTGTGACTGGACTTTGTAACATATCAAAATCCTTGGCCTAAACCATAGTAAAGACTGAAAATGAAAACAGGAGTTTTGATTGTTTTTTCATTGTTCTTTTTAGGATTGGGTTGGATTTCCTGAAGTTTAGAGTTCAGTACCGTTGAGCCTTTAGAGTTGGTGTCCAGAGAAAAGATACAAATATTTATTGAGAAGCAACTATTGAGCTGAATTGTGGCTAATATTGTATTAGGCACTAAAAAAGGATCTGGACAGGTAGAGAGATCTTAACATAAAAGAGTTAGGCTTAGGGGCAGCTAGGTGGCGCAGTGGATAGAGCACCGGCCCTGGAGTCAGGAGTACCTGGGTTCAAATCCGGTCTCAGACACTTAATAATTACCTAGCTGTGTGGCCTTGGGCAAGCCACTTAACCCCATTGCCTAGCAAAAAAATAATAATAATAGAAGAGTTAGGCTGCAAATCCAACAGATAGCATGAAGGAACTTTAGGTTAATTACTTCAAGCAATCTTGTCTATTCCAGGAAAATATGAGTTGAAATATGAGATCAATTCATTTTAAAATGTACTTAAAAATTGTATAATTTAAGGTTCTTAGGGACATACCTGTGATTTTATATTTGTGTACCTCACATTAGTATACACAGATTGTAATTTGTTTAGAATAATAGAATCTCAGTGCTAGAAGTTATATCATTCTTCTCAAAATTATATTCTAAAATATATAAAATAGGACCAAAAAGGAAACTAATTCTATTCAAATGCAATAATTAAATCTGAATTCACATAAACTTGGTCATGACCTTTCCCAACTTCCTTATTTTAAAGATGGACAAACTGGCTCAGAGTTTTAGATGAATTGAAGTAGTCTAAGAGTAATCACATTCAATTTCTAGAACTGGGTAAATCTATCTCATTCAATTCAGGTATGAATCTCAAAGTGTGAAACCCCTCTGATGGGTGGTCATTCCACCCCAATTTGAAGAAGATCTTTTTGTGAGAAGAAATTCATAAAGTAGACCAATTAATTTTGGAGAAAATATTCATTGCTATATTGAGATTTCTTGAATTTAATATTGCCCCTAAGCTCCATAACTAGGCTGAATACGTGTACTGGTTTTTTTCCTTTTACCTTCATAGGTATGCAACATAGTGGCAGGACAGAGATGTATAAAGAAACTGACTGACAATCAAACCTCTACTATGATACGGGCAACTGCAAGATCAGCACCTGATCGGCAAGAAGAGATCAGCAAATTGGTGAGTGATTATTTGTTTGTTACAAGGACCCAAACTGTCAACTTTGTCTAGTTAATTCAGAACCTATTGCAACGAAATCCTTTGTGCAGTTATGCGTGGACATGTTCTCATGAAGAAATGTTGGTCTGTGTCTGACCTTTTGTTTATTGTTTTCTTTTTAAGATGCGAAGTGCGAGTTTCAATACAGACCCTTATGTTCGTGAATTTGGCATAATGGTTAAAGATGAAATGACAGATGTCACTGGCCGGGTCTTGCAGCCACCATCAATCCTCTATGGAGGCAGGGTATGTGACAGAACATAACTTGTGCATCATCTGGTCTCATTGGTATTTTAAGTATATGCTTCAGGGCTTTTGGAGGTTATGAAAGCATGGTTTGACCTCGAGTATAGTTCTGTTTTTTCTGGCAGAGAAGTGAAATTGATCACCATCAACAATATCTACCATCTTTTCTCACAGTTAACAAAATCCTTCCAATTTTTGAGCCAATCCATGAAGTTGAAAATTGGAATTGCCTATATGGAACATCAACAAAAAAGAAGGGAATTTTCCTTGCCTTGTGAAGGTTAAATTTCAGGAAAGGTTTTTGTAGGAGAGAAAACTGTAGGAAATCTGGGTAATTTTGATCTTCTTCCTCAAAATGCAAAATTGAAAAGAATCATTCATGCTCCACTTTTTCCCTTTCCCTGGTGGAATTATTTTTTGGAAACAAATTATTTTACATGTATTGGACGTATGCTTAATAATTAGATTTAAATTTGCTGCTCTTTCCTTTTTATTCCTCCAGTAACTCATTTCTGTCACTTTAGAAGATGTGTTTAAATCCCTTCAACAGTTCTTAAAAGCTGTGTGATGATGGGTACCTTTAAGCCTCAGTTTCCCTATATAAAAGAATAATACCTGTCGTTATGGTCTTGTTATAAGGAGTATTATGAGGTGATGTCCATGAAAGTCCTTAAATTATACATTATGAGTTTTCTGTTTCATTATGCTTAATATAAAGTTTTCGGAATAATAGTATTCTCTTATTCTAATAATTTATCTCACATTGGATACTGTTTTAACTTTAAAGTCTTACAAAGCTTTATAAAACCATGTAACTAAGAAAAGAATTCATGGGAGTCCCTTTTCTTTCTCTTTTACAAACTCTCTCCTACTTTTTACAGAATAAAGCAATTGCTACACCTGTCCAGGGGGTTTGGGATATGAGGAATAAACAGTTCCACACTGGAATTGAAATCAAGGTCTGGGCGATTGCTTGCTTTGCACCTCAACGACAGTGTACTGAAGTCCATCTTAAGTAAGTCCCCTTGACATAACTAAAATAATGATCATTCATTATTCATGCTTGAGGGATGCTGGGCTAACGTGCTTAATTTTCTCTGTGAGTTTCTTGGTATTTATCAAAGGTGGTCAGAGGTGGGTCAAAGAGGTACACTAAACCACTTTGTGTAGAGAGGAAGAGAAGCTTTTCTTTCAAGGGTTGTTATCACAGAGGGGAGTAGAAAGCATGTGTGGGCCATTTAAGTAAAGAGCAATTTTCACTAAAGTCACCAATTTTATATAGTTAGCATTTAGGTTTGGAATCGACTTTTTCTTTAAGCAACCTGAAGAGTAAATGGAAAATGAGTTATAAATAATTAAGGGGGGGGCAATTTTATTTCTTTAAGCAAAGAAAGGTGTTGATAAAAACTAAAAGCAAAGAAGATAAAAGCAGTAGAGAAAGACTCTTCCCTGCCACCAGCCAGAATTTTTCATTTCACTAAAGTCTGGCCTGATTTCACTGGGTAAGGCCTCTTGCTGACCCCACCCTGTTCTGATAAAGCCAAACCATCCCTAGAAATCTGCTTAGATTATCTAGCTCTCCCACAATGAAACTTCCCAGTGCAATCTCCCACCTCTGTTTGGGAGATAAAAGTCAGTATCTTATTTGACATTTTAGGTGAAAACAATTAAATTGACTATTCTTAATGGCATACATAATAATTATTTTTTCTTAAACCATTTTGTCAATCCAAACTAACTTTTCACCCAACTACTGACTAGTGACTGTGATAATCAGAGGTTCAAAGGGGGCTGATAAAGATACAGATTTTATTGTCTCTAATAATTTAGCTGAGCAGAACAAATTTTAAAGGAAAAATTAAAATCCTGACCTATAATATTGGTCAATGAGTCTGATAAGAATTCCAAAAATTAAATCTGATAACCAATATTTTCAGAAAGGATTTTTCCTCTAGGGCTACTATATCCCAGAACTTCTGTTAAACTCTTATTGTTATTCTCTCTCAGGTACTTATTGTTTCTATGATTTCTTTCTTTGATATACTCCCTCCCTCATTATTCAGCATATTGAGTCTGTATTTCTTGCTTGTATACCTTATATAGCTGAAATTACGCTCTTTAAAGAAAGTATTGAATATTTCATTTTTCCTAGATTTCTTTGTGCCCTAAATCGTGATCTGTTTTGATTCTGGAAAATGTATATTCTTTAATATTCCTTCAGAACACAGTCTTTAGTTTTAAATTCTATGTATTTTACTTTGTTTACATTTGTTAGATTTGTCCAGTTCTGAAAGAAGAATATTGTGCAACAAATCTTCTAATGCAAATATATTACTATCAAATTCTTTCAGAAATTCATTTAACTTTCCCATTGCGATTTTAGTAGCGATGCCATTTGGTTTATATGTCAGTACTGAGGTTAATTCATTGTCCATGGTTCCTTTAAACAAAACTGATTAGCAATGTAAAGCATTTACAGATGGCTTTTGAAGAGTAATGGGCATTACAAAGTATTCCTTAAAGTAATTTGATTTTTAATAGGCAGTGTTAGAAATATAAATCTCAAATTGCTTCTGAATTTTGTAGCTGGATGAATAAATCTAGCATCTTCATTCAAAACTGAAATTTGAAAGATTGAAAGTAGAGATTGAAATTCAAATTAATAAACATTTAGAAAGGAAAAATAGGTCTTATATTTATCTGTAGTTCATGGGAAATGACAGATAAATGTATTGAAATTTCTAGCATCGATAAGGTACCTATTCCAGACTGTTTCCCAAAGCTCATCCTTGATAATGTCATTTAGTTTTTATTGCCTTGAAATCGTTTTTCCATCCCTTCCTGGAATAAAATCATACAGAAGGAACTTCTGTTTAATAATGCTCCTTGAATAACAAGACCTTTAATATATTGGAATGACTACAGTTGAATGTCTATCAGGGTCGATCTAGGTTTTAAATTCTTGTTTCAAAATGAAAAAAAAATGCCTTTTTCTTCCCAAAGCTGAAAACTGCACCTTTTCCTTCCCCCTTTCTCACCTGGCCCTACACACTCTTCCAACCTTATCTTCAAAAGACCAGTATTACCTCCTGTTATGTATTTGGAGTAATGCACTCAATTCATACAGATATCTTTAATTGATTTCTGTGCTCATCATGTCAACAAAATTCAAGCTTGCTCACATCATTTCCAAAAATCAAGGTTACTGAAAAACTATTAAGTTAAATGTTGAGAATATTTCAGTAGTGCTAACAATACTCCAGATTGATATTTTTTTCCTAAATAATTCATTGTTATCTTAGGTATGTTTTCTTCCACATGAGAATATAACGCTTACCCTTGGCTTAGTAGGAAGAGCATTGAATTAAGAATCAGGACCTCAGACACTTACTAGCTATATAATCCTGAGCAAGTCACTGAACCTCTCAGTCTTAATTTCCTCATCTGTAAAATGGGAATAATAATAGCACCTTGACTTTTTTTTCTTTTAAAAAATTTGTCTGGGGAGTTGGTGGTGCAGTAGATAGATCATCAGCCCTGGAGTCAGAAGAATCTGAGTTCAAATCCAGCCTCAGACACTTAATTATGAATAATTACCTAGCTGTGTGACCTTGGGCAAGTCATTTAAACCCTTGTGAAAACAAAAACAACAAAAAAATACTATTTGTTACATGGGATGGTTTAGAAAGAATTTAGAAGTGGGAGGTTTGATGATGATGTAAAAAAATAAAATACATTCATTAAAAACTTACTTAAAGGGGCAGCTAAGTAGCACAGTGGACTGAGCATTGGCCCTAGAGTCAGGAGGACCTGAGTTCAAATGTGCCCTCAGACACTTAATAATTACCTAGCTATGTAACCATGGGCAAGTTACTTAACCCCACTGCCTTGCAAAAACCAACCACCCCCCACCCAAAAAAAACTTACTTAAAGTAACAATAACAGCTCACTAGAATCATATGCTGTGATGATCAAATGTGACAAAAACATGTTGCAAAACTTAAAAATGGTATATATATTTTATATGAGTGTGTTAACTATTATTATTATTACGATAATTTTCATTGAGATTCCTTGTACACCAATGAGTTTAGGATTTTGAAAAATGAAATCTTTTAATACTTAGTAATTCAACTGATTAAGTGAATACTTTGTGCAAAGTGAGAGATAGCATGGAGCAGTTGGACTTGAAGTCAAAAAACCCAAGTTTAGTTCTTCTCTCAGACTCAAACTAGTTCTTTGGCCATTGATAAGTTACTTAACCTCTCAATAAACTTAGTCATCTCTTCTGACTAGAAGAGACAACAGTTGAGACAGTAGTTGCCAGTTACATTGAAGGTTGGAGCTTTCACCCAGGAGTAACCCACATTAATTAAATCTCTCTCATATCCCTTCCCTCATTCCTCTCATTTCCCAATATACACATGTACTAATTTCCCAGGATACACATGTGTAAGGTACTGTGCTTCCATACAGTGTGGTATTTTTATGATTCTTTGACCTCACCAACAAAGGCACTCACTCCCTCTAGTAATGAAGGTCATAGCCTATCTATAACTTCACATCCCAAATAATTTTTATCTATTTCTCTCATAAATGATGCAATATTTGGGGGTTTCTTCTGGGTCTCATCATTGCATGGATACCATGTTAGTATCTCTCATTACATGACTAGTCCAACTCCTTTTCTAGTCATACTTCTTTCTAATGACATCCTTTGGCATATTTTTGCTCATCATAAGGAAGATCTTGCTTATTTGAGTGATCAGAAAACATAATGAGCTACTTTACCTCTGTTCATATGTGAACATTCCAATTAAACAAATTGTGTGTGTGTGCATGTGTACGTGTGTGTGTCTGTGTGTGTGTGTGTGTGTGTGTTATTGTGTATCACCTCTCTTGATAGATGATGAGTTATTTATCTGGACCATGGTTTATAATTGCGTTGGGTTTTTAAAGTCTTTCACTATTTTTGTCTATAAAGTTATTATAAAATTGTAATCCCACTTGTGCTCACTTTGTTCCTTATCAATTATAGAAGAACTTTTCCAGAGCAATCTCTTTATCATTTCATAATGGCACAATAATATTTTTGGAATCCTCAGGCAGAGGTTGGATTTGTTGGGTTTCTGATTTGGATGGGACTGGACTCTGTCCCTTCCAACCCTATGAGCATGTGATATAATTAGGCTAATTGTGCATTTTTATTATCTAACTCTTAGTCAATTTTAATCTCTGGCTAAGGACAAAGCAGGTGGGTACTGCTTAGGTAGGCACAGCTTTCTTAAGTAGGATTTTCTAAATGTAAATTTTTCTGTTTAATTAAATATCAAAGGAAAAGTCCTTAAATAAATAAATAGGCATTCATAGTATGATGCTACATCTATATATTATATTGATTTATTTTTAATTATTATAATTAATTTATATATAATTTTGATTAATTTTTAGTATGACCATTCTTTTCCCTTAGGTCCTTCACAGAACAACTCAGAAAGATCTCAAGAGATGCAGGAATGCCAATCCAGGGTCAGCCATGTTTCTGCAAATATGCCCAAGGAGCAGATAGTGTTGAGCCCATGTTCAGGCACCTAAAGAACACATATGCTGGACTGCAGCTAGTTGTGGTCATTCTGCCTGGCAAAACTCCTGTTTATGGTGAGTATTTACAGAACCTTCAACCTTTTTATTGAAAAAATAATTTATGTGTTCAAATACTCATTTTTTTTTTACTATATATCTCCAAAGGGAGAATGGGTTGCAATACAATTTTAGATTCTAAGCGAACATGGATTGCCATGGAAAAAGAAAGGATTAATAAATTCCATATGCATTTTTAAACATTAAGAACTCAACCACCAAACTGAAAATAAGCACAAAAGAAGAAACCTTGAAACTTAGAATATAAATAAATTAGTTTGGAACAAAAAAGACTACAAATGATAACTAAAAACTGATTCTAATAAAACCGATAAACCAAGCTAACTACAAAGAAGACAGCAGAAAATTATTTTAACAAAATAAAAAGTGAAAAAAGGTAACATCACAGCAAAGAATTATTAGAGTCTCCCACATGCCCACAAAACAGAGAAACACAAAAGAAATAAAGCCATTGATTTTTAAAATGTAAGATGCCCAAACTAATCCTACCAAATAGAGATCTTGAATAATTATGTCTCAGAAAAGGAAATGAACTCACTTAACAAAGAAAAAGCTCCCAGTCCTAATGAACTTACTGGAGAATTTTAACAAACTTTTCAAAAGAGCAATTAGTTAGTTACAATACTATAGTATTGTATATAGGGATATTGTATTGTATATTGTATATAGGGATAGCTCAGTGACTGCAATTGATAGAGCACTGATGCTACAATCAAGAAGACAGGAGGGGCAGCTAGGTGGTGTAGTGGATAAAGCACCAGCCCTGGAGTCAGGAGTACCTGGGTTCAAATCCAGTCTCAGACACTTAATAATTACCTAGCTGTGTGGCCTTGGGCAAGCCACTTAACCCCGTTTGCCTTGCAAAAAAAAAAAAAGACAGGAGTTTAAATCCAACCTCAGACAGTTAATAGCTGTGTGACTCTGGGTAAGTCACTCAAACCTGATTGCCTCCAAAAAACAAATCAAAACACTATACAAATTATTCTCAAAAAATTGATAATCAAAGGGGAAAAATCTTTTGGCTTCTTTTGGTAAATGAGCTTTAAGAAAGTTAAGTTTTCTTGTTTCAGGGCAATTATATCAAAAGCCCAGTGAAGAGGAAGCCCACCGGCAGAGGAGTCTGGTAATAAGAGTTGATAAGATTTTCAAAGCTATTTCTTGACAGCAGCCTGCTGCTAGTATGGCAGTAGCTAGCATGTGTCAGAAAGAGAACTTATGTGCCAGTCTGACTCTTAAGTCATTCTATCACTGCCTTTCATTCTAAAATGCAAATAAGACAAAGCAAAATATTGTTGACTTAGGTTTGTTCTGCCATCAACTTGTGACCTTAGAAAATTCTCTTCTCTGTGAGCCTCTGTTTTCTCCTTTATAAAATGGGGGGGGGGAGGAAGAGTTGGCTTAGAATAGGGGTTCTTAACTTGAAGTCTACAAACTTAAAAATTCTGATAATTATTGATAATTATTTCAATATAAATGACTTTTTTAATCTGATGTTTTATTTATATATTTAAAAGCATTATTCTGATTATTAGATCAATGCATACTATGGGAATGATATAAAGACTAACAAACTGCTTTCTGTGGGGGGTGGGGAGATGGAAGCAAGTTTAGAGGGAAAATTGTAAAACTCAAAATAAATAAAAGCATTATTCTGGAGAACTCTTTAGCTTCATATCCTACTGCTTCATGGGAGTCTTAAGGGTCCATGACCCGAGGCAAGTTAAGAGCCTCTGCACTAGATGAGACATATCTAGGTCCCTCTGTTAATAGTTTGTGGGTGTAAAATGTATAGCACTAGATTTAGGTTGATATCATCTGAAAACTAACCATTATATGCTAAAATTTTAATTCTAAAATAGATTTCTAAAATCTAAAAAAAAATGACTTCTAAAAGTCTGTATGTTGATTTTTAGAGATTACTAGGCTTTCTCTGAATAGAAACTTTCATGCTAAAACAGGATGATTTCCTGTAGGGTATATCTTAACCTGGCTTCTTAATTCAGGTATGAATTTGACCAGCTAGATTCCAAATTAAACTGGAGAACATTTCTCACAGAGGTTTAACTACATGCAACAGAATCCTCCATCTGTAGCCACACACGAAGGGTCTTGATTCAGTCTAATAGGTAATTGTTATTTTACTTGAGCAGCATATGAGAGCCACTCCAAGAAGTAGCTAAAATTTAATTTGAGATCCATCTTAGCCTTATTTCAGTCTTAATTTTTAGACAAGAAGGGTAGGAAGGCATGGTGATATGTAAAGAAACAAGGATTAAGAGGCACAAGATATAGGTTAATGTATTTGTTCTGCCATTGACCAGCTGTGTTAACTTCCTTGTATCTCCGTTTCCTGATCTATAAAACTGATATAATAATACACATACTCCCTTCCATACAATGTTGTTCTAAGGAGAAAATGAGAGTAATGTATGTGAGAACATTACATAAACATAAACTTTAATTACCATGGTTGTGTCGAAGGAGATTGGGAATTGAGCAGCAGGTGAATGAATTCCTTTAGGGCAAGAAGCAAAATATGTCTTATTTAGGCTCACTTTGCTATTTGTCTGCTATCATCCTCAAAGAACTTGTTTGCCAGATGTTTCATGGGGAAAGGCAGAAGTCATTTTCAGGGGGGTGAACAGTACATAGATAACTCTCTTTAAGTCTTGACTAATGTTTTGTTTTTATGCTCTTGTTATAAGAGTGATGGTATTTTTTCTTGGTATTTAAGCCTTGATTGTAATTAAACTTCATGAATATAAAATAACCACATATTGACTATTTTTCTATCTGTTTTGATAGATTGATAGATATTGATAGGTAGATATAAATATGTCTATACACATGTGCATGTATATTAATATGTAATGATAATTATGGACCATAGTTATTAAGTGTGACCTTGACCTGTGAAATTAAAATCAGGAGATCTGAACTTAAATCCTAGCCCTGTCTTTTATCTTCTCTGTAAACTTGATTAACTTATTTCAGATGGGTCTCAGTTTACTAATCCATAAAAGGGGGTGGTAGACTTAGACTTAGTGTTCTGTTAGAGGTCTTTTCCAGTTCCAACTAAATATCTGAGACTACACTCAATGTACCTGGGTGGCAGTATATATAAAACTAATTGTTATTTTTTTGATAATTAATAATATGTGTTATTGATTTTTCTTTTAACAGCGGAAGTGAAACGTGTTGGGGACACTGTGCTTGGCATGGCCACACAGTGTGTTCAGATGAAAAATGTGCAGAGAACCACACCACAGACCCTATCAAATCTTTGTTTAAAGATCAATGTCAAACTAGGAGGCGTAAACAACATCCTATTACCCCAGGGAAGGTAAGGTGAATTTGTTAAAATGTTGTATGCATGAATATCCTCATTTCTCATGATGTGGACAAGGCCCTAGCACCAATGGAGTGTAAGTTCCTGCAGTTCCTACCTGCCAGTTGGAAGCTCCTCAAGGACCTTGAAGCTTATTAGTACTATTGGCTATCTTTTGAGGAATATTTTTGACCACAGTCATTCCAAAAACTATCTTCTAAAGTAATGAGGGACTTCTACACTAGTGGAGAGATCACCCACTTTAATATGAACAAGAATGTCTTACCCTATCCTTAGCCCCCTGACCTTCCTCAGGCAACATTTGTTGTGTGGCTCCTTAATATTTTCATCATATAATAATATATATCATAGGTATCTTGTTGAGTAGGGTGAGGGATCATGTCTTTCCCAAATTTTGTATTTATTACAGTGTCAAGCACAATGCTATATATACACACACACATTCAAGCTGCTTATACATATTCTGTGTGTGTGTGTGTGTGTGTGTGTGTGTGTATATATAAAATTTAATTTGTAGTTCTGTAAATTTTTGGTTAGGATGTTATTTCAGTAATACTTATATCAAATAAGACTGATGGTAGGTAGAAAAGGGCAGGTAAAATCAGAACATGAGGTTGAAACAATTCAAAATTAATCTTACCATTATACAGACGTATAGATGTAGTCCAATTCATTCCCAGAGGAAATCCCCACACGATAATATATTCTACAAGAAGTCATCCAGGGGCAGCTAGGTGGCGCAGTGGATAGAGCACTGGCCTTGGAGTCAGGAGTACCTGAGTTCAAATCCAGCCTCAGACACTTAATAATTGCCTAGCCATGTGGCCTTGGGCAAGCCACTTAACCCCATTGCTTTGCAAAAACTTAAAAAAAAAAAACCAAAAACCTAAAAAAAAAAAAGTCATCCAATGTCTTCTTAAATGGGTAGGGACTTACTTCTACCAAAGCATCCAATTCTTTAGTTTTACCTCACTATTATTGTTAGGAAATTTTTCCAAACATTGTGCCTAAATTTTCTACTGGGTCCCTTCTACACAATGTTTCTGATTCCACTGAGACTGAACCAAAGAAGTCTGGTGTTTCTTCCACATGATATGCTTAAAAATACTGTTTTGTCTTTCTGAGTTTCCTCATCTCTGGGCTGTATCTAACTATTTCTTTCTAACTAATCTTAATGACATGGATTCCAAGTCTGTCCAACATCTTCTCTATACTCTCCTTAATTTCAGAATTGAACACATTACTCTAAATGTACTCTAGCCCAGGTAGAGTGTGAGACTATCATTTTCTTATTCCTTGAAGCTGCACTTTTCTTAATGCATCTTAAAATACAATTAGCTTTGTTTGCTGCCACATCATACTACTAATTCATTTTGAATTTTCCAAATCCATTTACATTCCCATATCTTTTTCAGACAAACTATTTTACCATGCCTTGACCATCCTTTGTTTATGAAGTTAATGTTTTGAGCCCAAATAAGAATCTAGTTTTCTGACTTATAAAGTTTGGATCCCAAATGCCATCTAGTCTGTTACTGTCACTTAGATCTTTGTTATCATCTATGAATTTGATAAGAATACCATGTTTACATTTGTCCAAGTTGCTAATAGAAATTTTAAAACACTCTGGTGCCAAGCATAGATCCAAATGGCGTTTCCATTGAAGAGCATCTACAAAATTGATTTTGAACCATAAGCCCTAACTTTTTTCATTCAACCAATTCTGAATGATCTACTTGTATTACCTTCTAACCTGGATATTTTTTGCTGAGGCTATTTGGGTTAGATGACATGCCCAGGGTCACTTGGCTATTAAGTGTCACATGTCTGAGGCCAAATTTGAACTCAAGTCATCCTTACTCCAGGGCCACTTCTCTATTCACTCTGCCACCCAACTGTCCCATTGAATGTTTTTTAAAAATGTTTTTACTTATTACTGAGAAAACAAGAAATATGGTTTACTCATTGTACATATGAAGTTATACAATATATATTCTGGAAAGACCAAAAAAGCAAAAAACATTAAAAGGAAAATATGTGTCCATTTTTTTTTAATGAGTCCTTTGGAATTGTGGTGGATCATCACATTTATTTGTTACTAAGTCTTTTAGCTCTGCTCACTTCAATTTACATCAGTCCATGTAAGTTTTACCAAGTTTTTTGAAATTATCCCCTTCATCATTTATTACAGCACAAGCTCAATTATATTCCTATGCCATAACTTTTTGATTCATTCCCCAATTGTTGGGGATAACCTCAGTTTCCTCTTTGCCTCCACAAAAAAAGAGCTTCTTGAATAATTTTATTTGTACACATTTTCCCTTTTTTCTTTTCCTTTTATTCCCTTGGAATATAGACCTAGTAGAGGTATTGCTGGGTGAAAGGGTTTTGTAGTCTTGGATATAGTTCCAAATTCTTCCCTAGAGTGATTGGTCTAATTCAGAGCTTCACCAACAATGCATATTGTATTTGTTTTTCCATATCTCTTCCAGCATTTGTTATTTTCATTTTGTCATCTCAAATTTTTTTTTCTAAAATTTAGGTAAACAAGTATCTACAGAACAGTACTCTTCTAATTGAGTAACCCTGTGTGGAGGGGGTGGGTAGGAAAAAGATATGAGGTTAGTTTGGTATGACCTATTCTTAGTGAAGTCATGCTTTTTGTTAATACTGCTTCCATTTTGGGGACTCTATTTACCATCTCTTCCACAATCTAATTTTCTTACATATCTTATGTATCAGATGTTTCCTGTTGGCCTTTTGTTTTGTCATTTCCAATTTAAAGGTAATTCTCCTTGCCATGGAAAAGAGAAGCAAAATAAGAAATATGTCTTCCTGTTCTCTGTTGTCAGTTATCATACCATAAGCCCTCAGAAATGTTCTCCTTTTAACCTTCTGTTTTCCTACTGTGGATATTTTTTAAAAAATAAATCAAGATTTTTAGTTCTTTTTTGTTTTGCTATCTGGATTGAAATCCCTCAATCCTATTATATCATTCTTTTGTATGAGGTTTATGATATTTTTGTAGATTCTTCACCTGTTTCCTATTTCTGTCCAAGTGGTCTGTGATATATATTACAATGACTGTTTCTCCTTCCATTGATGCTTCATCCATATACTTTGTACCATTTTGATGAATCTTATAATAATGAAAAGAAACTTGGCTATAGACAGATTTAGGCTTAAATATTTTCTCTGACATTTACTACCTTTGTGACCTTGAGGAAGTCTTTCCTCAACTAAAAAGGCTAGAGGATCTCTAAAGTTCCCATTAAAGCTCTAAATCTTTGGTCCTGTGATATTTATATTTTCTGGTTTCTGGATTTCCTCTCAGGATTATATCTTCAATTACAATGATATCCTCACTTTTAATAAAATACATCTTTTAAGAGCCTTAATTTAGTCTTTGGATTCTTCTTGACAAGTTATTCACTATGAGATAAAATTTGTCTCTTTATTCCTTTTGTTTGTTACCTAAACTTTGGGCATTTCTCTACAGACATAAAATGGTCATGGGTTTTACTCCTGATTCCTGTTTTTACTTTCATTGTGAATGACTATCTCAACTGCTATTGGAGCTATTATGGGATCTCACTTGGTAGATATATACAAGAGTCCCCTCCTCCATCATTTTGTAGATGAAAGGTAAAAATACTTATACCAGTCCTTATTAGGTATACTCTAGGGGTGTGAACTTTAGGCCATGATCCAAAAATCTAAATTTTATTCTCTGGCACTGCCTTATATATCAGTTGTTCACTTCCCAAATCAACTTTTCTCTTCTACATCTCTGGACTTCAATGACAAAGTCCTCCTGTGGACTTCCTTTTTTTTTTTTCCAAGTAATGAATATAAGCACAATCTTGGGCCCTAAGGACCTTATATTCTACCAGACTGTTGGTGGTAATCTTTGAGGATACTTATTAGATTCTTTCTAGTATTATTAGTACTCAGTATTAATACATAATTAGTATTATTTGTACTCATATACATCACTAGAAGTATTTACAGTCAGAGCAAACTATGAACAAAGTACTGAAACTAGAGTCAGTAAATATCTGAATCCAAATTCAACTTAAAGTTCCCATAAAGCTCTAAATCTCTCATCCTGTGATATTTGTATTTTCTGGTTTCTGCCTTTCCTCTCAGGAATATATCTTCAATTAAAATGATATCCTGCCCTCACTTTACTTTTAATAAGATACATCCTTTAAGAGCCTTCATTTAGTCTTTGGAATCATCTTGCCAAGTGATTATCAATGAGATAAAAGTTGCCTCCTTGTTCCTTTTATTAGCTAACAAACTATGTGATAGCATTTAACCATTATTTGCTTCAATTTCCTCAGTAGTAAAATGGGGATAATGACTTCACCTACCTCCCAGGGTTGTCGTGAGGGTCAAATGATATAAATTTCCAAAGCACTTAGCATAGTGCCTGCCAGTGTTAGATACCATGTCATATTAGCCTTCATTCTTCATTTATTTACTAAGTAGTTAGTACATTTTGATAATTCTTGGAAGATTCTTTGTTATGTCTTGAATATATGCCCTAGAAAGACAATAGGCCTCTCTATCAATATTAGATAAGCAAATAGCTATCTCCATTTTGTAAGTCCTTCAAGAAAGAATCATCAGTCTTCTTTCTTTGTTTCTTCCTCAGATCTGTCACTTCTATGATTTTAACTATATTATTCCTTGAATGGCAATCTGTCTCTTCTTCCTCAGAGCACACAACTCCCTCCTTTTCAAAAGAACTTCAGATCTATTGTTCAGTTCTTTAATTGTAATTATCCTTTTCCCTCCCTTCTCTGTGTAACAGCCCTACACTGCCCAGCCTTCTTACAAAGTCTTTTCCTCTTGGAAGAACCCCTTCCATTTCCTTTAGAAACATTTTTTGCTTCTGATGACCTGGAATGTGGAAAGATATGAAGTTCCCTCACCTTAGCCTCAATCTACTTGGAAAATAGATTGTAGTCTTTTGAGAATAGAAGGAATGTTACCATTTTTGCATATCTGATTCAAGTTGTTTCAAAGTCTCCTTGCTTTCCATACTCTTTGAGACTCAACCTTGAGTTTTCTAAAATTACATGTTAATAGTCTGGAACTAACCCTACTCATACATATTATGGCTAACTGCATTGTTAAGACATTTAATGCCAGGTATCACCTCTTAATTGCCAGACAGTCTTCTTAACTTCCATTCATTTGTCTTTTCCGTTCCATTTACTCTTCACTCCATCAGTTTGTTTTATCCTCCAATTTCTTTTCACCTACCTTTTCTTATTTATCTTACCTTGCCAGGGTAAATGCTTTCTTCTTTAATCCTCTTCACTTCTTTATTCTTTTGTCTGCCTTAATTTTCTTTGACCTTGCTGTTTGTTCTTCAACTTTCCTCTTCCAAACGAAAGCATGATTAAGATCTCCTTCAAATTTTCCTATATGTCTTTTTCTCAGTTCAATCTTTGGTCTTCTTTACAAGTTAAAATGCCTCTAATCTATTTTCCCACTCCTCCTACATCTTTCTACAGATGATTGAAGTGAATATCAGAGTGGATGGGTTTTTTTCCCCCTGGGCCAATTTCATGGCAAGTGTGAAAGAATGTACTCTCTCTCCTTCATTCCCACATGTGAAATCCATTGAACCAATACTTTCTACAGAGCTATCATTCTGTGAACCATCAACGTGCTCATTCTCTTATATATATTGTAAGCCATCTTGATTAAAATCTGGCCAGACCCGTAATAATATCACCCACTAATATTTATATAATGCCTACCATGTGTCTAGCACTTTATAATTTCCCACATTTTATAGTTGAAAAAAACTGAGGTAAACAGATTAAATGACTTATCCAACATCACATAGCTAAGCCAGACTTTAATTCAACTCTTCCTGATTCCAGGCCCTGCACCATCCAGCTGCTGATTAATAAATGTTTTTGAGGGTTAGTTGTGATTTAGGGGAAAAAAAACAAACAAGAAAAGAGGATCAAGAGAACTAAGCTATAGAATCAGTCCTAATACTAATAAATAATTAAGAAATCATTTTAAACTGTTCCTCAGATTTTCTTATATGATCACTAAGGTCCCTTCCCATCTTTTAATTTCTTATTCTGTAATGTAACCTCAGTTTTTTCAACTTTAAAATGTGGGAAATGATGACATCTATCCCCCAGGGTAGTTGTGTAAATAAAATGGTAGTTAATGGTGGAAGTTATTTCATGTAGGAACACAGGCAACTTCTGGCTAGAACCTAAGTGAAATGGCTGTTCTACACTGGGGCTGAGGGGCAAAGATGAACAATAGCATTCCTCTCTCCCATCCTTCTTGGGCTTGGTTATGAAGCTTAAATGTTTTCAGGAAAGGCTTGCCTGGATTGTTGTGGTTTAGAATAATTTAGTGTTTGCTATATAAATTGCTAACCCTTGAATGACCAAGGAAAAGAAGACTTGGTCTTCAAAGAATTTTTAAATATCAGACTCAAAGAATTTTAGAGTTGAAAAAGACTTCAGGCATCATCCTGTCCTGTTCGTTTTCTTTTTTTTTTTAATTATGTAATTTTGGATTTGTTTTAAGCACCAAATTCTTTCTCCATTGACTCCCCACCCCATGAGATGGGAAGAAATACAATACTTATTATACATATGAAGTCATACAAACATATCCACATTAGCTAAATTGCCAAAAAACCCTCCAAAAGTGAGAAAAACAAAGAAAAAAATAAGCTTCAATCTTTACTAAAAGTTCATCAGTTCTCTCTATCATGTTACCAAACTGATGAGTTTATGGTGATATATTGAGAGTTGTTTTAATTTGAATATTTGTGGATTTTCTGATTCTGATTCTGATTCTCAATTTCTAAATAAGGAAACCATAGCCTTAAATTGGATATCTTCCTATTCAGACTATGTTGTCCAAAAGCAGGGACCCTGCTTTTTTTCCCTCTCCCTCATACTTCAACAAACTTTTCATAAAAAAATTTTTTTAAAAATCTATAGCAAAGTGTTTTATAAAAGTAGTTCCTAATGTATAAAAATTTAAAGACAAAAATTGGACCTTAATGGTTCAAATCTGAAGCATCCAGCTTCTCCTCATGTACAAATTGTTCATTTTGCAATCAAGACTAGACTAAATTTACCTCTCTAATATACCTGGGAAGTAGAAAGATCCCTCACTGACTTTGGAGTCATAGGATGTTAGCCAAACAACAGTCTCTCAGAATTTTAGCTATGAGAAGATTGCCTTATGAGAAGATTGCATTATAAGAGGTCCTTTTGACCTTTTATCTTCTTATGCTCTTATGAAATGGTAACCAAACCAGTTTGGAGAAGGTTATTGGAACTTATTAAATGCTCTAGAAAGGAAATAAAATTCACCTTCCAGAATGTCAGTTAATCTTTTAGAGCTGTTGGGAAAAACTTGGTCCAGTTGCACAAGCATAAAAATAATGACTATGTTGATGGAAAAGCATATTTTTGAAAACGATCTCACTGTGTCTCCTCTTCCCTCCATTTCCTTCCTCTCCTTATCTTTCTCTCTCTCTCTCTCTTTCCCCCTATCATTATCTCTCACATATATCTCACATACACAAAGGAAAATTTTTAACTTTTACAACTCTAGCCAAAGCTCCCTCCCACTTTCCTCATACACACACATACACCCAACTTCCACCTACCCCCCAAAAAATGACTTTTAGTTGCATTCAAGGGTTGAGTTCCAAGATAGTTTCAAATTAATATAGAGTCCATTAAATATAAAAACCTCCATGATGGCTCTTCATTTGAATTAATCTGCTGACTGTATCTGCAATCATCACCCTCCTTCCAAACTGAGCCAGCTTCCTGTCTTACCCAGATAAGCAGTTTTTACTTGACTGAGTTTCAGCTGAACCAAGAGCAGTTGTCAGGACACATGATTAATGTGAAGGAAACGTGTTGCATAGACATAGAAGTCATCTTCCTCTTCTCCCTGCTATGCTGTGCAGAATATAATTATTGTGACTGAATGAACTGTTTTCTCAAACTTAGAGGAGTATTCAGTTTATGAAATTGTTAAAGGAACATAAGAAAATGGAAAAGTGCTTGTTCTTTTCACACACTATGCATTACTTAGGCAAATACTACTAGGTAAGATACCCTTCTGTATAAATGACTTTTTAAAACCCCCATGACTAATAACAAGAAAGTGACAAATAATAAGCCCTGGAAATATTACACTTTTAATGTGCTCTGTAGATTTTTTGTATTGCCAGAATCACATAATTACGGGAAACTTAGTGGAATAACTATCTATGATGGGTAGGACCTTGCATTAGTCACTATAGTAGTTGATGCAAGTATTTCCTAATGCCATATGGTTTGTCAGTGATAAACCTTTCTCTTCACTAACTTCTAAACCAGATATTCTTAGCTTGGCATTTGTGAACTTTTAAAAAAAAAATTGATAACCTTTTTAATCCTAGGTTTAATGCACTTACAAACATTCTACAAAGGTGTCCATAAACTTCACCAGATAGTTGAATGTGTTCCATGATCCAAAAAAAGGATAAGAAGTCTTTGCTTGGAGTTCATCAGGGGATATGAGGTGGCTACTTGGCTCAGTGGATAGAGTGCTGGGTCTGGAATCAGGAAGGCATGAGTTCATGTGAGACCTCAGGAACTTAGTGGCTGTGAGACCATGAACTAGTCACTTAACATCTGTTTTCATTAACTCATTGGAGAAAGAAATGGCAAACCAGTCTTGTAACATTGCTGAGAAAACCCCAAACAGGATCACAAAGAAATAGACAGGATTAAATGACTGAAAAACAAACAGCTGAACTCAGGGGACTCAGCTTAAATTAACAATCAGTATTTGAAGATGTAATGAAGTTCTTTAGTGGAAGGAATGACTCAGATTCTTTATAATGCTATATCTGTTGGGCAAAGCTTTGACACTGTTGCTTATATACATTATTTCCTGAAGTATAGAACAGGTATTAGCAATAAATAGTGCCAGTACATTTTAATTAACACAGATTGGGCTTTACTTTCTGCCATCCTACCATCTGAAATTCTCTTAAGCCTTTCTTTTTAACATATACTTAAATTTAACTAGCAAAATAGCCTTAAACAATTTTAATGGTAATTCTGGGCAGTCAGCTTCTATTTAGACTGGAATAATCATAATATTATCTTACCATAATAACTTAGTTTAGGTAGTATTTTAAGGTTTTCTAAAATCACTTTCCCCATAATGATCTCATAAGTACAGTCATGGTCTTCATATCTTTTATTTATTTGTTTGGTTTATTGATTTTTGTGGGGCAGTGGGGTCAAGTGACTTGACCAAAGTCACACAGCTAGTAAATCTCAAGTGTCTGAAGCAGGATTTGAACTCAGGCCTCCTGGACTCTAAGATCAGTACTCTATCACCTTATTGTCCCATCTTCATTTTATCAATGAGGTGATGTTAAATTATTTGTTCAGATTAACCTCACTGATGTGTTTCAAAGCCTGGAGGGAAACAAAATCTAGCTCTCTTTCTTTAAGATCATTCTAATCTCTAGATCTTTTTATCTCTATTTATCATTGAGGTCTCTTGTTTTATACCCTCATAGTGAGTTTCCAGTGAGCCCTTTCTTGTGTCAAAGAAAACTAGCTGTGCAGGAATGACATAGAGAAGCATTTCATAATTACATACTATATGTCAGATATAGTAAGTGCTAAGCCCTCTACAAATATTATCTCAAAGTTGACTAATAAAGCATCTGACTCTGTTTTAATAATTCCCCATGTCTCTGCTAAGAGTAGGGAATTAAATTGTTTTGTCTATTCTTTGGAAAAAAGATGGTTGTTATTACATGTGTTGTTTTCATCCATGTTATTAAGTTTTCATATATTTTCCTCTTGGTTCTCCATTCTTTGCTTTGGATTACTTCATACAAGCTTTTATTGTGTTTTACTGAGGGATAACTGTTTCACCATCACATGAAGTGTCCCCAGGACCTTAAATGGTATAGCCATTGAATGTATTGAATGTATATTGAATTTATCTTTGGCAGAGAAACAAAGAAGGTATTTGTCATCAGCTTCATCTGTGACCAAGGATTATGCTAGATCCCTAGATTGAACGTAGATTGTTCACTGAAGCTTCTGAGATAGAGTCCAACTATGATCTGATGTTTAGAAAATAAACTATGGGTCAAATGATATGGAATCAAGGCATCAAGGCTATATTTCACTTTTGATTGTGAATGAAAATAGTCTACTCATTTGTCTTCCAAAGAGCTAACATTCTTTTGAATCTCAGTTTTTCCTGTTCTTAAAAATTGGGAGAACCACTTGCAATCTTTATCTCCTAGTGATGTGGTAATGCTCAAACAAGTTGATATATATAAAATTCTTTGCAACTGTGAAACACCTGTAAATGAGGTGGTGGTTCATTGGTTTTGCCTTTGGAAACTAGAGATTCTATGTCTTACTTTAGTTGACAGAGGGGAATATATTGATCCATGACTGAGCCAGGGATTTTCTAAGAAGTTCTGAATATTCCCAAACTAGAAGAACTTCAGGAACTGCAGCAAAATGAATACTAAAGTCACACAGTGTTTCTGTAGTGTAAATTGTTCTTAGCCCTCAAGAATCCACTGAGGTGCACTTCGTAGATGCAAATAATATCCTGAAGAAGACACTCTGCCAGGTTTCATAATTTAGTGGATATGGTCAAACAAAGCAGATCTTGATATGCATTTTAAGATTTATTTGAATGATATCACATTCTTTTTCTTAGGCCTCCAGTATTTCAACAACCTGTCATCTTTCTGGGTGCAGATGTCACTCACCCCCCAGCAGGAGATGGAAAAAAGCCTTCTATTGCTGCAGTAAGTCTCATATTTTCTCTTTCTTTCCATCTCTCAGTTAAAGTCCCTCCTAAATCTTTCTACTACTTTTATTGTTATTATTTCATTGCTTTCTGTAATTTTCCAGTTAAATTCAAGTGGAACCATAATCATATAAAATTCTGAAATATTAGAAAAAATAGAAATATCTTCTGTGAATGAGAAAAAGCTTTATTTGAGAAATAATTTTTAAATTCATTGTAAATGCATATTTTTCTCCATTATACATGTGTGTGTGTATATCAACATCTTTATGTAATTTTGTTTTTTTTTTAAGGAAGGCACATTTTAATGATGTAGTTGTTTAAATTATTATAGTTTTTGTAATTTGGTAATTTCTTTGAGGTAGGGAGTGAGATATTATATTTATTTATAAAGTAGATCATTATAAAATTATCAAAGTACCAAAAGTTTATCAGTAATGACCACCCAAAAAAATGGATATACCAATGTATTGAACTAGGCCATCCGAAGTCTTGCCAATTCCAAGAAACACAACCATTATATGTTAGCTTTAAATTGACTCATTTATATATTTAGTAGTTTGAATTGCTTCTTCAAACAGAAAGATTCTGGGGCAGCAATATGAGGCTTGTTTTCTGATTTCAACTCTAAGTAAACTTTCTGTGCCTAAAAGTTTCTTCTTTGAAATGAATGTGCCTTGGTCTAGCTAGTCTAGTCGTGTAACATGAAGTACCACAGGCAGCTCAATTTCTTTTTTTTTTCTAACTCAATTTCTATAAAATGGCAATAGTGTATCCAAATCACAGGACTATTATGAAACTTAAATGCTATCATTTTCATATGGATTATATATATAATCCATACATTGACTTCCATAGCTAATATGACAGATACTTCAGAATACTCTACAAAGCTAAATTTCTATCTTTTAATCACAAAAATCTCAAAGTTCCAAGATCTCTCGAAGTTCAGTTATATCTTACTTATCTCTGCAACCTGCCTTTATAACAAAACTGTCAGTCTATTTAAAGAACTACAGTGATGGGGAATCAGGCCACAAGGTGGCACATTGGGAGTTCAAATCTAGCCTCAGATTCTTATTAGCTGTGTGATCCTGGGCAAGTCATTTAACCTTGTTTGTCTAAGTTTCCTCATCTGCAAAAAGAACTGGAGAAGGAAATGGCAAACCATTCCATATCTTCCAAGAAAATCCCAAATGACATCACAAAGACTCAATTGAAAACAACTAAACAAAAGAATGAAATCTTGAGAGGTGGCTAGGTTGGTGCAGTGGATAGAGCACCGGCCCTGGAGTCTGGAGTTCAAATCCGACCTCAGGCACTTAATAATTACCTAGCCGTGTGGCCTTGGGCAAGCCACTCAACCCCATTGCCTTGAAAAATCTAAAAAAAAAAATGAATGAAATCTTGAACAGATAGGAGCTTGGTCTTTCAGTTTTGCAGGCAGAACTAGGACTAGCACCTATAGCTTAAGGTATTACTCTTTCTATTACACACTGCTGCTTCTCTTATGAGCCCTCATTTTATCTTTTTTAGTAGATAGAAATTTTAAAAATATATAACTGAAATTTTTGTTGGTAGTCATTGCTTTTCAGATTTCTGATAATATGGAAAATAATGTTATTAGCCTCCTTCCTAATTCAAAGTTATTAGAAATAAAGTTTTTAAATCTACTGGCATTATATTCATCCCAACATGAGCAATTTGAACCTCAAAGTTTTTTTTAACCTTGACTAATGACTTTTTAATAGGTGCTAATGAATTAACATTAGCAGATTTTTTTTTTAAGTTTGAATTCAGAGAACCTGGCAAATAATACTGAAGACTGTCTCATTATCACCTTGAAATAAGAAAAAAAACCTTGCTCAAACTGATTTTGAAATATTTTTTTCGGAAAAGATGTAGTAATTGAGTCCCTAATTTTGGGGGGAAAGTTTTGGTGGAAAGAAAGGCATTTCTAGGAATTGTCTTTTTCTCTGTATTATATTTGTTGGTTATTTCTCTGTATTATAAGATTTCCTTTTTTAAATAGCTCTTAAAATTAATAATTAGAAAGATAATGTATGAGCTTTGGGATCGGGAAGATCTAGATTCAGAGATTTGCCTTTGTATATATACTAACAGTTAACAGTTGATTTCCCCCTCTAGTGCCTCTAGGAAATTTAAAACTAGACAACTTTTCTTCTTGAAATTATCAATGAGTTGCTGATTTTCATCATCAGAGGAAAGTTGCATACTGAGTATTCAATACACAGATGAAATCATAAGCATCTTTCTCTCCCTCCCACCCTCATCATTACTCTAAATGTATCTAGTAAGGAAGAAAAAGTAAATAGTCACTTTATCTGATTATGAGGTCAACTACCATCCTTAAATATTCTTTATCCTTCCTATCTGCCTGAATATATATATATATATATATATATATATATATATATATATATATATATATATCACTTTGCTCAATATCAAATAGAGCTCCCATCTAATCTGGGTTAACAGGTATGCTCAGAAGCATTAAAAAAAATTTTTCTTGGGGCAGCTAGGTGGTGCAGTGGATAGATCACCGGCCCTGGAGTCAGGAGTACCTGAGTTCAAATCCAGCCTCAGACACTTAATTACCTAACTGTGTGGCCATGGGCAAGTCACTTAACCCCATTGCCTTGCAAAAAACTAAAAAAAAAAATTCTCCTTTTGCAATTGTCTAATACTCTTGGAAAGTGGGGGAGGGGAGATCTGCATACAGCTTCTTCATCCTTGTCATAAATTTTTGTTTAGAGAAAACTGCTCTGCTTCGAAATTAACTTTTTTAAAAAAATCTAACATTTAGTTTTCAATAGCAATAATTGTGGGTACACAACAAAGCATGACTTAAATTGTTCCATTGCTGAAAAGGTTGGCATAGATGACTTCAAAGCCCCTTTCCAAAATTATAATCCAATGATTTTGTGTAAAATATATGACTCTTTCCTCTTGTTAACAGCATAAAGTTAGTCTTCATTTTTTATGGCAATGCAGATTTGAGAAAAATGAACTCTACTTTTCAACAGGTGGTGGGGAGCATGGATGCCCACCCCAATCGTTACTGTGCAACTGTACGAGTTCAGCAACACCGGCAAGAGATCATCCAAGATTTGGCTGCAATGGTCCGAGAGCTCCTTATTCAGTTCTATAAGTCAACTCGCTTCAAACCTACTCGCATAATCTTCTATAGAGATGGTGTTTCTGAGGGACAGTTTCAACAGGTTAGGATAATTTTCCTTCTCTGTTCTTACCCTTTTCATTTTTTCATTGAATTTTTATGACTGATTTGACAATTCTTAGTGTAGGTTTTCTTTATTTTATTTTTATCATCTTACATATCTCTGTCTCAGAATTTCTTAAATCTTTTTTTGTATCAGATCCCCTTTGGAAGTCTGTTAAAGACTAATCACCATTATGGACACAGTCCAATGAATTGGTGCCCTTTTCATGATGTGATCTCTAGAACTTAACCACTGATGTTGATAACAACCTCTTTTCAAGCTCATAGTTTTCAACAGTTGTTTTAACCAAAAAGTTATCACCTTGGTACCAAATTAGTGAAGATTCTCTTCCAATACTTCCATTATTCTATCTATTGAGTTCAGTTTTGGACATTTTGGGTTTGAGATTGCTTTGCGAAATTCTTTATAAAATTGGGGCAACAGAATCGAATCTAATGAGAATCAGGTGCAGTCCTAATTTTTAAATCCCTCTCAATAGTGATTTGTTCTTGATTGTAACATTAGTAAATGTTGTTGGTGTTAATGGTGTTCCATGAAGGAATACCATCTGGGTCAATGACCTTCAGTAATCATCTACTTTTAGGAAACTATTATAGTAATCTAGGCAAGAGGTGATGAAGATTTGATGTAAGGTGGTAGTTGTGTGAGTGGAGAGATGGGTCCTTATGCAAGAAAAGATTAGAAATGGCAATGTAAGACAACTAATTGGATAAATGAGGAGTCCAGGATAATGCCAAGGTTATATATCTGAGATACTAGAGAGATGATTGTTCCTTTGACAGAAATAGAGAAGTATTTAAGAGGGGATGATATAGGGGGGAGAAAATGAGTTCAGTTTTTAGATATCACTGTTTCCCCATGGAATCATTCACTTTTCTCATTTTCTTTTGCCTTTAGTTATGATTCTAGTTCAGAATACAAATGCATATGCTGACATTTCATTTTTAAATTTTTATCTTTCTATTTAGGAGGAAAAATTAGTAAAAAAAAAAAATTGTTGTTGTTGTTGTTGCTGCCTCCCTGCCTTACTTTCCTTCCTTATAAAATGAGAGGCAAAAGAATCTGGTCTAAAGAGGACTAGTGCACTCTTCTTTTTAACACATTACACCCCCCCCACCCCCTCCAAAAATCAAACTTTAAAGGACCTTCTTTTATTGAGAAACCACATTACTATTTCCCAACAGGTTCTTGGTGAGGCTATTGCAAATGATCCGCTTTCAAAATATATTCAGTTTTTATTTTTTAAAAAAAAACAGTTCATCCTTAATGTTTTTCCATTTTTGGAAAGGTTGGATCAGCTCATTCACAGATTTTTATATGTATTCATGGGAAATGGAGGATGTGGATAATTGATGTAGAAGAGCTCTTTGGAAGAGTAGCCATCAGAAAGATCTTTTCTAAACTTGTGTGTCTATCTCAGAATACTTTATTTACATAAAAATGGTACTAAAATATACTCATTGTCCTTCCCAGGAACAACAATATTAGTACTTCTAATGATAAGCTTCCAGGACCTGTGATTTATTCAGATCATCTGACTTTTGAATCCAATCATAGACCCTATATATGCTGATAGTCTTCAAGATTAAGTTGTAGCTCAAGTTAGCCCAGGGCCAAACTAATGTATAGTCTTTTCCAACTTCCAACAAGTCTGGTTTTTGGAGGCTAATACCTTCAATTATCCCCCAAATCATACTCAAAACTTTTCAATCTTGAACTCCCAGGATATCCATTCTGCTGGTATAACCTTCAAGAACCCAGAGTAGCCTCAGTACAATGATGAAACATTAGCAGAAAACTTGAAAAGAAGATTACTGTTAGTAATTCATCCATTCTATATATTGTTATCTATCCATACATATATATGTATTCCGGAGATATATAAAATAATAGGTGTTTGCATACCTATGTTCATGTATGTGTATATATAAAATATGAATGGGTGGTTGCAGTTTTAAGCTTTAATAACTATTGAACTGTTAAAAACTTAAAAGTGTAGTAAAGTTTGGGGGGTTTTGTGTGTGCATGTGTGTGTGTATGTGTGTGTGTGTGTGTGTGTGTGTGTGTAAAATATTACATACTTTATTGCATTTGATCTGAATTTGATTTCATGTGAGGTAAACAATGCAAACATTCTTATCTTTGTTTTATAGAAAGTAAATAAAGGCCCAGGGAGGACATACAACCAAAATGTAAACAAACTAAGAGTTAATGAATCCATAACCTTTCTGAGTTGGTAAAGATAATAGAAGTTACCTCTTCATAATCTTCAGCTACTATTTAACCTCCAGTGATATTAAATTAATCCCATACATCCTTTCCAACTGCCCAATCCCAACTTCACATTGTATATTTGTTACAACATTTTTCCTCATATGATATTGAAATCTCATTATTTCTAGTTCTATCCTTTACAACCAAACAGAGCAAGTCTTGGGTCCTCTTTCAAATGACAGACTTCCAAATTCTTGGGAGAGCTATCCTATTCATCAAGCCTTCTCTGGGCTAATAGCATCTTCAAACAAGTTCCATGATGTGATTTCATTAGCTTTCATCATCGTGGTTGCCCTGTTCATTGAGATTCTTTCTAAGATGTGATCCCTATAACTGAACACAGTATTTTAGATTAGAAGTGTCCAACTTGCAGCACTGTTGAATCAGATTAAAATGTAATTGGAAAATATTTTAGAAAAATAAATAAAATCACAATATAACATAAATGATGCTCATTTCTATGGAAATGTGCAGCCTATGGGAATCTGTTGCTATTTGAATTTGACACCACTATTGAATGATTATTTTTGAACAATTTGATGTTTGAGATGTCTAAATAGAGAATTCTATATGACAATACAGAACTTTTTGCTCTGATGGGATTAGAATAGATATAAATTTGTCATGCACCTGCATAAAGGTAGAATTGAATACAGTTACCAATAAAGAGAATATAAACAGGGAAGAGCAAGTAGCCAAGAGGAAACAGTATCAAAGAAGGTTCAAGTGGGATAGAATTGAAACAAGGCCATTGGATCTATCTATTAAAATAACATTGGTAACCTTAGAGAATTCCCAAGCCATCATCTTTTGAACAACCAATCCAGCCCTATCCTTAATATATACTTTGTCTAATTAGGATGCCTTTTTCTCTTGCTTTGTTCTCTCTGTATTACCAGTTATATCCCACCTGTAAACATAACTATAACTATAATATTAGAAAATCCAAGTAGGGTGACTTCAAGAGTAAAAAGTGTTATATTAATCATTTTAGATCTTTTCCATTTTTCTTCTATTTGTTGTCCTGAAATGTCTAGTAATGACTTTCACTGAAAATCTTCTCAATTTTTTTAAACTGGGTTTACCCTCCATTGTTTCTCTCTCTGTTTTATGAGATGCCACTTCTCGTAATCTTTATTGTCTTACAAAGGAGTCTGTTTTGTAAGCCATTATTACTTTTGGCTGCACTCAAAGTTTGGCAAGTAAGCCATGTATTTCTGTTTACTGACTAAGGCACTTTCTGGTGATGTTGAATTTATTTTAAAACTAAAGTATGAAATTGTTATAATTGGTATTGGTATTATTTCTATTACCCATTTCCCATTTTTTCATTGTCAGTTCTTTAATTCAAAATTGGCTTTTTCAGTTATACTGCATATTCCCCCACACTTTTAGTTGGAATAACATTATTAAAGGATTTAATATGTAAAGTCACTTAAAAAGTCCCACAATTCCTAATCCTGCTTTTTTTTTTTCCTCCAATTTTACTTAGGTTCTTCATCATGAGCTCCTGGCCATCCGAGAGGCTTGCATTAAACTAGAAAAAGACTATCAGCCTGGAATTACATTTATAGTTGTTCAGAAAAGGCATCACACCAGGCTTTTCTGTACTGACAAAAATGAACGGGTAAGTTGTAGGAATTCATCAGTAAAGAATTGGCATTGCTTCTGAACTCAATAAACAAGAACAGATCAAATTCCTAAAAGTTAGGAAATGAGTATCACCCATAATTTCATTTGCTTTCCAAATTTTTCTTAATACCCGGGACACCTTTATCTCTAGCCTTAAAATTGATGACTTAGGCCTTATCATTTGTACCTCTGCCCTACCCTGAGGTTATATACCACCCACCACACAGAATGAGCTCTTTTTTTTCCATATCATTGACACAAAAATGTTTTCATGTTATTTCTAAATGGGCTCCATCTATTTACTTGCCCAAAAATTTGACCTTTAAAAACTTGGAGAGGATTAGGATGGGATAGGATCCATCAGTTTATGCATACCTGGTTTAGTAGAAGGATAATGTCAATTTGTATCGGATCTTTCCTTATGTCTGGAAGCTTTACAACTGTAGTCATCAAGGATCAATTAGACCTACTGTTTCACAGAAGTGTTAAATGTTACACCCCAAATGTAGGTGCCAACTATGTTCCATTTCATCACAAATATGGCTCACTATTTTGGAACTCCTGAGTGATTATACCATTAATTACTTACTTAAGTGCTATTGAGTTTATAATGCTTGTAACAGAGGTCAATTTGCAAGTGCCTATAAATCAGCTGAAAAGTAGTTGGTGGGTTCTTTTTTTTTTAATTTGGGTTTTTAAATTTTTATGTTATTTATTTAAGGCATTGGGGTTAAGTGACCTAGCCACACAGCTAGGTAATTATTAAGTGTCTGAACCTGGGTTTGAATTCAGGTCCTCCTGACTTCAGGGCTGGTGCTCTATCCATTGGGCCACCTCGCTGCCCCTAGTTGATGGGTTCTTAACAAAACATGATAATAGGCAGAGCATTGTTGAAGGAAGAATTTCATAGGTGCAATGGTTAAGAATTGAACTTTTAAGCTAGAAGAACTAGCTTTGAAACTTGTTGCCACTTCATCTCTGTTCCTCAGTTTCTACTGTGTAAAATAGGAATTATTTTACTTGTCCTAATTACTTAAGCTTTATCAGCTTTAATTGCAAACATTAATGCACTACTTGACATAAAATACTGCTGGTATGAACTTTAACTTTTTATGGAAAATCTTGTCATCCTTGAAAATTTTATTCAATTACCATGTACAGTCCAAACCACTCATTTCCTCCTATTTTAAATCTAGACCCAGTTCTTTATCTCTTCACATTCTGTCCAAATTATATGCAGTGATAGAGCAGTTCATATGGCCATCCATCCAACTATGTTATAGCCTAAACAATAGGAATTCTTTCTCCACTTGGTTTTCCTATATAGATTGCTAGACCATACTTCTAAATCATTGGGAATCTCATTTAAAAGCCTATGTATGCAGTATTCCTGGGCTTGACACAACACTGTTAACTGTAAACAGGAGATCCAGAAGACCAAAATTATAAAGCTACTGAGACATTTCAGGCCTCTAGATTAGAGAAGTGGCATTATATTTTGAAGGAAAATTGGATATAATATATAATAATTGGCTTACTCAAGAAGTGGAAAAGGACCAAGATGATTCCCACATTTAGAGATTCTGTAATGTTTTACCACTATCTGTATCTCAAGAGAGGGTTTTAACCTTTGAATCTAAAGGAAAGATTCTTTAATTTCTCCCCTTGTGTTTAAATTTTCTTTTCATTTTTCTCTACATAAATTAACTTATTTTCTTAAGCCCATTATTATTGTTACCCCATCAGTAGTGTTACAATATCTTTTCATGGTTCTAAGGTCTCAATAAAAATCATTACCCATCTCCAATAGGATAGTAGAAACTGAGAAATCAGATAGATTTGCCATTTTGACATCATTTCCCATCCTGAGATAGAATTTTGTGAATCCAGCACTCAAAATGACCATACATAATGGGTTTCTGAGTATAAATTGTAGAATACAAAAGGCTAACCTTTTAGTTCTGGACTTTTCTAAGAAATCCTAAAAAAATAATTTTAATCAATTTGATTTTTTTTGGAAGCTTTTGTTTGGAAGTCTTTAAAAGTAAAGCATTTGATACTAGAAGTTTTTATAATTTAGTATGTTTTAAAATATTTTTTAATTTATGATTTAATTCTGTTCATTTGTATTACCTAATATTACTCATCTCTTGCTATAGGTTGGAAAGAGTGGAAATATTCCAGCGGGGACAACAGTAGACACCAAAATTACCCACCCATCTGAATTTGACTTTTACCTTTGCAGCCACGCTGGTATTCAGGTAGAAGTATTTCTGACTTTCTAAGTGTCTTGAACTATAATATTTAATGATCATCATTTATGTATGGCAGCTCTGGTACTTATGGAATTCCTTAACTAAATGATTGATGACTACCTATACCATATAAGAAATGACTCCAACTGTGAAGCAACTTACTGAGATGTTCTTTGGTAGGCAGGCATGTTAAAAAAAAAAAAAGTATTTATTATGAGCATGAAAAATAAACTATCTTCCTTTTTAAAAAAAAGAAAACTTTACCATTGAAAATTAAGCACCTGATTTAGAAATAACAATTGTAGAGGATGAATTAAAGAAGAGAGAGTGGAAGGAAAAAAAGTATAAAAAGTTGCTGAATCATTTTGACATCTGTAAATAGATCTCACATGTGTCTGCCCTCTTCTCTTTACTCACAGCCATAATCCTTTGACCCTTATCACATCACCCTAGATTTTTGCAAGTCTCTTTCTACTGCAATTTATATTCCACACAACCACTGAAGCAATTTTCTTAAAAATGAAAGTCTGACCATGTTAACCCCTATCAATCAATCAGTAATCATTTCATTTAAGTGCTCACTATGAGCTAGGCACTGTACTAAGCACTTGGGATAAGAAAGAAAAAAAGACAATCCCTACCTATAATGATCCCACATTTTAATATGGGAGAAAATATATAAAAAAAATAAAGACAAAGCAAATTGACATACAGAAATAATTAATAATACTGTTTGATATTGTAAGTTTTTCATGGTGAGACTCCATATTAGCTTTCCTACTTTAACAACATTACTATCAGCCATACCCTTGAAAGTCTAAGGCAACTAAGGTGACATTGGAATTCGTGGCTTCTTTCAAGACTCAGCCCAATTGATTTCTTCTGTATGAAGACCTTCCCAAGATTAATTTATTTGTATTTTGTTTGTACTAATATGTGCATATAGTCTCCCCTTGAAAAAATATAAACACTTTAAGTGAAGTGGCTGTTTTGTTTTAATCTTTGTTTAATGATGGTATATGCCCAATTTTTATATAGTGTCTCCCCATTAGATTGTGAGGTCCTTGATTTAAGGTGGGTGCTATCTTTATGTATCCTCAGCACTTAGCAAAGTACCTGAAGCTAAGAGACTCGATAAATAGAGCAATGGACAGAGAGTCTGGAAGATCTAAGTTCAGATGTGAGCTTAAACACTTAGTAGCTATGAGGCCTTGAGCAATTCACTTAACCCTATTTGCCTCAGTTTCCTTACCTGCAAAATGAGCTAGAGAAGGAAATAGCAAACCACTGTAGTATCTTCACCAAGAAAATGTGAAATGAGGTCATGTAGAGTGTGCCACTACTGAGTAAGCATTTGTTTATTAAGTAAGCACTTAATAAATTATTATAGATGATTGATCTTGTTCTTCAGGCATTCAGTTGTGTCTGACTATAGTGCACCAGTACTGTCTCTGGGGTTTTCTTGGCAAAGATACTGGAATGGTTTGTCATTTCCCTCTCCAGCTCATTTTATAGATGAGGAAATTGAGGCAAGCAGTATAAGTGACTTACCCAGAGTTTCACAGCGAGTTAGTGTCTAAGGCTACATTTGCATTCAGATCTTCCTGACTTCTATCCTAGCACTCTATCCACTGAGCCACCTAAGTTAGCTGATTGCTAAATCTTGTCAATTGTACTTCTAGATCCTCACTCTTGCTTGGATATTATAATTTGCCTTATTTTATATTATATATGATCTTCCTGTTTTCAGTTTCTCCCCCTTTCCCATCCATCTGCCATATAATAGCTGCCAAGCTGATAATTCCCAAAACACACATCCAATAATGCCTTTCAGAGAGAAAAAGAGGTCTCCCAGTTGTCTTTAGGAAAACATAAAATTCTCAGCCTGCATTGAAAACCCTTTACAATCTGTTGCCCATATGCCTTTCCAGTCTTACTTCAAATTACTCATCTTTACTTATATTAGTCAAACTAGCCTGCTAATTGATCCTCACACAGGATGTTCAATCTCCCCACCTCCTGCATTTGCACAAGTAATTCTCTGTGTCTGGGATGTGATCCCTTCTCCCTTCTACCTCATAGACTTTCCAGACTCTTTCAAAATACAGCTCAGGGACCACCTCTTACTTGAGCTCTTTCTTGTATACAACCAGCTGTTAATATACTTCTCCTATTGAAAATACTTCGTGTGTGTGTGTGTGTGTGTGTGTGTGTTAACCTAGTACATATCATATTCTCCTCTTCTTGCCCACCCCCCAGCTCTAGAATATAAATTCTTTGAAGTCAGGAATAGTTTCATTTTTACTTGGAATCACCATCTTCTTAGATGGTACCTTTACATAGTTGACACTTAATAAATTTTATTTAATTTTTTTCCAACTAAAATAGAAAGCAAGGCCTTTTTAGGAGAGAAAGTATGTTATAGATGGGTTAAGGAGAAAAGAAAAGGTATAGAATTTCCACAGCAAGGAAGAATACAAGGATTACTATGCAACAGTGATGGTCCAATTAAAATGAAATAATATCTCAGTTTTCCTTACACTGCCCTCATGCAGGAGGGGTGGGGTGAAACAGAGAAGATGGAATAAAATGGATTGGGGAGGTTGGAAGTGGAATGACAAAAGGACAAGGACCAGGGATTTCAAAACAACAAATATTGTACAGTTGATCTTGTTAAGATTGTGAAGTGTGAAAAATAAAGTCTGAACAGGAGTGATAATGGTTTAGACCAGCTGTTCTTTTAGCTTTTTTTATGTCATAGACTGGTCTGGCAGTAAAATGAAGTCTGAACCCCTTCTTAGAATAATATTCTTAAAATGTCTAAAACAAAAGGGCAGCTAGATGACTCAGCTGATAAAACCACCAAACCTGGAGACAGGGACTCAGAAACTTAACTAAGCTGTGTGATCCATAGCAGGCCACTTAACATCAATTACCTCCCCCTTACCTCCCACTCCCTAATTAATATAATTCATTACTTTTGTAATCCCTAATATAGGATTGTAAAAGTAATGAATTATATTAATTTTTATTATTAAAATATCATAAAATAATGGATCCTAAGTTAAGAACCAGGGAATGAAGTACACAGTTGTACACACATTGAACTTAAAATGCCCAGGTGAGAAAGAGAAACAAATGAATGATAGATAAATAGATGGAAGGATCAGATTGGAGATCATGATACAGAGAGGATTTTCACAGCACAGTACATGATCAGTACATCAGGCTGATGGTGAACTCAGAGGCCATATTCACCTCTATGAGTGAGTGGTATGCAGCAATAGTGACACACTCAAATAGAAATGAATCCCTGCCACCAAATAGTGACATTTAAAAAAACACATTATCTTCCTTGTGCTTTTATATAAATTTGTTTAATTTTTCCCAGTTACATTTAATCAGGTTTTGTGTACTCAGGACTTATTAGAGTGAGGTTGTACATACTGGGAATTGAAACTTAGAAGCCAGGTAGGTTGTTGAAAGTGATAAATCAACATTTCGATTGAAGCTGGAATTAGGGAAGAAAGGAAGACTTAACCAGGTACTGAACTGTTTGAAGGTAAAGTAAGGGAAAACTATCTAGAATCCAATGAGTCACTGCCTCAAAGATCTGAATGAGGTGTCTAAATTGGATAATATCAGTTGTATGAATTGGATAGTTGCTAAGTAAGGTGGTCCAAAAAATGGTCCAGGAGGGAAGAATACTTCTACCCCCATCCTTGTCCAGTATGTAATGAATGTTAAGATAATTGTTTCTTACCTAGACAATTGCTTTTTGTTTTGTTTATTTTTAAACTGGAGTTTGACTTGACAAATCTATTTTTAATCTTTAGGGAACAAGCAGGCCTTCACATTATCATGTCCTTTGGGATGACAATCGTTTTTCTTCAGATGAACTACAGATTTTGACTTATCAACTGTGTCATACCTATGTGCGCTGCACACGTTCTGTCTCTATTCCTGCACCAGCCTACTATGCGCACCTAGTGGCCTTCAGGGCCAGGTATCATCTGGTGGATAAAGAACATGATAGGTAAGCAGAATTCTTTACCCATCAATCCTGGCTGAGTTAAAATGGGAAGTGAGAAGTTCTCCATCAAAATTGATTTTTCTCCATTGTCACTTAGAAATGATATTATTTTGGGGCAGCTAGGTGGCACAGTAGATAGAGCACCAGCCCTGGAGTCAGGAGGACCTGGGTCAGATCCAACCTCAGACACTTAATAATTGCCTAGCTGTGTGACTTAACCCCATTGCCTTAAATAAAAAGGAGGGGGGAAGAAGTGATATTATTTTTAAAACCATGAATTAGCAGCTCCTTTTTGTATTGTCTATTAACCACCTCCTAACTTATCTATAACTGCAAAATTAGGAGAGATAATCCAACTACTTTGAAAAAAGCCCTGAAAATCTTGTTAAAAGAAGTGATTTTTTTTTAAATTCAGTATTATCTGGATTGTTTATTTGGTTTCAAAACTTGATCCTATTAGAAATTTGAAGGATGTGACCTATTTGAACAGTTAAGGTTTTCAGGATTCCTTTTGAAAAATGAAATTACGGGCAGCTAGGTGGTGCAGTGGATAGAGCACAGGCCCTGGAGTCAGGAGTTCCTGAGTTCAAATCTGGCCTCAGACACATAATAATTACCTAGCTGTGTGGCCTTGGGCAAGCCACTTAACCCCATTGCCTTGCCAAAAAAAAAAACCCCTAAAAAAAAATGAAATTACAATGCAGTAGGAAGAGAGTTAGAAATCAGAGGTGCAAATTCACATCCCACCTCTGCTGTCAGTGGCCTTAGACAAATCACTTATCTTACCTGGTTCTCATGTGTATAAACAAAGTGGCTGGCCTGGCCTGGATGCTCTTTCAATTCTGACTTACTTATGTCTCCTCATTTGTTTTTGCTGTCATGCCATAATTTTTCAGTCATGACTAACTTTTTGTGGGTAAAAACATTCTCCAAATTCAATTCAAATCTTGATGTTATATATGTCATAATTTTAAATCTTTCTTAAGATTTAGTTTTGAAAAGTCTTTCTTAATTTGAATATGTATGTAAATCTATTCTAATTTTCTTAACCATCATACAATAGGTATGCTATGAAATTTTTTTCCCTACTGTTACTGGTTTTTTGTTTTATTTTTAGTCTGAGAGTGTCATGCTCTCAGAAGTCTGTCTAATGGCTAAACAGATTAATTAAAATTAAGAAAAATTTTTATAAAATAAATAAAAATAAAATATAACACAGATAATGTTGATTTGTGATTTTCCAAGTCAATATCCCAGCCAACAGGGATCTTATTTTATTTCGAGTTTGACACCCTAGTTTAAGGAGTGACCTTTGCTCAGTCACTGACCTTTGGCTAGAGAACTCAGAATCATATATAACTGTCAAGCAGGAAGGGACCCCAGAGGTCATCTAGTTTAACCCTGCCTTGGTTTATAGATAAGGAACTTGAGGTTTAGCAAGGTTAGCTGACTTAATCCAAGGTCACAAGTTTAATTTTCGACCTAGACCCTCAGATTTCTGATTCTCTGGCCAGTGCTCTTCCCACACTACTAAAAAGACTTTTTGTTTCAATTCTCCTTGTACCTCTCAAGTTCTCTCCTTTGGTATCCTCATGTCATCTCCATGTCATTTATTATTTGTTTTTGTATTACCATGATGGAAAATTCACTTTCAGGGTAGATTGAATGTTTGTTCATCTGTTTCCTCCCCTTTAGTGCTGAAGGAAGCCACACGTCTGGTCAGAGTAATGGCAGAGATCACCAAGCACTTGCGAAAGCAGTACAGGTTCATCAGGACACGCTGCGTACCATGTACTTTGCTTAACATGTTTTAGTGTTTAGCGATTTAGTACAGAGTTGGATTCACATGAGACCAGCTACACTCAGACCAACTGTTGCCCAGCCCTCCCATGACAGCCAGCAAGGAGCAGGATGCATCTAGGTTCTTTTTTCATGTGCAAGAAAGAAAGCCGTCCCTGAATTAAGACTTGGATTTTGAGCTGCAGACCTGTAAAACTCCTCCCCTCTCCCAGCCCTCATATCTTTCACCCCACCCCTGCCACTGTTGGAAATGTGGTTTGCCAAAATCTATAGGCTGCTTTTCAGAATACAGACCCAAGTTTCCTAAAATTAATTCAAGAGCTATTATCTCAGGGCTTTAAAAACAAACAAACAAAAAAAAAACCACACACAGACTTTATTTTACCTGTCATTCAATTTACTTGTGAACAATCTAATGTACCACAAAATTGATGGGATTCAAAAGCTGTGACTTTCCTTAAAGAGTACAAAGGAACAAAAACACAGAACACTATTCTGGTTTTAAAGCCTTGGCTATTCCGAATGCATCCACTAGTTTTATTTTCAATACCAAACTAGTTTGCTCCCATTGTAACTTATAAGCAACTTTCTACTAAGCAAATGGCAGATTTATTTTCTGAGTCCTCCAATGCCTCCTTTTCTCCTGCGTTATTGGTGTTTTTATTAGATTAAAATACAAATCTCTTGCCGGAAATAGGACATGTTGAAAACTTTTAAGAGGTCCGAGCAATTGGCAGATAAGTGCCATTTTAATAAAATTTTGTAGGAAAAAAAAAAAAGAAAAAAAGTGCTGACAGCTAGTCATAAGATTTGTCCTCTAGGACTGTGATACTTACTTTCCAAAGTCTCTAAAGAATACGGGTCTGTGGTGATAAATACAGTACAATCTTTTTCACTGTTAAGTCTTTAATGTAAAAAAAAGATTATATATGGTTAGCAGTATTAATGTGATAGTTTAGATGCTGTTATTTTATTTGCCAAGGGGTGCTCCTCATATTTTCTGTTTTAACATATCAAGAGCATTTTGGATTCTAAAAATGAAAACCACATCATGTGGATACTAATGTTGGAGTACAGAAATATGCAATTGACTTTAATGTGACAGAGATCAGAGAGGCATATAATTAGTGTGGATAGTTTAACCTGCAGTTCCAGAAATAACAAGTGTGCCCACAAAACAGCAAGGGGTGCTGTTTCCATGAGCAGTTCTGATGGGCATGTGCCCTTCCTTCTCCATGGGTTTAAGCACAAAATGGAATTTATTTATTCTTTTGATTATTGGGAAGCCAAAAGATGTTGATGTTCAGGAAAGCAGTTCTGGTTTTTGGTTTTATGAAAATGTCATGGAATCTATGCAGTAAAATATTTAGGAAATCATTGACGTTTACTTGTGGAGAAAGATTAATCTCTCTGTTATGCATTAAGTCAATAGAGAGAGATTTGGCCGTTCTCTTAAGAGAAGCATTAAAATCGATGAGTCTGAGGCATGTATATTTCTGTCAGGGTTTGCACACTGGGGTCACTTGCGTTTATTACATGTATAAACCATTGCACTAATAGTGATATACAATAGACAATTTTGAGGGGATACGAACAAGAACACTGTTTTGTGCTAATTTGCTTTTTTTTTTCTGTGTGATATTTTAAAGCAGCTGATCCATGTTAAATGTGTAGACGTAGGAGAAAAGTAACCTTTGCTTCTTCACCCATTAAGCTTTCTCATTTTGTTCTACCATTGAACCACATTTACCTCCAGCCAACATGGCAGGCAACCAGCTTGTTTGAACCTATGGACTGGACTATGGTGTAGGCTCCTAAGTTCTCTATATTTGTTATTTTACTGGTTATGAGTTTGGGAGATTTAACCACACCTCAAGTTATAATGAACACCTTGCCCATGTTATTTTGGCTGAAATAACAAATGGATGAGTGTTATTTACATATCTAAGTATGTATATGTGTGTGTGTGTTTGTGTGTAGTATGTGTGTGCTTTATCTTCTTCTAATGGCATTAGTCTTATCTTGCTGTTTAAGTCATTCGCTGTATCATTTTCATTTTATAAAAAAAACAAAAACAAAAAAATTGTTCCAGAAGATTCTACAGGAAATGTTGCCATTCTTCTTCCCTTTTAATGGTGTGTGGCACTTTACCTATTTTCAGAAGGGTAAAAATTCATTCTTGGCTCAAGTTTTAACCCAAGTTAGAGCCTAAAGAAATCATCCTTTCTTGTATCAAACTGGTGGGAACCAAAATCAAATTAGTTCCACTGTTTCTGAAAGCACCTGTGGGCTTTATTGAAGTTTATTAGGTTTAGGAAGAAACCTGCTTTTCGCACTGATTGGAATCGTAAGGGAATATTGAGGTAAATGGACAACAGAAACGGGGATGGGGGATGCCTTTCTAAGCTAGAAGTACATTTGTAATTGCCAATCAAGCACAGACTCATAGAGACTTCTAGGATGTTCCTGTCAGTATTTCAAAGGGAAGAATATTTTCTTAAAAGTGGGCCTAAAGGACTTTAAGAATTACTCTATAGGTCTGTGCTGTAACTGCTTTTGTAAGACTTTTTAATATACAAAGCATCAATAGACCAAAATATCTCCAGTATGTTTGTAATCCTTTGGTTTTACAAAAATTAGAATGGCTCTAACTAGAACAGTCTCTCAGGTAATAGTTTGTTTTGTAAAAGTTCACCAGTTAGGGGTTTTGGGGGGGGATGGGAGGGGATATAAAATTTTTAAAATAATTAATTTCTCCTATAAACCATGAAGAAAAAAATCTAGTAATGTAAATAGAATTTTTGGAGATGAAATTCAAAATTAAGACCCTTTTCACATGGTGGCCAAAAGATATTCCTTTTGAAACAGTTCTTTCTGGTTGTGTTTGTACATTAAATGCCCCCAATATATTGTGAACAGGTGAATTGTGCTTTACCCAAAGTGGTGTTGCTAGTGAGCACACTCATTGATTTCCTTAAAGTGAATATTCCAGTTTTTAATCTTTTGTGATTATTTTTTTTACCTGGCAGGGGCCCCCGATTCTCTTTGGGGTTTTTTGCCCTGCTTGTCTCAAATAAGTGTACCTCACTTTAAGTAAACTGGGTATGTGAATAATGATACAAAATTCCCAGTATATATATATATATATATATATATGAAAGATAAAGTTTATCCTATTGCTTTAAAAAAAAGTTTCACAATAGAATTCTTTTTCCTGTTCACAGTAAGATTCCTTTTAAGCATTTGAAATGTTTTGGTTTACAACATTCTTATTTACACCCATTAATGATGGTGATACCTCACACTTATATAGTGCTTTACAGTTTACAGAAGTGCTTTCACATCCATCTCATTTGATCCTCACAACAACCTAGTGAGATCAATAAGGACAGGTATTATTATACCCATATTGCATATGAAGATACTGGTATCTATAAATAGCTGTGTGAAATTACTTGCCCAAGGTCACACAGCTAGTAGGTAGTAGAGCCAAACTTTTAAGTCCTGGTCTCCTGACTGTAGTGCTCTTTACAGGAATGTATTGTTTCCTAATGCTGCCTACCACCCATAGTTAATGATCTGTAAACCAAGACTTAAGTAGACTTGGAAATCTAGTTAAAGGAGTCAATTGGGGATGAGGAGATGAATTCTTTTGTCATGCAAAAATATTCTATATTCATCTTTATTAAGTCTGGATTTCTCTAGTCTGGGTTTTATATAGCTAAACTAACTTTTGGCATTTTGAGAATGAGTTACTTTCTCTCAGAAAGTATGTTTTAGCATGTAAACATGTGTTTTCCATGGATCTGGTCTCTCCATTTTCCATTAAAAAAAATCATATTGCCTTTTATATAGTTTTCCCAAATTCACTTTTGAGGGAAAAATCAAATCCCTTTGGAAAGCAACTTTATAGCCACTCAGAACCACAGGAGCACCCAGAACTGAAACCATTTATGTCATAACTTAAATGTGCACTTTGGTAACTTGGCTTAAAATCATGGTCATCTGGGCCCAGCTCCGATCAGTAATAATTACTGATGTTTACCCAAGTTTTTGAATATTCATAACAAGAGGCCTTTTAGGTTTTTTCCTAAATCTTTTAAAGAAAGTTTTTTAATTAAATGCAAAAATTGCTATTTATTTCAATATAACACCAGAATTTAATTTGGCCAAAGGGTCTGTTCCATTTCACAGTACCTAAGTTGGTATAATAGAAATTTTTATTCCAAACTTTTTTCTTTAGCTTAGCATGGGTCCTTTTAACTTCTATGAAGGGAAACACCACGAGTGGAATTTTGCTAGCACAGTGCACTAAACAGATTGTTCCTTTTCTTATCTACATGTAATGTTTTCATCAATCTAATGATTCAGATTCTTTTTTGAAATATTTGCCTGGGCTTGATCTAGGTAATGCTAACTTTAGACCAGCCATTTTTCTAGTAGAGACAGTATTACATTGAAATCTTTAAGCTTTTTATCATAGAATGCTAGAGTTAGAAAGAACCTGGATCTGCCTTCTCATTTGGCAGATGAGGAAACGTCCTCATAGGAGAAATGATGTGACCAAAATCACAGTGTGAATGAGAGGCAGAACCACAACAAGGATCCAGGTCTTTTGTTTGTAGTTCCATGCTTTTACCACTACATCAGTGAGGCTCAGTTAGATGGTATCTGGTGCTAAGCATCATATTACTTAGAATTGATTTCTTACATAATCATAGGATTTAGAACTGGAAGGAAACTTAGAGGGTTTTTTTTTTTTAAGTCCAACCCCCAAACCTTCTCTCTCCCCCCCCCGCCCAGAATTCTACCAATGAAAAAAAAATTGAAACCTCTAATGGTTGTGACTTTTCCATGGTCACACCAATAACAAGTAACAGCCAACATTCAAATGGAGGTCTTATCTCAAAATCTAGAATTTCCTCCCTCTCTCCTACTCTATTGGGCTATAGTTGACTAGAATCTCAACATTTCTCATAGTTTCAGATCTATTCAATGGTAGCAGTGAATTTTTTAAATGGGCATTTCCCTGTGTTTAACGTTAATTCAGTTAGTGAGTGTATATGGAAAAGTTTGGTTACTGACTTAATACAGAGGGCCATTCTGGTGGCCTAGACAAGCCATAAGAAATTTTTATCTGATCTCTTCTGAACTTATATCTTTCTCCCACAAGACAAGGAATGTACATCAAATGAAAATTTCCTTCTCTTCAGGCCTACTCCCTTTCAAAATACAACTTGCATTTATATTTAGGTCCTTCCCAAAGCAAACTGCTCCCTAGTAATTTCACTGGCTGTTTAGGCTGGCATAACTTTTTTTTTCAATTTAAATAGTACACTTCTGACTTTTATATTGTGGGTGTTTCTCCATGTGCCCCAAAATACACACATGCTGTCTGTTTTATAAGCAAACCTTCAACTCAAAATAATTGCACTGATTTTTTGAGAACTTCCTTTTTACTTTTGTCGGATCTTTGTCATCTGCTGTAGCTGTTTGAAAAAGACTGTATATAATGTTATGAAATGCAGAAATAGAAATGCTATCATTGATGTACTATGTTTTTGTGATACTGCCACATTTACAGTATTAAGATGTTAGAACTATAATGGGTTAAAATCCCTTTATTCTCTTCAATTTGTGTCTGGTGACATTTCATGAAGGATGGATTTAGCTTGTTTCTTTAGAAGAATGTTTTTCAGTCTTCATTTCTAATACATTTTCTCCATAAGTTTTTTTATAATATTTAAAAGAAGATTGTAAAGGTTTTGAACTTTTTTCCTCTTATACTTTCTTTAGTATTATCTGTGGCTCCAAAGCTTATTATTTTCTTTAAGCCACTTCAAGCACTTGGTCAAATTTTAGAGGAAAGCAACGTTCACAAAAAATTGGGCAGCTTTCTTTTTACCTATTTCGAGTCAGTCATAATCAAAACTTATGGATTTAGCATTCTTTTTAAATTCTCTTTATTTAACCTGTAGGTGCTAGAGATCCCAGAATTACAGTATTGCTTATATATGACATATGATTTGATAGCTCTGTATTTACTCTAGCTCTAAGAGGTTAACTGATAAGCTTGTCGTTACGTTGAAATGTCTCAGAAACCCCAACGGTTTCTGCAGCCTAAATTATTTCTTTTGGCATATATTGATGTGACATGGACTCCGTTATGTTCTTTATAATCCTGTATCTTTGGATATGTTCTTGCCATTTAATCATCAAAAGTGAATGTATTGGTTTGGCCAAATCACTGCAGTTGGTGGTTTCCAAATATCTTAGATAGAAAGCAGATGCAGAAAAGGCTACCTCTGAATTCTTAAAGTGATTCATGTTTGCTCTTCAAAAATATAATTCAACACTGAAAACAGCCAAATTATTGCCTAAATAAACTGAATTGTGATCATTCAGTCCTGACTTGCAAACTCATGTGCCATACTGGGACCCTTCAGTAAGCACTCGTCATCTCTCCAGCTGACTCAGAAAGCAGAATTGAATAGTGTTGAAGCCTTTTCTGTCCAAGCTGTTCTCCCAGAAATCAGAGCAGCTGCCCTCCGAAGGCTGACACATTTGTTTGGATTCAGGCTTTCATGTGGCAATATTGTGAAACAGCCAGCACTCTCCTGATTAGGGTTCATTTTCCTGTTTTAAACACAAAAGCACTTTTTTCTCCATTCCACACTTATGAGTGGGTTGACAATTATTCCCACCCTCAAATCTCCCTCATCACCTCCATTCACCTATAGATATTTACCTTCAAATCAGATGTTAAAAAAAGTTTTGATAACTGATTTTTTAAAACAAATATAGACGTTGTTTTTGCATGATAAAAGTTTAAAGTTAACCTTATTCCCTATTCAAAGCTAAAGAAAATTTCAGCAGTAAAAATATCTTTATTTTCCTGCCCTGGATCTGCTAAGAGATAGGGCTCTTTGTTTAAAGGAATTGGGGGGGGGGGGAATAAAGGGGAATGGTAGGTAGTCAATATAGGGAAAGGCCTTTAGGGTCTTAAGAAATATGAATGTACCCTAAAGGTGCTTTGAATGCTCAGAAGCAAAACTCTAGAAAGTCTGTGCTAGTACAATATATTTTTTTGTTTATAGTAAATCTGAATAGGCTCCCTTTTGCATAACTCCTTTACTGTTAGGAATATTTTCATTTATATGTGCACAGAATTCTAATTTAATATTTTAGTAAGACTTCTTATAATCAGCTAAGAACCAGGTGGAATTTTGTGATTCCCCCCCAATTTCATGGAATTTCATGATTTTCTCCTAATTCTGTGGAATTGAGAACAGTCACTTAAGTTCCTATTATTGAGCAAACTTCTTCATAAAGAAGTTTAGGTGGGCAACATGGCTCTGATCTGATGAAGGAAGAATAGAGAAAGCTCTTTTGTTTAAAAGCTCTTAATTCTCTGTTGACATTTTGGAAAAGAGTCCCAAGTATACTGTTCACTGAAATTCCTTTCTTAAAAACCAATTCTTTTTCAAGACTTACTCATTTTGGCCTCACACGCACACATCTTATATCCTGAATGAGATGTGTCTTTTGATATGTGCTGCATATTTATCTCTTGCCTATCTTAGATCCTGGTGGTAGCACTATAATATCCTTAGATGATGATGTAAAGAATTTAGACTTCCTGGACTTTTTGTTCTCTTGGCTCTAGGGCTTAGAAGATCGAAGAGGTCTAGTTGATGATGTTTCATGGAGCAAACACTTTTCCTTGTTTTATGAATGGGGACTTTTTTCCAAATCCAGATGTTGTCAAAGCCTAAGCCTATGGCAAAGGTCTGTCTGTGGAAAGACCATTTTATCAGAAACTCTGAAATTGGCCTTTCTTATTATTTTTGTTTTTTTTGTGGAATATTAGACTATCCATTCAATTCAGCATGTACAAAGGCACCTACTCAGCCAAGCATTTTATCAAGCACTTAATTATGTGCCAAGACCTTTGCATAAGGCCTTGAGCCAGGCACTGGGGATATTTGTCCAGGATGTAAAGAATACTGATTTCATTTATTTGGCTATCAGTGTAACCGCACCTTAGGAGAAGATGGGGGTAAGTTTTAAGGGCTTGGGTGGGGGCGGGGTGGGGAGAGTTATTATTTTGAATATTGTGTTCAATTAATCAGAATCATTGCTTCAGTGGGGTGGAAGGTGAGCACCTCCTCCCCAGGCCTTAGGTGAGTACCACTGTCATTCTCCTCTCTTCCCACTTCATTGTGTTCTCAAACCTAATCTATACAAAGATTCAAGCCCTGAATCACTGTGCTCTTTAAAGTCCACCCTTAGTCCTTTTCAAGATTTTTTTTTTGGTGGGGATAAGAGGGTGGGGTAGCCATGCACAGAGCTATGGATATAATGGGAATGTGTCAGTGTACAAATTGTTCAGCTGTTTTTGAAACTACTTGCTTTCCAACTTTATAAATCTATGGCCCTCCTGAGGCCTCAGGGCTGTGAATAGGGGACAGTGCCAGCTGTGGCATCACAGGTGGGCTTGTCTGATGTTCTAGGTGCCTGCTTCCTTCGGTCCCGACAGAGCCCAGGCTTCTCTGGGTTTTGGGGACTTTGCCTGACCCGTCTTTTAACCATGTATTGACCAATAAGTCATCAGTGAATCCCATCTCCTGGCCAACTGATGGTGGTTTTTGTTCTCATACCTGGATGAGTCATGGAAGAAGCAAATGAAACAATAATCATTTTCTGTGGAGGGGCAGGTACATTATATTGAATGCTGAACTTGGAGTCATTGAGTCTGGAGTTAAAATCCTGCCTCTGACACTTTACCTAAATGATTCTGGGCAAGTTACTTAAAGCTCTATATGTGCTACAAGTAGCTCCCTTTGTGGTAGAAATCACAAATCCTATAGATATTCTTGTTTATATATATTTGTGTGTGTGTGTGTATGTGTGTGTGCATATATATATATAAAATATATATATCTCTACGTCTATGTATCCATAGATGTATATACATACACACTCCCTTGCGTGTCTTTGTAAAATGCTTCTGAAGACCTCAGCTGTAAGGTGCTATTTGAGTATGTACTATATATATATATTATTCTTTACTGTTTGGGGTTTAACTTAGTTATGGTTTATCTTGCTAATAGTGAATGTTTTTTAAAATTACTTATTTACTTTAAGTGTGGCAATGGTAACTGAGGAGTTCAGAAACAGCTCCATTTTTTTTTCACACCTGAAATTGTGTTTATTTTTTAAAAATCAAGTATTAGCAAGTTCTTGGCTCTAGGGCTCTTTAAGATTCAAAATTGATCTACTTAAATCTGGCTTAGTTCATTTTAAGGGAATAAAGTGTTTAGTTTGCTTCTAAAAAGGACTAAAAGATTTTTTTTTTCTTTTCTATCTCTTGCCCCTCCCTCTCCTCTACCCTAAAGGCCTTTTGGTTCTAAGAGAGGAAGTCATTTGTTAATTAAGTTAGTGACCCTTCTTTCAAAGCAGAATGTACAAGACAGACCAAAAGATTACAGGGCAGCTGATTTGACTATACATAGCTCTCCTTAAGGCAAGAGTTAGTATATCTACACACAAGATTTGAGTCTTGGGCCTGTTTAGGGAATTTTAATATAGCTGAGGAAAGTATAAAGGGATAGTGTTTTATAATTAAAGAGGAAAATGGGTTTTTATGAAAAGCTATTATTTAAGTTTACAGTTAAGAGAATAATTATGTTTCTGTGCAACAAAGTGGTTTAATTACTCATGCAAAAAAAAAAGAATGTAGTATTTTAAAATCCAGACTTTTCTTACCTCTAGTACACTTCAGGTTACTTAACTGACATGTACTGAGGGGTTTTAACCCTTAGTTTTAACAGGTTTTCTAATTTTATTTTATTTTTATAAAATAATCTAAAAAGAACCAAAAATTAAACTCTTTCATATGTGGCTCTAATACCCCACCCCCCATACCACACCTCACTACCACCCAGGAAACATTTTAGACAACCTTTTGAATCAAAAATGTTTCCTCACATTTAAGGTTTACTATTTTCTAAGAATAGAGCAGCTAAAAGGCCTCATTTCAAGTGGTACTAAATAAATATGGATTAGTTTCTACCTGTTCTGTGGATCTATACGAAGATGTCTTGTGCTTGCAATATAGAGACCATACAGTGCTGTTTTGTAAAACTGACAGTTCTTATATAAATTGCTTTATTTATATGCATTTGCTTTCATGTATAATTTTCATTTACTACATGGATTGTAAAAGTTAAGTGTAGCATATTACAGTACATGTTAAGTAGAATTGAAGACTTCATGTAGTTGAATACATTGTATGTATCCTAAACATGTTAAATGCTTGCATGATGCTTATGTGGTGATCCCACTTTAAATTAAGCCTTAATATGATGTTAGGTTTGTAAGCTTCAGAGTATGCAAAAATATTAGAATGAGGGAATTAGCCTGTTGAAACCAAGAAAATACCCAGTAATTCATAGAGGCTTCTCACCTGAGATGTAAAGGGAAATGTGTAGGCCTTGAGCTTTCTATCTATACTGTGACTGACCTAGCTAGCCTCTGGCTGTTGTTGTTCTTAGATCTGTGTAAAATGGGCCATTGTGCAAAAATTTCTATGGCAGTCCAATAGAATGTTATGTTCTGAAAATTTTTGGAATTTTTTTCAGGGTTTTTCTTTTCTTCCTTTTGGTCAGATTTTGCTTTAGTCTTCAATTTTCCATTCAGATTTATTGATGCTTGGAGTTCTGATGTAGCGTATAAACCCTCTCTGCAAACCTGCTCAAATTCTAAGCTTTCTTCATATAGTGCCATCTGTCGTCACTTCTCTACGTACAATTTTACACTGAATTTTTTTTAATAAAACATTTTCAACTTGAGGTAAACAAAGTGGAGGGGACCCAGCTTTCTTTCCAATGTGGATCTACCTCAGTTAAACAGTTGGGTGCTATTTAAGAAGTGTGGCAATGAGATTGGAAAAAGTGACCAAACAGTAAGGTATGCCTGTATACATCTTGACAGTTCTCTGGAAGCCAGACTTTCTGTTTAATAACTATCTCATGTTTGAGTTCTCTATTCTTTGTGCCTTTTGGTTCGAGTCCCAATGCATTTTTCAAAATCAACATAAGAAATAAACTTATTGCCAGTGAGGGAAATCAAGCCAAACTGGCTCTAACATTTAGTTATTCTCCCCCTATTCAAACATAGTAGACTTTTTATACAAATTTAAAAAAAAAATCAAGAAGCAAAATTCACATTTCTCAAACAATAAAATCCCCAACTCTTCTATGCATATGTTTAAAGCAAAACTTTTATTTTTTGTGGTATTGGAGAGGTTTTTAAAAATCTGATCATCTGACCTAGATATAAATGTCAACTTCTTACTCTGGTAGACCTTGCAAGAACCCTTATTTTAAGGATTAATATATGGACTGATTGAAGTTTTTTCTCGTCTTTCTCTCCCTACCCTCTGGAAGCTCTAATAAATAGTGATACAAGAATATAGAGCTGGAGTAGACTTTAAGGATCATTTACTCCAACCCCTCCTGTTTCAAATGAGGAAACTGAGGCTCAGAGAAATTCAAGTTTATACAGATGACAGTGTTGGACCTGAGATTTGAACCCAGCTTCCTAATTCTCAATCCAGTGTTTTTCAACTAGAGAGGAAAGGGGGCCTTATTAAAAATTGGGTAAACTGGCTCTAGGTAACAGGTGACACCAAGAGTTGGCGTGTGTGTGTGTGTGTGTGTGTGTGTGTGTGTGTGTGTGTGTGTGTGTGTTTTCCATATGTAAGGAAAGGGGAGAATGAAATGTAAGGACAAATAATTTTCCACATTTTTGTATTCAACAATCTACAACTCTACTTTTTTTCTATAATGTATATCTTTTTTACTTAATTCTTTTGGGGAAAACTTTTAAGTTGTACTATACAAGTTATCTTCAAGCCTTTTACTAATTCGACTTTATAACAGAAACAAATCCAGAGTAGGAAACTTTCCTGTAGCAGTTAGTTTTACAATTTTTCAAAGGTCTACATCAGAGTTGTAAGAGAACCGACATTCCTTAGTGGCAGAACTTTACAAGGTTCTGTAAAGCTTTTTGCTGCAGAGACTCAGTGGGTCAATTCCTCTGTTAGTGTTTTTATAAAAAAAAAAACTCCATCAGGTCTATACTTAAGCTATATTTTATAAAGAGTAAATCATCCTTTAATATGCTGCGTGTAAATGATCAGCATTGTTGCACTTTCTCAGTAATAATGTATGCCCTACAATTGGCTCCTAGGCAAGGACTTTAAAATTAACTTGTTTTGTGTGATTGTGTGCATGTATGTTGTATGCGTGTGTGTGTATCTGTGTTTTTTAACATAACAGTAGTTCTTTGGGGCAGATGATAAAATTTATAGGTACCTCAAGAAATTAAGAGCCTGAATATGCTGCATTTTGTTTCTTTCACTTTTACATGTAGCAATGTGTTCGCTTTCATTACCTTGTTTAGTCTATGAATTGCTAACTGTGTTGCTTCTAGGATCCCCAGAGGATGTTGCAAGTCTTTTTTAAAAGTTCATCTTGCAGGTTGTAGTATCCTTTTAAGTTTATTCAAATGCAGTCACTGGTTCAAAGATGTCACCCTATATTATGTAGTGTAGAAAAAGATGCTTCACACAAAAGGACTAGAGCAAAAGGATACTACATTTATAAACAGACAATAATGTTCCTAATCCCTTCTGCTCATGCTGCTTTCTTGATTCTTTTCTCAATATCATCAAGAGGTTGGTAGCTGGTTTCTAAATTCAAAAATGAAAAATCACAACTATTTTGTGATACACACACAAACACACACACACACACACACACACACAACACACTAATCATAGTTCAAAGTTTCAAAAGAACCTTTGCAGAAACTTCAATTTGAGCAAGTAGCCCCAAAGGTCAATGCTGCCATTAGATTGCCTCATCAGCCTAGTTAATCTAAAGACCTAGTTTCCTATGTGGTCCTCCTTCAACTGTGTTCCATTAAATTCAACCAATGTTATAAATGTCTATCATGTGCAAAGCATTGTGCTAGATGCTGGGGATACAAAAAACCAAAACCCCCAAGTTCCTGCCCTGAAGGAGCTTACATTTTACTTCCCCTGCATTTCTTAGGCCCCTGCCTCCAAAGTTCTCACCCCAAGAAAAAGTGAATCCAAAATAAGTAGAGATGGGGAATTGTCTGGTTTGAGAAAAGAGAAACTGGTGAAGAAAGCTCTAAGGCTGTGAAATTGAGCATCTATTGTCATGTTTAAGCTTTGATGGGTCCTTTCAAGCTTGTTTTTCCGCTTCATAGGTTAAATAGTTTGCACTACTTTTGCAATAAATTCATGGAAAAACTAACAGTTACTTTGTTTTGTTTCTTACTATGTGTGTGTGTGTGTATATATAAACTAATCCTAAAGAAATAGCATAGTGTTTTTTTTTCCACCTCCGTACCTAATTCTTAATATGCGCAGAATGCTGTAAATCTGATTAAAAAAAAAGATATGATGTGAATGATATTTTATAAAGTTATTTTGTATGGTGTCAATTTTGTTTTGCCTCATAGTACGTCAGCAAAAAATAAAACTCCTCATATTTACGACTATTTGTTCGAAAGACCTTAATTATTCAAATATTCACTTGGGTACTTTCACACTAGTGGAAATGAGGAATTTAAAAGTTATTTTAAGATAGTAGATATTTCCTGTGCTTAAAACTCCAATTTTTAAAAATATACCTCAAAGTCAGGAGTCACTGGTGAAAGGTAAAAGGTTTTCCTATTCATGCTGGGCTGAGAATGAGATGGAATGAAATTGAAAGAACTGGTACGGTATCTGAAATCCTGGCTTCAGAGAGAAGCACTATTGCAGAGACCCACAAGATAAAATTTCAATCTAATGTTTTAAACTATGAATTGTAAGCATAGTTAACTAGTCCACTATTCACCAGTTTATGTTTGCACTTAAACTTGACATGTCTTAAATCTTTAACTTAAATTTGTTTCCCTTTTTTACCATAAAATTGGTCAATATGGGGGCAGAAATATGGCTAATGAGTCCTATGTTAATAAGATTTTGATTCTAGTACACCTTAAGAGAATAGGATGCAATTTAGAGTCATGATCTTCACAACAACCCTTAATTTTACAGAAAGTGAATTTAAAAAGGCAATTAGGGGCCATAATATGTACCAAACATTTTGGATGCAAAAAGGCCGTGAGAACAGAAAACATTCTTGCTCTCAAGGAGTTCCCTTTCTAATAGGGAAAAATCAGGTTTTGGCTTCAAATTATATGGAAAGGCTAAGTGATCCTTAGGAAGTAGCAATAAAGAGATAGTAACGTATCTCTAGAGGTTCTTTCCACAGATAAAACTGTATGTTGAACTATTTGGTAATGCCAAAGATTTTGATGGTGAGAAATTTATTTTCTGGTCTTCAGAAGCAGTTGCCAAGTCACAAATCTAACAGGGGCTGATTTCCTGGATAATTGCTAGGGGAGGATATGGACTGAAGGCAGATCTCCATGTTCAGGAGGCTGTTGTTATTCCCAGAGCTCTTGGGCTGCCTCCAGGTATAATCTCACATCCATTAAAAAGTGACCCACTGATAGTCCCTGTTAATCTGTATTTTAGGACCCAGCTCTGAATTTACCTAGAGTAGGAGTAACTAGGTTTTGGGTAAATCATTTCACATTAGATAATCTCTTCCTTTCAAGTTCTGACATTGAATCCAAGTCTGATCCAAGGCCAGTACTCTTTACTGTATATTGCCTCGAATTTTCTTCCTTTCCCTGGTCTCAGATGACTCACCCTCCACTGCTAATTTTGCCTAGTCAATCAATAAACACTGCTACACTGTGAGTGTTGTCTTACCAGAGCCTAACCTTTGGCCATAAGGAATAATAAAGATACAAGTTCACAAAAATTGTCACTGCGAGGGAAAGAATAACTCAATATAGTTCCTACTAATCATGGGTCCATATTGTCATCTATATAGTAATATAAAATCAATTAAACTGATAGATGAGCATCATGACATCTATTTTCCTCAGTTAAGGTGGGTAATAAATAGCATCTACCCACCCAGGCTATTGAGGGGATCCAATGAGATATTTGTAATGTACTTGGTACTATGCTGTGTGAAAGATACAAAGAAAAAGTAAAACCATCTGCTCTCAAGAAGTTCACTTTCTAAATAGGGGAAATAACATATAGTTAAGTGGTTCTGCTACAGGGTAAACAGATCTAGGAGTCTTTAGGTTGCTGTTCTTCATATTCAAAGACATGATGCCATGACAAGTGAATTGGATTTGAATGAAGATGTTTGCTGTGCAGAGACTCCAGCCTCACTCCCCTGGATTCATATCTGAGTTCATTGGCCATAATCACATGGTATCCTGGTTGCCTTCTGCATTTTCAATATCCAGAATTAAACAGTGCTCAAGCTATGGTCTGGCTAGGGCAGAATACTGAGGAACTATTCCCTTATTTGTGGAAGCTCTTTCTCAGTGTAGCCCAAGATGGCATTGTGATTTTTTTCCCAGTTGCAACTTCATACTACTGATTAGATATGCAGTCCACTAAAATTCTCAGATCTTTTCCAAACTATCTAAGCAAGCTTCTCTCATCCTCTATTTGGGGTTTTTTGGGTTTTTTTTTTAGGTTTTTGCAAGGCAATGGGGTTAAGTGGCTTGCCCAAGGCCACACAACTAGGTAATCATTAAGGAGGCCGGATTTGAACTCAAGTACTCCTGACTCCAGGGCTGGTGCTCTATCCACTGTGCCACCTAGCCGCCCCCATCCTCTAACTGTAAAGCTGATTCCAACCAAGATTCTGTAATAATGAAACAGATAGCAAGGGAAATGGGTGAAAGTGACAATACAAATTTCAATTCAATCCCTGATTACTATGGATGTTTAAATACATTGGAATGATTTAGATGATTTATAAAGGATGACTAATTCTAGCTTTGGGTTCTAGTATTTTGCTCTTTGTAGGTGGGTCTGATTAAATGGGACTGAAATTTGCATATATGATGATGTATAATCTAAAAGGACCTTTGGAGCAAAGAAGAATGCAATGTATATAAGATCTTAGAGCTACGGAGATATAGATTTTAAGTCTGCTTTGTCAGGAACTGTCTGTGTTCCTGGAGATCGTGAATAGAACAGATCTTATGTGAAAGTGTTCTGTAAATTACAAAGCACTATACAGATAAAAGATATTATTGTGGGGAAGGGACAATTTGGGCTGAAACTAAGGATTCATGTAATATATAGTGAAAGAGAAGACTGTAAGCAATTAAGAACTGCTTCTAGAAGACAATACTATTTTAAGTCTGGAATTTATTTTGCAATAAAGAATTGAAAAAATTTATTTTGTGGGGGAAGTGATATGTATTTTAGGAAGATTAAAAGATACGCTAGGATTGTAGAATAAGGAAACTAGATGCAATTAGGAAGCCATTACAGAACAAATGTTAAGGTTAAAGTGCAAATGACAAGGGATTGACAGAGGTGGAAACAGGCCACAACTGGAAACCTATAAAGGCTCAGTGCTACCATGCAGGCTACACAAAAAAACCCAGTTAGTTTTTTCCCTTTAGGAATTTATGATCTAAAATAAATGTCATGGTTACAGGCATTAGTATCATTTTGAATGTTGCACAACAATATGTAGAAAGCTGTGTATAAAGTTTTCAATTGTATACTCAGTCTGAAAGAGAACTTTATAGAATTTGTTTTCAGTATACAAATTTAAGACCTTTCATAATTTCTGTCGATGGAGAAGGAAATATTTTTAATTTTTCCAATTACTAAAAATATATTTTCTCTCTTTTCTTCCTTCCTGCACTGAAACTAAAAGCTTGCTTTGACTCTATAGTAAAGAAAAACAAATTCCTACATTGTCTGTATCCAAAAAATGTCTCATTCTGTACATGAATCCCAGAAACTGTCAGGAAAAGCACTGCATGGTTCATCTGGAATGGTGAGCTTGATCACTGCATTGATCAGAGTTCTTAGGAAATTGTTTTTAATTTCATTTACAACTAGGATTTAAAATTTCCCCAATAGAACCTGTTAGAAATTCTCCTGCTAGTTCTTGATTTAGAATTCTCAAGCAAGTGAGCCTTCTGACAAAAAAATCAAATGAAGCAAGTTAGAACAATAGTCCAACACTACTCTGATTTATGGACCATTTTATTGGAGGGAAAATTATGTACAATTTTCAAAAAATAAAGAATTGAAAAATCTTTCACAGTAAAAAAAATAAGCACTCTTTTATCAAACAGTAAAAATTTCTTGATATACAGAAATATGTAATATGCTATATGCTACATATTTGACTGAAAATAAACTATATCTTCAACTGAAAATGAGTATGGTCCACAAGTGAAATCAATTTCATAATATACAT